>NW_016107330.1:11828388-11865184 GCF_001604975.1 Cebus imitator | reverse complement strand
TTTTGTATTTTTAGTAGAGACCGGGTTTCGCTATATTGGCCAGGCTAGTCTTGAATTCCTGACCTCTGGTGATCTGCCCATCTTGGCCTCCCAAAGTGCTGGTATTACAGATGTGAGCCATTGTGCCCAGCCTTGTTGGTATTTTTTTAAAAGCTGGTTCATCTCCCAGGTACCCTTCAGTTAATCCCACCAGTGCCCACTGAACAGATCTTTCAGACATGATTTTTTTTTCTTTTGTTTATATCCGGACTTCACAGACGTCTTTTTTTTAAGATGGAGTCTTGCTTTGTCGTCCAATCTGGAGTGCAGTGGCATGATCTCAGCTCACTACAATCTCTGCCTCTGAGGTTCAAGCAATTCTTCTGCCTCAGTCTCCCAAGTAGCTGGGACTGCAGGCACTTACCACCATGCCCAGCTAGTTTTTTGTATTCTTAGTAGAGATGGGGTTTTACTTTGTTGGCCAGGCTGCTCTGGAACTCCTGGCCTTGGGATCCACGCGTCTCGACCTCCCAATATGCTGGGATTACAGTCCTGAGCCATCGTGCCCTGCCCAGATATCTTTTTACTACCTCATATACTTAGGTAGAAATGAGCAGCCAGATAGTTGAGGAATGAGAGCCTGATACCAGGAGATATCAAGGAAATAGCATAGGAAGCAAACAAACAATAGCAAGAGGAACTATATAAAAGGAACATTTGGAGAATAGAAAAGAGTTCATGGAAATAAAAAGCGATTACACCATGGGTTTGTTACAGTAAGTGAAAAACTAAGGATAAAGAGGGTCATGAAAGCCTCTAGAAGTACAGAGGGAAAGCCAATCGAATTCACAGGTTGAAGTCAGGAAGACGAGATAATGGAGCAGTGCCCACAAGATCCTGTGGGAAAGTGAGTTCCAATCTAGAATTCTGTAACTAAACTGACTTTATTCTACTCTCACACCGGATGGCTCTTCGAACATACATAAGGCCTCAAAAGATTGATCTGTCATGCACCATCTGCCAAGATACTGTGTGAGGATGTGTTCTTCTTGTTCTTCTTAAACATTAAATCAAGAAAGAAATGAACAGTGGACCCAGTAAATAGGGGATCAGCGTAGGATCAGATGCCCTGGAAGATGGTGAAAGGAAGTCTCAGAACTGCTGTTCTTCAGCAGGCAGCGAAGATACCTGATCCATATTGGAGCAGTGGGATGCAAGCTTCAGGAAGGGATGCCACAAGGAAAAGTGGAAGTGATGAAGACTGCCTTCAAGAGGTTACAGGTCTTTAAGAGTTTATATGTGGACTGGTGATAAATACAGAGAAAATAAAACACATCAGTAATGCAGTAGTTACCAAGCTCAGAAAAACCAAGTCATACCACATAGGAAATATAATCACGGTGCACCAAGCATTCAACTGTGACCAGTATTAATGGAGTAAACAATAATGCCAGTACTGGAGACTGGCTTAACAACAACAGATGCCACTTCATCAGGAGGATGGGATGGGGGTGGGGGCTGTGTAAGCAGTAGAAGAGCTGTTTGCATCATTCACTGAGGAAGTTAGTAGATTTTAGGAAAAATTGTGAAATAGCCCGGGCATGGTGGCTCATGCCTGTAATCCCAGCACTTTGGGAGGCTGAGACGGGTGGATCACTTGAGGTCAGGAGTTGGGAGACCAGCTGGTCAACATGGTGAAACCCTGTCTCTACTAAAAATACAAAAATTAGCCCGGTGTGGTGATGTGTGCCAGTAGTCTCAGCTACTCTGGAGGCTGAGGCAGGAGAATTGCTTGAACCCAGGAGGCGGAGGTTGCAGTGAACCAAGAACACGCCATTGCATTCCAGCCTGGGCGACAGAGCTAGACTCCCTCTCAAAAAATAAAAACAAAATTATGAAATAGCAATGTAAGCATGTTATTTAGAAATAGGCTAAATATAGAAGGAGCTGCTACATGAGTCAAAAGCGACTCCTTCCAGAACTTGGGAAGAGGAAGGGGAGAGACCACTTCGCAGGAGTCAGTTACATGGCTTTCCCCCAGGCCACTCCTAGAGTTGTGCATCATGTGTGCTCTAGTTGCAAACTGAGTCCTATCAGTATTTGACTTTTTAGATGATGCGTACGTATTGCTTTGATAAAAACAGAAAAGACCGTCCTCAGATTAATAACATCCATAACTTCAAAGATGATTATTACACAGTGACTAAGGTAATCAAAAGTTATTTTAAACTCTTATCCTTAAGCATTGAAGTGATCTTATACTGTCTGTCACGACAATCTTTTCAATTTGGAATTCTTTTTTTTTTTTTTTTCTTTTTTCAGTTTGTATGCCAGAAGAAGGGTTTAAAGGTAAGTTATATTTGTCATGTTTTGTTCATGAATGTCAGAGTCATCCTGTAATTTTCTATTAAAGCGAGGACTGTGATTTGATTTTAAATTTTAATCCAATCTGAGTCTCATGACTGAAATTAATTTCAGTTAAATGCATTTCTTATTCAAGCTTCTTCATTATCTTTTCAACACTCAGGCCTCAGATGGGACCTCAGCTGGGGCCTGTGTGTTAGAACTGTTTCTTGCCAGATGTCGATTTGGCCTTCCCTTTCTCATTTTATAGGAGGTTGGGAAATTAGCTAGTGGCATTTTGAGATTGATTTTTAACCTTTCCTCAGTTCTTCCTATGAGTCCCCTCCTAGAGCTAAACTGTTTGTATGTAACTATTAAGAATTAGTGGTACAAGAATTTTCCAGATTTTATCAGGTCCAGTGAAAAGATGTAATCAACCACTTAGCATTAAAGCATTTGTTGGATTATTACCTTAAGAGGGGACATGGTGGTGCTCATACTATATCTGGGCCATGTAGTTGCACACACCAGTAATATTCAAGAAGTCATCAAATACAGACCTTTGACATTTATGGATTTTACTGTTGCTGTGTTGATTCTTTGCGGGTCACTCCAAAAGTCCATGACAGGCTGTGATTTTGCTAAGGAATGAGTTTGAATCGCATACCAGGTGTTCCTTGCTAAAGCAAATACGTGACAAATCTATTGGCCAGCCTCACGTCTTCCTCTACGCCCAGCTTTGTTGTCTGCATGTTACCACTACAGAGGGACTCCTGATGGGGTCAAAACAAAGCAAAAAAATGTCTTTATGAAAAATGGTCATTGGCCAGGCTGGGGGCCTCACGCCTGTAATCCTAGCACTTTGGGAAGCTGAGATGGGTGGATCACTTGAGTTTGATACCAGCCTGGCCAACGTGGTGAAACCCCGTCTCTACTAAAAATACAAAAATTAGCCAGGCGTGGTGGTGTGTGCCTGTAATCCCAGCTACTCAGGAGGCTGAGGCAGGAGAATCACTTGAACCTAGAAGGTAGAGGTTGCAGTGAGCCAAGATTGCACCACTATACTCCAGCCTGGGTGACAAGAGTGAAACTGTCTCAAAAAAGAAAAACAGCCATTAAATGAAAGCATCAATAAAATCTGGTTAGCTTGTGTGAAGATGCACATAGGAAGTACATGTCTTTCAACAGAAATGTGATTTAGCAGAGAGCCTGGAGTCTGCTGATATTTTTTCTTATCCTCCAACACAAAGCTGCTGCTGTATTCATTTATTAAGTTGGATGTTCCCTGTTGATGATGTGTTCTTGGTAAATGGAATCTATGAACTTTTAATCTATAGTTCACAACTATCCTTCCATGTGTGTTTCTTTTCCCAGGTACTGGTCTTCTTGGACATTAATCTTTGAATACTTGCTGACTGCTAAGAAATGACCAGAGGGGAAGAGGAGTTTGACATGTTAGGGCATTAAACAAAGGTGGATTTAAGAATTAAACCATTACATGCCCCTTCCAAAAGGCAGATCCATTCAAAAGTGACTGTCCCAAATGCCTTATGTCAAATAAAGCAGATTGCACTGACGGACATCAGACTTGAAGGAAATGTTTCCAATTTTATATTTAAGGGGGTGGTGGGTGGGAGGGGGCAAGTAAAGACAGAACAAGTTTAGTAGCAGTAACAGTAAATCATGTTTACATACCAGATTTATAGTCGTGGGAGGGAATAAAGTTCTGTTATATTTCCTTGCTTGAGGCTCATACCAGATGCATTGGTCCATAAAGGATTGTACCACAGTAGATGGGACAACATTCTGCTCTGAACGAAAAGTAATTTTAGAGACATAACCTGCTTACCAATGCCTGTCTTTGATTCATATTCTACTTTCAATAAAGCATGAAAGTGAAGAACTTGTCCTAGGTGTGGAAAAGTGTCTTCAGATTTAGACTCCTCTGCATGTCCGCTGCAGCGCCACCTGCCCACACCTGCCCGGCCGTCTGTCTCTTGGTGTTGGGTAAAGGAGGGGGCACCTGCTGTCTCCTGCAATGAGCAAGGAATTGTGTCTCAGTTTTTGACTTCAGAGGCTTTTTGCTTTGGTGCATTTCAGAAAGGATGGAGAACATTTGTGAAAGCATCTTCCTCCGGTTTTGCTGTTATTCAAAAGTGGGAAAATGTACCTGGCACGTTTGGAAAAAAAAAAAAAATCTAACTACCTATCAGAAGAGTAAATCAGACTAAAGTATATTCGGAAAACACAAGGTTTCTATAACATTTGTTCTTCCTATCCTCCATGTCACTGTTTCTTGGACCTCAGTTCCCTTTTTGAAAGCATTCTTCCAAAATGCCCTGAGAGGATCTTTCAGATCATTGTTTTAAAAAGGAAAATAATATATGGATGGGATGTGCTGTTCATCCAACTCAGGATTATCATTCTTAACAACACCTAACCGAAGCAATATTCTTAAGAATATTGAAGGATTTTTAAAAATTGAACTTAAGACGGGAGTTTTTCCTCAAAAATAAAGTTCCCTCTGTTGAGTACGTATGTACATGTCTGTGGCTGAGATGCTAGCTTAGGCATCTCTCTTGTTAGCACTTTTCTTGGCCTTGGGTTTGTGCAAGGCTTTTCCCCCCTTTCATGAAAATTCAAACTCAGATAATGGATGGGGAGGCAGATTTTGATTTGAGACCCGGTAACCTTGGCAGCATCCCTTTTGAATAGCTCCTTTTATCAGCGTAATTGTGGCTGCTTGGTAAGATTCTAACTTCGTGTTTGTGTTTCCCCTCTGTATTTCTGATGTATTCAGTCTGTGCCCCCTGAGGAGGCAGGGGGTCTGTAATGAGCCTGTGGGGGAAGGTTAGAGCGGCACTAAGGGACCATCTCTTCTGGCCTTTGCGTTGACACAGGGGAAGGACTTCAAGTTGAGCTGATGGATCCTGATTTTCAGATCTCATTGTTTTATTAGCTCCAAAGAAATGAATGCAGGAGCCTAAAAGTAATAACACAAACTTATTCTTTCCCAAGGTAAAGACTTCTGTAAAAGTTTGCACAATGCTTGATGAAGCTGCTTCCGTTTCCTTACAGAGAAGCTTGTTGGCCAGAGAAGCTTCTTTTTGGGGATTGACATAAACATGTTAGTAGCCCCCAGAAATCTGATAACATTTTCCCCAATTTGCTATTGATAACAGTTTTAAAATTTGTTACTTGGGCATTTTTTCCTCCTGCAGTGGTACAAAATAACAGCCTTTTGTAAATCTTTCAGGCCAGTACCTACTCTGGTACTGGTTTATTTATTATATCTGCCCAGGGGTGAGGCTGGCCCTGAGTGAGCAGGTGAGGCTGCAGGAGTCTGCACTCGGCTCAGGGTCGTCTTAACTCCTGCTCCGACAACCTCCTGCTGCCTTGTTCTGCCAGCACTGCTCAAAGTGTCTGCCTCCCAGCAGCTCCAGTGACACTATGAAGCCTTATTACAAAGGCAGGAGCTCAGACCTTAGACCCGCTGAAGCAGAGTCTGCATCCACAGGCCACTCCCGTGCTCTTAGAAACCCTGAGTATGTGCCTCTCCCACACATGGGAGGCAGAGTTGCTAAGAAGCATATGCTTGTATTAAATGGCTTTGCATTGTCACCCTTCTCATTTTGTACAGGGTAAAGGTATAACCTAAAGCCCAATTCTCATTTCATCTGTAATTACAAATAGATGGAGTCCATTTGCCTTCTGGACTGTGAAAAGTGCAGAGACACCTTCTGTTGGGGTTCTAATGCCATGCATGTGTACTTTGTATTAGATCAGTCTCCTGTATGAGGTATTATGAGGCTTCAGTCTTTTCCTCTTTATATTTCTGACCATTCTTTGATCTCAAACTGATGTGTACAACATACTACACTAGTACAAATTGTTGCCATTAACTGAAATACAGGCTGCATTTGGATGTCTTCATTCCCTGGGGAATAAGTATCTTTCTGTGTATTTATGAACTTTATTGTTTAGAATTACTTTCCTGCCAAATTAAAAAGATATGAGTGTCCCTTTACTTCAGTGGAATCATAATCCAGAGTGAATTTTTCAGTTATTTTAAATGTCCTTTTGGTTGGTCCATGTGATCATAGATTTATCTGTCCATCAGACTCTGGTTAATATTGGAATCTAATGCTCAGGTTGAATGACCTGTTGTAAAAACCCAAGGGATGATTTATCTCTGTCTAAACAAACTGCTGAAGTGAAGTGGGGAGGAAAGCCTGTCTTTCCTGTTATAGAATCACATCCTTTCTCTGGGCCATTTCAGTCCTCAGCTTACTCAGTGTTGCAGGGGACTGCGAACAGGGTGCATGCAGACTAAAAGGCAGCATTTTTTCATTTTAAGAAGATTTTCCCAGCCTGAGCAACATAGTGAGACTTCATCTCTACAAAAAAAAAAAAAAAAAATTAGCCAGGTATGCTGGTGGTCCCAGCTACTCAGGAGGCTGAGGCAGGAGAATTGCTTGACCCCAAGAGGTCGAGGTTGTGGTGAGCTGTGATCACACCACTGCATTCAGCTTGGGCAATAGAGTGAGACCCTGTCACAAAAAAAAAGATTTTTCACCTCTATGATAACACCCCATACTCCCGACCCCACCCCAGGGTACGGGGTTTTGTCAACAGCAACGTTTATAATTCTGAAAGCTGGAATCACTAACCCCCTGCCCATCCACCCATCTAGACATTCTATGGGCAGAAATACTGGCTGGGGATTTGATTATCAACATTATTGGAACCCTCTGTTTTTCATTAAAGTATAAATTATGAACATTAGTAAAATGGTAGGTAGCACTTCATTGGTTACCCTGAGCAACATTTCTGTGTTAGGTCCTGTGTGCCAGGTAGACAGTCTTGTTGGAAGACGGAAAACCACTTCTCCATCGCATATATCCCAAACCTTGATGGTTTTTTTCCATTCTGGCTGTTCATTGGGCTGAGGAGCCTGCTGGCTATCCGGATAGCACATAAACGTAGGCAAGTGTTGAAAGTGTGAAGCTATAGAATTTGGACCACCTGTGTTACAGATAATTTCACCATTGACCTTGTAACTAAGCAAAGTTACTTAATCCTGCTTTACCTTAGTTTTTTCATCTCTAAAAATGGCAGTATTTGCTGTTTTTGTTTACTACATTCAGAGGATTAAGCAATAATACTGTTAAGGTAAAAGGCTTTATATTATTTTTGTTTTTAGAAAAACTGTAGCCTTTCTGAGGAAATGCTGTGGAAATCTCTTGCAAGTCTTCAAAAACAGGTCTTGTAACAAACTACCTAGCCAAGCTACCTGGAGTGTCTTCTCTGAGAACTTTAGAAACTACCTTTTACTTCAAGCCCTTTCAGTTCAAATGATAACTAGACAGGTGTTTGAGCATCCTGTTACTTAAATCTTTCCTCCTGGCCCGTAAGGGTAATGAAGCCAATGCTTATCAGTTCGGTGTTGTTTGCAGGGTCATGTTGAAAGGTATTTGAAACACGCTTAGAATGCATGTTGAAGATTTATGTCTTGGTGATAGGCAGTTTCTGCCCCAAAGGGGCAGCTTCAGTTGTTTTGATTGTCATTGTAAAGAACATCAGGAACAGATGTCTTGAGCCTATGAGGCAGGGCTCTGTGGGCACTGGAAGCAAAGCCATGCAGAGGCCTGTGGCTGGCACTCAGGTCACTTCCTGGTCTGAGAATTGTGGTTTTTCATTATTTATTTATCTGGTGATACTTAGTGAGGAATATCATTCAAGGGTAGAGTACATGTAACAGGTATTTCTTACGTCTCCCCTCCCCCAACAAATGATAGAACCACTTCTTATCAAATAAACCATGTGAGATTTCTGCATATGGTGAGGTTTAAGGATCTGATCTCTTTGAGCCCCACTAGATTTCAGGAAAGAGGAGGTTGCAGAATTCATTGTGGCTTGCCAGGAGTTGTATGACCTCTTCAAAGTGACATTGGTTTGACTTTTATTTTAGAGATTGAGTCTTGTTCTGTCACCCAGGCTTGAGTGCAGTGGCACAATCTTGGCTCACTGCAACCTCCGCCTCCTGGGTTCAAGCGATTCTTGTGCCTCAGCTTCCCAAAGAGATGAGGTTTCACCATGTTGGCCAGGCTGGTCTTGAACTCCTGACCTCAAGTGATCTGCCCACCTCGCCCTCCCAAAGTGCAGGGATTACAGCTGTGAGCCACCGTGCTTGACCTGGTTTGACATTAGAATTGGGACTTGCACCAGCTTGTAATGGATTGAGCCTCTGCTGTGTCTTACCCAGCAGAGGCCAGACCAAGGTTGCTGCAGAAGGGGATCATACTGAGGAATGGGCTGCATCCCACAAGTGGGAGTGGGGCATGGGGCACGCTGGTCCTTCTCATTCTGTGTGCTTTCACACTCCTCATTCATGAGGCTGTGAATTCCCCCTGAAGTTAGCCCTGAGAGCTTGTCCAACATAATTACTGTATTGATCTCAAATAGAGGGCATCATCTGTTTCTCCCCAACATGCTTAAAAAAAAAAAAACCCTGCTTTCAAGGACTTGGAGGGCCTTTGAAGTGAAATTGCTCTCGGGCAGGGAGGGAGCCAGCCTTATAACAGCAGCTGGAATGGCAGCTTGAATTCCAGATCTGCATTAGTGCTGCCAGGCAAGGCAGGCCCTCAGCCACAGGAAGTGGGGCACACACTCCAGGGAGGCCAAGAGGCCGAGGCAGCCACTGCCTAGGTTGGATTGTTGCCTGCTGGCACACTGGCCTCTGCACAGTGGTATCTGGGTTTTCCTTTCCCTGGTGCTCTGGTGTTTTGTAACCGAGGGAATGCTAAACTGCAACCGGTTCCTTTTATGATCCTGGACAAGTCTGTTCCCCTTTGAGCCTCAGTGTTCTCTCTGAAAGGAAGTGGGATGTGTAGAAGTTGTCAAACATGAACTCTGTGGAAGGAGATAATGGGGGCTCCTCCCACGCCCACCCACTCCCTTGAGGAAGCTCCAGGCAGTACATTTGGAAAGCCACCAAACAGGATACCTCTCAGGACTTCTCATGTTGTATTAGTCTCTGAGCTGCCTCTTTGGTTGGTTTGTGTCTGGAGTTTTTGTAGCATCTTCTCACTCATCCACAGCATGTCTCTGACTCTGTAGAAGAAAGAGGCCCCAGGTCATGCTAGAACATTGTCTGCAATTCTGGAACTAGAGTGCGTTGTTTATTTCTCGTACTGGAAGCCAGAGTTAGGGCCAGGCTGGATTTTATGTCTGCACCTAAAACCACTCCATCCCCACCAAGTGAATCAGCCTAATTAGTGCTAGAGTGTTGTAGCTCCCTGAGAGCAGGACTCTGGCCATCTTACCACTGTATTCCTACAGTGGCCCACATGATTTGTTCTCAGTAAGGAATAATGAACGACTACTTTGGAATCTGTTAGAAGTTCTCCCGTGGCCCCTTGGGGAAGAGCTCTTGTTATTTCTTTGGTTTGACCAGTCCTGTCCCCACCTTCAGGCTTTTTTTATTTGTCCTCAAAACAGGGACTTCCTAACTGTTCACATTCATGATCCACGGACCTTTAACCCCAGGGTGGGTCTCCCAGTAGTCTCTGCCATGTCTGCTGCACCAGCTTGGCAGCCTCCCACCCAGACGGGGGCCTATGGTCCTTCCCTGATGCATGTGCCATGGTGCCGACTGCCACTCTTCATCCTGTCTTGCTCTGCTTAGAGTGGAACTGTCCTCTGCTCCAAGCTGCCCCTGAAGCCTACCCTCCTTGCCGGCCTGTTCTAGACCTTACCTGCTGCTCCATGGACAGCACACCTTGAGGACTTGCTCCTTTGGAGTCTGGTTTCCCTACTTGCTCTAGTGTGCCGTCCCTATCTTAGTTTTTCTCCCGTTTGATCTGACTGGGAAGGAGTGGGTGGGCAGTGATAGGGAGTTATTTCCAAGACACATCATTCTCATTTTAGGACCCTTCCCCCCTCCCCCACCCACAGCCTCATGCATTGTTTGGAGTTGACTGTGGTGCCACCCATGTTTTCATTCTCCAGCCTTCTTGGATGCCAGATTTTGAAAGCTAGCTTTCATTTCTCGGTGATCAGGGGCACAGAGATGGTGGCTGGGTCGCAGCATATTAAGTGTCTGAGACAAGGCTTGTGCCCAGAGGCAGCCATGCATGAGTGGTCAGTCCTGAGTGGTTTGGATTGAAATAGGGCAGGGAAAGCAAAGCTCCGGGGCCTTTGTCCAATCTTCCCCCTCAGTAGCTAGGCTCCATGCCAGGCTCTGTGCCCAGCCCCCTACAGCACGTGCTGCCTCCTCGCCAGGGGCCCTCACAGTCTCAGAATGGTGCCCCCCAGGATACATGGGAGATTATATAGGCCTCTTGCATTGAGGGAGATTTTCTGTAAAGGGGAAAATGCTGTAATTGAAAAGCTCCTTGATTATAAAGAAGAAGTAGAGATGCCTGGCACAGAAGAGCCTTCATTCTTTGGTCTACTCAGTCAGGGTCGGGGACATTCAGTACCCCCACGCTAATAGGCTCTTGGGCTCTTAGGGGCCTTGGAGTCTGCAAGCCCAGACTCCAAAAGGTTATGGGACCATGAAGGAGGTCACACAGCTGTACTCCTTGGCTGGCTGCATTTCTGCATCTCCAGAGTTTTCATCCGCCCCCCTCCCTCCAGCTCAGGTGGGATGCTCAGCACTCTGGGATCAGCAGTCATCAGCAATGCCTGGCTAGAGTTGAAGGTCTTGTCTTACAGCATGGAGAAGAAAGGGGCCCTTTTCGAACAGGACTTAGGGAAGCCAGAAGCAGCATTGAGATTGTGTTCCGAATTGAATTCAAGGAGCAATGCATAAAAAAGCCAAAGGATAGGTAGAGAGGTGGTGTTTCAAAGGATCCTGGAATCCGTGCACTTCTGAGATCTGCAAGCCCCGCCCCTGCTGTAGATGAGCCAGCTCCAGTACATGCTGCCCTTGAAGGTCTATAGGCATTCAGCTGGCATTTCCTAAATAGGATCTGTTTCACCAAGCATCTCCCAGGACCAGAGCCCTGCAGGACATACCTGTCTGGAGCAGTTGCTACCCCACACAGCTTTCCGTACCATCCCCCGAAGCACCTTGGCCAGCCTCATTCAACTTCTTCCCTTTTCATTACACTGTTTGAGCCAACTATGTAGTCCTGGTGTATTCATAGCCAGAAAATCAAAGGGCTCCTGGGGTCAGGTGGGCCCTGATTGAGCTTGTGATGCTGCAGGAGTCTTCCTCTTGTCCTGACAACTTGCCTTGTTTCTACCAGTGCTGCTCAGGATGTCTGCGGCCGGGCGGCGCCTGCAATGAATGCCGCGAAGCTTCATTGTAATTGCACAAGCTCAGACTCCAGGCCCACTGAATCTGAATCTGCGTCCACAGATCGCTCCTGTGCTCTCAGAAGTTTGAGAAACCCCCCTGGGCAGGGGTCTCTTTGCCACACACAGCTGGGGAAGCTTGCAGGAGGGAGAACTCAAACACAGAGGGCTGGAAAGAACAAGTGCCTGATTTCCCACCTTCCCCTCTGCCCTTTCACATGTGGGTGGGTAGGATGAGGGCGGGGCATTTCCTGCTGTTCCCCTTACCGCTTCTCCGCTGGGTGAGCGTCTTGCCGGGAAACATGGATCTGGTCCCTGGCTCCTGTGGGGCTAAAAACCTGGAGACCTGTGTATCTCAGATCCTCCAGAGGCTGATGTAAGGGTTGTTGAAGACCTCAGATCTTTTATGAAATGCAGCCCATGTAGCCGGGAAAATAGCGGGAACTGGGAGTGACAGTTGTGGTTTTAAGCACACAGCAGATGCCCAGGAAATACATTGAGTACATGACTTGGACTTTCTCCTCCCTAAATCTTATCTGTCAAGTGGGCCTGTTGGACATGCTAACCTTGGAGGACCCTGTCGGCTTGACCCACAAATTCCAAACGACTGAAACGGAGCTTTGTCTTTGTACCGTTTGCAGCCTGTTTTCCCAGTTCTTAGAACATTGGGGTGAGATCCAGATATCTCAGCGATCCCCCTGGAACATGAATGTTCTGTGATGAGTTCATGACCTTGGAGGCACCAACCATACCCTCGCCCGTTGTCCCTGCAGCTCTGGCCTTGCAGACTCACTGAGTGTTTCTTTGCTTCATGTGGGCTGTCCCTTGGGAGGAAGCTCAGTGAACAGGAAGAGGTGTGGGTGAAGGCTCCCCTTGGTGGGGAGTGGGGCGCGGGAGCCTCAGGCTCTGCTGACCATCCAAGAGGGGACTCAAGTGGGCAGGCCGCTCACTTGCTGCGGACTTGGGGCAAGTCTAACTCTCCCAGGGCCTTGGAAGTCAGGCTGAGGTGATGTCTGCGTCCACTCTGTGCCTGGGTTTTCACTCTCGTCTTGATCCCACTCTCCTCCTGGCCCCCGACTCCCCTCCCCACCCACGCCCTGGACCCAGGTTAGGTTGGGCGGGGACGAGCTGCCCAGTCCAGGCAGAAAGTCCGAGAGCCGCGAATGGGCTGGCGAGGGTCACCGCGTGGCCTTTGCCAGGAAGCTCACCAGGCGTCCGGGTGAGGAGGGAGTTAGCCAGGGCGTAGCAGCCTCCTCGCCCAGCGAAGCCTCCCGCCCCTACAGACAAGCGGAGCCCATGGGTGCTGTGGCCACCACCTAACCAGACGTCTCCACTTGCTCCAGAAGTTGTCCCTGTCCCCTTGGAGCATGTGCTATTGCCTGAACCGCTGAACTCTCGCCCAGGTCCTGCCACTGTCTAGCTGTGTAACCCGGAGCCAGTCCCTGCCCCGCTCTGGTCCTCAGTTTCCCCACCTGTAAAATGGCACCGAGAGCCCTCCTCCGGGACCTGCGGCGCGTCGGGGCGGGGCGGCGGGTCGGCAGGGCTGGGGCCTCCCCGCTGCTCCCGCGCCCGCGGCTCGGGCTCCGCAGTGACGGGGGAGCGGCGCCGGGGAAAGAGCGCTCTGTGGTCACGTGACATCCCCCTCCCCGAACTGCGGCGGCGGCGGCGAGCGCCGGCCGCGTAGGAGCAGAGCTGCAGCGGCGGCCGCGGGCACCGGAGTGTCGAGCCCAGGACGCCCCCGGCCCAGGCCCGCGGTGAGTGCGCCCCGCTGGGGCTGCGGCCCTGGAAAGGAGAAAGGGACGGAGGTGTCCGGGCTCCCGTCAGCCCGCAGCCAAGACCCCGCACGGGCGGCCAGGACGGAGGGTGGGGGCGAACGCGCGGGGGACCTGGGTCTCCAGGGGTGAGGGGTGAGGGCAGCAGGGCTTGACAGCGGCTGGAAAAGTGGGGGAGGCCTGGGCTGGGTCGGCCGAACCCCCAGCCTGGGGGACTTGGTCCAGGCCGCAGCCAGGGGGCTCTGGTCCCACCCCCCTGGGTGGGTCAGGAGTCTGGTTTTCCGCCCACCCCAGGTGAGGACATTTGGGGTTTAGAGGAGGGACTGTGGGAAGTGGGCGCGTTTCCTCCATCCCTGGGGAGGGGCCCAAGCCCTAGCGCCCCCCAGGGGGAGGCGCTCCTGTCCTCAGAGGAGGGAAGTGGGGGCCTCAGATCAACGACCCTGAGTGGGGAGGGTAGTGGTGTCCTTGCATCCCCAGAGACAGGGCGCATTCCCCCGCCCCCGTCCCTGACCCGCGGCAGAGCAGGGCACACGCGTCACGCAGTTGGGCGCCCCCTCGTCGCCTCCCCTGCCTCGGCAGGATCTGAGGACTCAGTGGGAATTCACGGGGCGGTTTCCGCGCCCTTCAGGGTTTGGTGCCAGCTGCAGGGCGCCTGGGCTTGGAGAAGAAACCTTGTGTACACACACCCGCGCGCACACACGCAGTCTCCGGAGGTGAGCAGCCCCCTCCCTACCCTAACAGACCCTGGTCTGTGCGTGCCCTCGGAGTCCTTGTTGGGGTTATAGCAAAGGCCTGGTGGTGGGGTCAGGAAGAACACCCACCACTAACAGGGCGCATTGGCCTCTGTCCCTGGGCTCTACTCCCCTCCCTGCCAAGTCAGAGGTCAGGCCCCTTGGGCGGCAGGCAGGAGGGGCACTGAGGGAAGCCAGCCAGGTGGAAGTAGGAGAGAAAGACAATGGGGTGAGATGGCACCACTTCCTTCCCATAGGAGGCTGGCAGGAGGCTCCGGGCCCCCCCTCCCCCGCACCCGGGCACAGGCAGCGGTCCCTCCTTCCTGAGGGTGTCTGGGCACACTATGGTCGGGGCATTGAGGAGGGTTGTCCTGCACATGAAACAGAACATTGGCCAAAGGTGTCCCTGGATGGGCTTCTGGACTGGCACAAGGCCCTGAGGGCTGTGGCTGAGTGGGGAGGCAGTGGCCAGGTCCAGCTGGCCTTGGGGGTCCCCCATTCCCCTGTCCAGGACCTCAGCCTCACTCTGAGAGCCCTCCACAGCAGGAGCATCTGGCAAGGGGCGAGTGTTCCTTGACGGCCTTGGGAAGCGTTCCAGGGTAATGATTAATCCTCAGGTGGCAGGAGCAATTTCCCCCTTCCCGGCAGTATTTCCAGGTAGGGGCTGAAGCCTCCGTTACACAGATGAGGAAACTGAGGCTCAGAGAGGCTAAATGAACTGCTTGAGGTCACCTAGTCACCTTCAGCCAGGTCTAGAGCTGTGGTTCTCTGACTCTTGATCGGAGCGGATCTCCACAGCGGTGGGGTGGAGGAAGAGTGAACTCCATAGTGGAGTGGTCCATGCAGACCTTCCCCCCTTCGCTGCCAGGAGGGGAGGGTGCCTGTGGCTGGAAGCTGGGTCAGGTTGAAGAGAGGGTTCAGAGTCCTAGGCTCGCCTTGTGGCCCCTCCCATGGAGGGAGGGTCGTCCCATGGAGCACCATGATGCGGCTCCCACTCTGGGACCTTCCCAGCTTCCTTGGGCAAAGCCCTCTCCTCTTCTCTTCTTCCCAAGGTGCCTGTCTGGCAGGGGGTCTCAGGAGGCCTTTCTCCTGGCTGTAACCACCCTCCACCCTTAGGAGACAAGAAGGATTCTTCCTTTGGCCTCTTGGAGGGCAGCAGAGCCTCTTTGGCGTGTTGGAGAGAGGGGTCTCTGCCACCCAGGCCCCAGGCTCTCACAGCAGGGTCTCCACCTCCCTCTCACCTGGCCCTACCCCTGCCTTTCTGTGAAGTTCTGGGGCCAAGGGGCCCTTTGAGGACTCCTGGGGCAGGTCTGTCTTCTGGACCGCCCGTCTGTCTGCAGAGGCCTTTGTCCTGGTTGTCAGAGGCTGCTGAGCAGCTGCACGTGCTGTGCAAACAACCGAGACCTGAGCACGGCCAGACACAAATGCAAATACAGTTTGACTGACAAATACCCCGAGACCCAGACACAGGAACACACAGGCACACCCAGGCCAAGACCCCTGCCCTTGACTCTGCCTGACACCCAAACACTGAGAGACACACCATCCAGATGCTAGCACATGTGTACACACAGAGAGACGGAGGTTGTCAGCAAGGAGAAGAGCCTCTTCAGAAGCCCTTGTCCGCTGTTGTCTGCCTCCATTATCTCCTCCAGGGTGCACACATGGTACATGCGCATGCAGGAAGAACACAAGGAAGCCCTACGCCCTTAAAAATGAACCTGGCAGACATGCACACGCACCCACCCACACCCGGGCCATCATGGGTGCACACACGCATGCATGACATCAGCTTCCTGCGTGTGGGATGTGAACGCTTCATCACCCAGCGGGGGGTGGGGGGGAGTGGAGGCCCCCGACCATCCCCAGCAGTCTCCCCTTCCTCCCTCTTTTCTGATTCATGTGAACCCAGCGTGGCTGACCCTAAGAATCCGGGGAAACTGCCTAGCACTTCCCTCTCAGTGGACCCTCCTCTCCTGCCTCCCCTCCGTGCACACACCTACCTGGATGTCAGGGGAGCCTCTCCCCAGGCTGCTCCTTGGCTGCCCCTGAAGGTGCTGTCCTGCAGGTCCTTCCCAAGACAGGACAGGCCCCAGCTCAGGCTCCAAGCAGCTCTGAGGTTCCCTTTCCTTTCCATTTTTGCTAGAGGCATTGCCAGGCCCCAGTTTCTGCTATGTCCTCCAAGCAAGGCTGGGGGCCAGCTGGTGTGAAGGAAGGGGAGTCCTCAGCACTCTCTGCTCACCTCCTGGCATGGCAGGACCTCTGCCAGGCTTGCCCTGGCACCCTCTGCCTCTGAGAGACTGGCATGGTGGAGAGGTGCTTCTGTGGGCTTAGGTGTGGCCTCTGGGGCAGACATGCTAGATGGCAGGCAGTGAGGGGCTCCCAGCTCCACCACGCTTCCTCAGCACTCACGCCAAGCCTGCCAGAGTGCTGATTCCCTGTCCAAGGCTGGCCCTGCCTCTTGCTGGCTGTGTGGCCCGGACAAGTCATTTTCCCTCTCTGGGCCCAGCTCCAGCTCTGGGAGGCAGCTCAGCCTGGCTGTGGGATGAGGGAAGTCAGAGGTGTGTGGTGGCAGCCCTGTGCCAATAAGGAAAGGAAGTTTGACTCTGGTGGCAGTGTGGGCACCTGGGGCCCAGGCTGAGGACTTCCTGCAGAGTGCAGCCTCTGGATCCACACTAGGGCCAAGCAGGGGTCACCAGACTTGGGGCTTCCTGGGGCAGCCACCCTGAGGTCAGCCTAGGAAGAGGGGGGCCCAAGGGCAGGGGGCTGCAGCTACCGTTCACATTTGTGGACATTTTATGCCTCAAAATGTGCTCTATATTTAGGGCTAAAGACTGGCACTGTCAGGCAGGTGATGACTCAAAGAGGAAGAAGGAAAAAGAGGCAGAGGGGTGCTGGTGGGGAGACACCCCAAAACAGAAAGGTCCCACTGGGATTCCAGCCTTTCCTACTGGAAGAAAGGAAACAAAACGTGATACTCCTGCTTTGCACTGGCACAATGGGAGCGACCTCATCTGCCTACTCACTAAGCATTTAATGAGCATGTAGTGGATCCTGGGGACCGTGACAGGCACTGGGACACAGAGACGAGCTGGTCCTGCGGTCCCTGCCACAGCCCAGTGCCACGTCTCAGATGAGGAGGTGAGGCTCAAAGAGAGAAGGTGACTTGCCCAACCGAGGCCACCCTCCCTTGGGCTCCCATTTGGAGGAAGCAGACCCGAGTTCAAATTCTGCCACTGCCACTGAGCAGTCATACAACTTGGGGCGAGTTCCTCTCTCCCTCTGAGTCTGTTTCTTGATCTAGGAAGTGCCTGCCTGATAGGTATGTTTTAAGGAATAAGAAGGCGAATGTAAGCAAACACTGAGGGCAGTGCCCAGCTTATCCTGGGCATTCTGCTGGGTCTAAAAGGACACAGATTAGGAGTCCTCAGGATGCCAAGTCCAGTCTCTGCTGTGTGACTTTGAACAAGTCACCTGCCTTCTCTGTGCCTCATTCTCCTTAGAACAGGATGACAAGCTTTTATTTGCCCACCTCCCTGGGGATGTTGTTTGTGGGGCCAGACATACTGGCTGGGAGCTGCTTTGAAAAATGTAAAGCTGCACTCGGAGAAACCTACAGAGACACACTGAAGGAAAAGCAAACACCAGACAAATCTGGAGAAAAATCTTTTTTAAAAATATCAAATATTTCTCTACAGCCAGAAAAAAAAATAAGCCTTTTTCTTTAGTGTTTTGAGGGTCTGAGAATTTTTTCCATAACTTCACATTTCCAAGGTAGTTGGCATGGCTGCCATCAGGTGAGTTGAGCAAGTTTCCGCTTTGAGGAGGCCTTGCCTGGCACATAGTAAGTGTTCAGTAAATGATGATGCCTCTAGGGATAGGATTACAAGTTGCACAGCAAGAGGAGGAGCGGCGGCAGCGTGGAGGCGTGGCCAGCTACAGCGTGGGCAAGGGCGGGAGGTGGTCATGTGGACACTGGGTTGGCTTCATGGGAGGCGTGTGTAGGGACAAATCAGCCTTGAATGGCAGGCTGAGGAGTTTGCATTTCCCCAAAAGCCAATGGGGCATACAAGGGAGGGGCAGGCTGAACCCACCAGCCTGGAATGAGGAACCACCTGGCACAGTTCTCTGCCCTGCCACTGCTGTGTCAGGATGACCCCTCGCCTGTTTCCCTGAACTCATTTTCTCCCAGTGTGCAAAGGAGAGGATTCCAGCCCGTTCCATCCCAGGGGCAGGCAAGAGGACCAAGGTACCAAGTCACCCAGGAACTAGGTTGCTATGAGCCGGGGAGCGGGGGTCTGTCGTTTGTATGGGAAGTCAGGAGCCTGTATTCTCCCTCTGGCCCCACCCCACTGGCTGGGTGAGATCAGATAAGCCGCCCAGCCTCTTTGAGCCTCCCTTTCCATCTGTGGAATGGGAGCATGTGGTTTCTGTCTACAGTACAGCTCCCATGAGTTGAAGCTGGTGACTGTTGTGTGACCCTCAAGTGTGTTGTGTCTCTGGGGGAACTGCAGTCTTTCCTGAAACTACAGTACCTAACCCTCAGGCTCCCCTGAGACTGGATCTGCTGGCAAGGCTGGGGTGGGGAAGCAATGGATGAGGATCAGACCCTGAGCCACCTCAGAGGCTGTGACCTTCTCAAGGCCACAGGGGCCATGTGTGTGCCGCAGCCAGGCTGTGGGGGCAGCAGAGGGAAGGTGGAGGTGGGGCAGAGGTGTCCAGCCTTCTGCTTGGCTCCTGAACTCTTGAGCCCCAATTCTGCAGGGAAAGCCACCCCAGTACCCCACTCAGAGGACAGCCCTCTGCGAGGCCCTACTCCTTGAATTAGGGCTCCAGGGGTAGCATGGAGGTGGCTGGTGGAGGATGACCTTGGGAACTTCTTGCCTGCAGGCTCAGTGGCAGAACTGCCAGGGCAGCCCTGATTCTTCTTGCTCAAAAGTTGGCAGTGTCAGGGACCCTCAAGGGGCTGCCACCATCACCAGCCTCTTGTGTCTTCTCCTATCTTGGAGGTCCAGAGTGAGGCCACCCATCCCCTAGCAGACTGCGGTAGGCACCGTGCCCACCTGGGCAGCAGGGTCACGATGCCATGGGGTTGAAGGCTCTAGCTTTGCTTCACTCACCGCTTGCCTTTCACTTGAGGTGTGGTAGCTTTGCCAGGGATAGAGGTGCCTTTATAGCCCCTCTCCCAGGGCTCCCTGCCTCTAGAAACAGGGCTGGGCAGAGCCCCTGGGGCAAAGACCTCATCTGTCTGGGTCTCCAGGCCCACAGCCCTCCCTGGTTGGAGAGGTGTGGGCTCTGTAGTCCTCCGAAGCGTAGGGAAGCCTGGGACCTGCCCCCTGCCTTTGCCCTAACCCTGCACCACTGGGTCTACCCCGTGGCAGTCAAGGTGGGAACTGGGCAGCTAGCTCAGGAATTCTTGGAAGATTCTGGTTGGAGGGAGACAGAATGGGCCTGAGCAATACAATGCAGGTGGGGGCATTCATTGAGCACTTGCTGGGCCTTATGCTAAGCACTTTTCATGGATCTAGCTCATTTAATCCTCAGAGCAGCCGTTCTTAGCAATCCTCAAAGGCTCAGAGAGGTTAAACAGCCTGCCCAGGTCACCCAGCTGGTGAGTGGCTGGGGCTGAGATTTGAATTGAGGGTTGTGTGACTACTTTTAGCCATTTCTGTGTACTGCATGCAGAAGGAAAGGGAGTTGGAGAGGGCACCATCAGAGTCTGTGCTCTGGGTAATGGGAGCAATTCTGGGCCGGGGCAGGGGTGGGGCTCAGACTCAGAGGCTCACACCTACAGGACTTGGCCCTGAAGCTTCCAGCTTCCCCTCCCCATGGCCTATTCCTGGGGCCCAGTGCCCCAGACTGGCCTGTGGGAAAGGATGAATGGGAATGATTTTTCAGGGGTTCCCATGGACATGCAATCCCGCAGACCCTGACTTCTGGCTCCCTACGTCTGTGTAAATTCCCAGCTCGGAAACCCAAGAAATCCTCAGCTTCAGAGCTGGGAAGGAGCCCGTGGAGATCAGCTGGTCCAACCCCTTCGTTTTACAGATAGTAATTATCATGATTACGCCTGATGGGAGCAATTCACAAAGGACTTTCACATCTGGGTTGCTGCTGGGTATGCCGGAGCCCTTGAGGCCAGCAAGACTCGTCCCCATTTTGTGGGTGAGGAAACTAAGGTTCATAGAGGCAAAGAGATGGACCTTGGGGCACACAGTTGACCTTGGTACAGGTCTTTTCCTTCTGAGACCTAGAGCCTATGTGACGTGGCTTTGGGGCTGCACTCTGCATTGGAGTGGGGCTGGTCCTGAGAGGTCTGAGTGGGACCAGGGCAGGTATCAGATGAGGTTCTGAGACTCCCAGTGATGCCTGCCTACCTCCCTGTCATGGGAACACCACCCCCTTCAGTGGCATGGTCTGGAAGAGAAAGACAGATGGGCAGAGCTGTTCCCAAGACTTCCCTGCCCGCCATGCCAATAGGGGCTATGCTGCCCCAGGAAATCAGTTGAGAAGGGCCCTTGAAGAGGCCTCATTATTCAGAGAAGGAAATGAGGGACCTGCCCACAGGTCCCTGAGGCTTTGAGAGGTTATGAAAATGGCCCAAAGTCACAAGCCAGGAAGTGGCAGAGCAGGGATTTCAGCAGAGGTCTATCTGATTCCAAGCCCATGCTGATGCCAGGCCTTATATATATATTATGATCGGACTCGAAAGTTGACTTTCTGTTTCTTTTTGTTCATAGTCAATGTGGGACATCATTCATTCATTGAACATTTATGGAGTGCTCACTAAAACAAGGAGATCATAGAGCTGATCAGGGTTGAGGGTCAGAGATTAGGTAATGAGGCAGGGAGTCTCAGACACTGCTAAGCTCTCTGCCTCCACCAAGGATGGCTGCCTCTCCCTCCTCCTTTTTTTTTTTTTCTTCTGGAGATGGAGTCTTGCTCTGTTGCCCAGACTGGAGTGCAGTGGCACAGTCTCAGCTTGCTGCAGTCTGGCCTCCTGGGTTAAAGCAATTCTCTTGCCTCAGCCCCCTGAGTAGCCAGGGCCACAGACACGCACCACCACGCCCAGCTAATTTTTGTATTTTCCATAGAAATGGGGTTTCGCCATGTTGGCCAGGCTGTTCTCAAACTGCTGACCTCAGGTGATCTACCTGCCTCAGTCACTCAAAGTGCTGCGATTACAAGCATGACAGACTACATTTTCAGCCTTTTTCTCTGCTCCTCCTGCCCACCTGATTTACCCTTGGGGTAAATGAGGGCATGACTCAGCTGGGGCTCCTGGGGTTTGTATATCCCAAAGAAGATCCTAATGGCAACAGTGTTAACACCCACCACTGTGCAAGCCGTTCATAAACACAAGGCATCATGCCAAGGTGTCTGTGCATCACCTTGTTTAACATGCCATCACCTTGTGAGCTAAGAGCTAGTGTCATCTCCATTTTCCAGACATGGAAACTAAGGCTGATAGTCACAATTCAAGACTGAGTTGGGGCGGGGTGCAGTGGCTCTTGTCTTAATTGCAGCCCTTCGGGAGGCCAAGGCAGGAGGATCACTTGAGGTTGGGAGCTCTAGACCACCCTGGCCAATATGGTGAAACTCCATCTCTATTAAAAATACAAAAATCAGCTGGGTATGGTGACGGGCACCTGTAATCCTGGCTACTTGGGAGGCTGAGGCAGGAGAATTGCTTGAACCCCGGAGGCAGAGGCTGCAGTGAGCCGAGATCATGTCATTGCATTCCAGCCTGGGCAACAGACAGAGGCTCCATCTCAAACAAACAAACAAACAAACAACAACAAAAAGCTGAGTTGGAACCCATTCTGTCTAAGCTCTTGAGCCATGCCCTTCCTCACTGGCTCACTCTACCCTGCTGTGTGTCCAGGCTGTGCAGTATGCATTTAGAACCCTGGTTCCTGGAAGGCAGGGCTTGAGCCAAGCAACAGGTTTATTAAGCACCTACTGTGTGTCTTTGGGAGGTGCTTTGTGAGGCTAAAGCTTGTAAGGATGGGGAGATCGGGTTCGTCTGTGAGAGATCTTGAGGCTCCATGCCCCCATTCTAGCCCAGGAGGCATTGAAGCCCCTGAGATGGCAGGACAGAGTAGCCAGGGCAGGACAGCATGTACTGTTGGAAGGACTTTCTTCCTGGCAGGAGCGTCCCTCACAGTGACTCAGAGCAGTGTGAAGGCCTCAGAGAGGTTTTGTAGCCGTATCTGCATCCACCCATCCTTAGGCAAGCCACTCAGCCTCTGAGATCTCAGCTTTCTGGTCTGTGAAATGGGGGAGATGATTGTACCTAATTTACAGGGTGGGCATAAAGACTGGATGAAAGTGCTTGGTACAAGACCTTGGGAACTAGAAGGGGCTGTGTCATTGAGTCACAGTGCAGGGGTGATGGGGACTGAGGTCCTGGGGAGCTCGGAAGAGCTGGACCTGCTCTGTTTGCACACTTCAGTTTTCCCCGTCAGCCATGGCAGACATGTAATTCTTGCATGATCAGCTTCACGGTGTTGTTGTCAGGATCACAGAGGTCTCGGAACGCGTAGGTGCGTCTCGGCGATCTGCGCACCGAGAGGACGCATCCCGCGGGATGGGGAGGCGAGAGCATAGTGGGCGAGCGCAGGTGCACCGTTGTGAGCTGGAGACGCGCGGCGCCTGACGCCGGGGAGAGGGCGAGGATGGGCGCTGGGGCCACTTCCGTGTAAGGGAGGAGTGAGGAAGTGCGGAGGGCGGCGAGCGCGCGGCAGGTGACTCAGGGCGCTGTCCGAGCGGCTCCGGATCCACACCCTTCTCGGAGAGGCACCCGGGGCGCTGTCCCTGGTCCTGGAGCCCAGCCTGCCCTCTCCTGCAGTTCTCGTTATAACCACTTAGGGGCGCCCGAGACCGCGGCGGACTCCCGGACCCATTAGAGAACAAGTTTTAAAACGCGTCGTCTCATGCCAGTAATCCCACTACTTTGGGAGGCCGAGGCGGGTGGATCACGAGGTCAGGAGAGCGAGACCAGCCTGGCTAACATGGTGAAACCCTGTCTCTACTAAAAATCCAAAAATTAGCCGGGCGTGGTGTTGGGCGCCTGTAATTCCAGTTGCTTGGGAGGCTGAGGCAGGAAAATTGCTTGAACCCGGGAAGCGGAGGTTGCAGTGAGCCGAGATCGTGCCATTGCACTCCAGCCTGGGCAACAAGAGTGAAACTCAGACTCAAAAAAAAAAAAAAAGTATTCATTTTTCTATCATGATATTCCTAGGTAATACCTAGACACCTGACTTCAAAAACCAACTATATACTGGCATAAGAGATGAAAAAGACCCTCCACCTCCCTACATGAATGCTCTGGCATGACCACACCACAACAGCTAATTAAGTAACCAGCCTTGGGCACCTATTTATTAATATGTAAACTTAGGTTTAAATTTTTTTAAAGTTATTTTAATATAGATGTAGTCTTGCTTTTTTTTATTTTTTATTTTTTGAAATGGAGTTTCACTCTTGTTCCCCAGGTTGGAGTGCAATGGTGCAATCTTGGGTCACTGCAACCTCCGCCTCCCGGGTTCAAGCGATTCTCCTGCCTCAGCCTCCTGAGTAGCTGGGATTACAGGCATGTGCCACCACGCCTGGCTAATTTTATATTTTTAGTAGAGACAGGGTTTCTCCATTTTGGTCAGGCTGGTCTCAAACTCCCAACCTCAGGTGATCCACCCACCTCGGCCTCCCAAAGTGCTGGGATTACAGATGTGAGCCACCACGCCTGATCTACCCTTAGATTTTTTGTCTTTTGTTTTTGTATTGAGACAGTCTCACTCTGTCACCCAGGCTAGAGTGTAGTGGCACCATTTCAGCTCACTGCAACCTCTGCCTCCCAGGTTCAAGCAATTCTCCTGTCTCAGCCTCCTGAGTAGCTTGGACTACAGGCGCACACCACCACACCCAGCTAATTTTTGTATTTTTAGTAGAGATGGGGTTTCACCATATTGGTGAGGCTGGTCTCAAACTCCTGACCTCAGGTAATATACCCATCTCGGCCTCCCAAACTGATGAGATTACAGGTGTGAGCCAGGAGACCAGCCTACCCTTAGATTTAAGACCAGGAAATCCCGTCGTTGTACCTGACCTCTAGTTCAGAATGACTTCAGTAGTTACACCTCTGAAAAATTTATTATGGATTAAAGCCACACCAAAAAATACTCATTTATAAGCCAGAGTTAGGTTCTAGGATGGGTTACATGGGCTTTTTACCCACTTGAATACCTAGGAGGATATTTGATGAACAACAAGTCTGGAGTAGGACTCTCGCCAGGGTAGCTTTCCTGTCCCCTGCCCACTGAATGACAGTGGTGACCCCATCCATCATTTCTGGGGACCAAAACCACCCTGGTGCCCTCTCAGGGGTAGAACCACCCTTGTTGAGAGCCACTGCCTCAGTGAGGACCTTGTTGGGGTGGAGAAGGTCTCTCAGAGTCCCAGACTGCCACTCTCATGGGAGAGTGGCATCATAAGGAACTGGTGAGAAACCCTCTCCACCCATTATAGATGAACCAGCAGAGGCAAGAAGTGGGAAGTCACCTGTGATAAGAAACGGTGGGTTGCCAGCAGAGCTGGAGCCACATGCAGGTCCCTCTAGGTCAGGGCTCCGTCAGCCCAGCTTCCTGAGGGGAGCTCTGGGCATCAGGCAGTTTCTCTCCCAGCTTTGTCAAACTGTCCCTGAAAATGGGCTGGGAGGGCCACACTCTTCACAGGGGAGGTAGGAGAGGGAGGCCGGCTGGCTGGACCAAGCCTATAATACAGGAGAGGAGTCTTGGCTTCCACTGTGCAAGCCTTGGAGATGTAGCAATTGCACATTTCTCTGACCCCCTAAGAGCCATTCTGTCTCCTACCTTTATTTCTTCCCAGTAGTTGGCTGGATGCTAACTACATGTGTATATATGAGGTGTGTACACATCTGTCTGTGTATACTGTATGAACACAATGTGATTTGAGTAAGGGTGTGTGGGCCTGAGATCCCTGTGCCTGTATTTGCCATCATTAGTGGGTGCTCGCATGCATGTACAAACCCAGCGGAGTCAGTAGGCGAGTGAGCACTGACCAGGGACCTGTGGGTGGGAGCCTGAGTTGACCTTTGCATGTGCATGTGCTTGTGGATTTGCAGCGTAGGGGCTGATGTTCATGTGAGCGTGTCTGCATGTACTTGCTCTTGGTGCGATCTCTGTGGACATGAGTTAAATGTCTTTTTCCATGTGCATGGCACAGTACTAAGCAAGTGCATGTGTGACCTGGGAAAGTTTGTATGCAAGTGTGCACACAGGTCTACCGGAGACCTTGTCTGTCTTGTTCAGACTCTGTCACCAGTGTCTGAACAGTGTCAGCCCCACAGTGGGTGCCCAATATACATTTATTGAATGACTGGGGAAGGAATGGAAGAATGTGCACCTGGGTGCTATCCCAGGGCCCTTCAAGGCACGTGATCTGCATGGAGACGAGAGAGACACATCCTCAGGGTACAGCCTGAGTGGGGTCAGGTACTCTGGCCAGGCCAGATCTTCCTGGTCCCTGATGGGGTCCCTTTGAGTAGGCAGGGGTCTCAGAAACCCATTCAATAGAGCAGGAGTCTCAGAGCCAGGGCAGAGGCTGGCTCAGTAACCTCACTGGCCAGCTGCCTAGGGAAGGGCTGTGAGCCAAGTCCTACCCACTGTTCCCTCCCTTCTCAGGGGCTAGGGAAACCCCAGGAGACTCTTTTTCCAGAAGCTTCCTGGGACTGAGTGGGTGTGGCTTGGAAAGGCCATGGGCAAAGGATACTGATACTTCCATAGCTAGCAGAATTCTCTCAAGGCAAATCTATCTTTCCATTGTTAGGTCTTTAACCCAGCAAAGTGAGAGTAGGGGTTTAACAGATGAACAAACTGAGACCCAGAGAGAAAAACTGATTAATGCAAAGCCACACAGGAGGCTGCCTGGGCCAGGGCAGGAAGCCCAGGAACGCCTCCTCTCCTGCCCAAGAGGCCCGGGGCAGATATCCTGAATGAGGATGACTGGGGGAGGGGAGGAGGCTGTTGGGGACTCTGGCACGAGTTGGCCCCACCAGTTCCACCTACAGCACAGGCCTGAGATCTTCCCCGGGGCCTGCTCCTCCCTCTCTGCCCTTGTATTTCCCTGAAAAGGGGAAGCTGGAGGTAGGTGAGTAGAGCACCCAGAGTTTGACGACAGGTAAACTTGTAAAGGGAGCCCTGCAACCCTCCACCCTGCGGTCTTCTCTCTTCCTCTGCAGTCTGGCAGCTTGGGTACAAATCTAGGAGGCCCAGAGGGGAGGCTTCCTCCCAGAGGGAGGGCCTGGACCCTAGAAAGCAGCCTGGCACTGTTTTCTAGGTAAGAGGCTGGAGGCCAAGGAAGAAGGGGGCTCAACCTCCTTCAAAGATGGCAGTGACTTCCCAGTGCCAGTCAGCAAGCACCCCGACTGTGGGCCAGTGAGGCCAGTGTCACAGGATGTTTACTAATGTGTTTGATGTCACACAGCTAGGAAGCATCAGAGTCTGGTCCAGCCCTGGTCCCTGTCACACTGCATCTGTGTGTGTGTGTGTGTGTGTGTGTGTGTGTGTGTGTGTGTGTCAGTCCTGGAGGCCATTCCACATGCTCACACACAGATCTCTCCCATAGCTGCATGGTACTGCAAGGCATACATGGACCATATTTCTCAAATTTCCTCTGGTGGCCATTTATTGAGTCTTTCTCTGTCTCCCAGGCTGGAGTGTAGGGGCACTCTGCACTCACTGCAACCTCTGCCTCCTGAGTAGATGGGACTACCGGCGCCCACCACCATGCCTGGCTGATTTTTGTATTTTAGTAGACACAGGGCTTCACCATGTTGGCCAGGCTGGTCTCAAACTCCTGACCTCAAGTGATCCACACGACTCAGCCTCCCAGAGTGCTGGGATTACAGGTGTGAGTCACCATGCCTGACCTTTCTTTTTCTTTTCTTTTTGGACAGGATCTCTATCTGCTCGGTCACCCAGGCTGGAGTGCAGTGGTATAATCAGGGCTTACTGCAGCCTCAACCTACCAGGCTTGAGCAATCCTCCCACCTCAGCCTCTTTGGTCACTGGGACTGTATCTGTGCACCATCACACCTAGCTAATTTTTAGACTTTCTGTAGAGATGAGGTCTCACTATGTTGCCTAGGCTGGTCTCTACTCCTGGTCTCAAGTGATCCTCCCTATTCAGTCTCCTAAAGTGCTGGGATTACAGATGTGAACCACCATGCTCAGCCAGCAAATGTTTTATTTAACAAACAGGTTGAGTGGCAAATACTCAACTATTCTCGATGCTTTATCATTAATAACTTATTTCATCCTTGGCAAAACTCTTTGACGTAGGTACTGTTATTTTCATTACCAACCCCATTTTGCAGATGAATAAACTGAGGCACAGAAAGCTTAAGTAACTTGCCCAAGGTCACACAGGTGACAAGTGGGAGAGCTGAGATTTTAGCCTTCAAGGGTGAAGATATAAGCACATGTTTTAATGTCCCATGTCCTTGCCTTTTGTCTACAGGTTCACATGCGATGACGCAAAGGGTAAATTCTTGGAGGTGGTCTTGCAGGTTAACAAGGTGCATTTAAATTCAGCTGTCACAAGGGACCAGGAGCTGATCAGGGAATGTCCTGCTGCAACCCTGGCCAAGTGAACGTGAGCCCCACTAACCACTGCCACTCCTACCCCCACCCGCATCCCTTGCCAATGAGGCAGCTGCAGCTGGTCTGAGCAGAGAGGCCGGAGCCCACACTGGGCTCTTTGTCTTCAGTGGGAACCCTGCAGCCCCCACGGCCCCTCTCAAGGGCTCACTGTCCCAGTACCAGCAGGGCCTCCCAGGGGCCAGGCCCGGCTGGGAAACTTGGCACGATGGCGGCCCCTTGACTACTCTGCCAACTGGGCATACAGAACCACTCAGGAATCATTCCCACTGAAAAGAGTGGCGAGGTGTAGGTCCATGTCTAAGGGGGTGCAGCAGCCCAGATGTGGCTGGAATCCAGGCCCCAGCCCAGGCCCGGGCACAATCCCACAGCCCAGGCCTAGCTCTTCAGTCCTCTACCTCACTGCCTCCCACCTCTGAGAGCCCCTGCTGCTGCTGCCTCTACTTAGAAAGGAAGAAGGGAGGGAGAAAAGGAGGGAGGTAGGGAGGGAGGGAGGGAGGAAGGAAGGAAGGAAAGGAGGGAGGCTGGGAGGGAGGGAGGGAGGAAGGAAGGAGGGAAAGAAGGAAGGGAGGGAGGGAGGGAGGAAGGGAAGGAGGGAGGAAGGAAAGAGGAAAGGAAGGAAGGAGGGAAGGAGTGAAGGAAGGAGGGAAGGAAGGAGGGAGGGAAGGAAGGAGGGAAGGAAGGAAGGAGGGAAGGAAGGAAGGGAAGGAAGGAAGGAGGGAAGGAAGGAGGGAAGGAAGAAAGGAGGGAAGGAAGGAAGGAGGGAAGGAAGGAAGGAAGGAGGGAAGGAAGGAGGGAAGTCAGTTCCTCCCTTCTCAGGCAAATCTTGGTGCTCCCAGGACCCACCCCTCAGGAGCCCTCCCAGGCTGCTCCCCACACTGCCCTGGCATGATTCCTCCCCCCAGGAATCTGCAGCCTTGGTCAGAGCAGAAGGGGCCCAGCCTAGGCTCCAGAGCACCTTGCAAGGGGGAGCCAGACCCTCCCCTGAGGGCTGAAAACCAAGGGACATAGTCCTGGGAGTGAGGAAATATTTGCCCTTCCCAGGCTTTGAACCCTACAAGGGACTGTTGATGACTCCTGCACCTCCCAGAATGTGCAGAGAAAAGGTCGTGAGTGGGAGCCGAGTGGCGGCTGAGGGCAGATTCCCAAGAGAGAAGTAATTGGTGTGAGCTAGGATCTCAATTTCTTCATGTCTGAAGTGGGGAAACTGCAGGGCCACCTACCCTGCTTAGGTGAGACAAACTGCGGGGACCGATACCCAGACTCGTCGTTTCCCAGGGATGCTGGAGCTCCTCAAGCCCAGGCCCGGGTCCCAGGTGGAACAGCTCCCGAAAGGCTTCTGAAGAATCCCTGCCGCCCTGTCCTTGTGCCCTTGGTCATCCTTCCTCCCTTATCCCGGCTACATCTGTGCCTGCAGTTTGCTTAAACAGAAAATCCCATAGAAAACCTCGAGACTGTGGGGGCCTCCTTGGCTGCAGGGTCTGGGGGAATGATCTCACCTTCTACTGGGGGGGAGAGTGGGTGTTGGGATGGAGGGCAGTGTGCCCTGGGGTCGGGGCTAGTGACCCGGTGTCTGGGGGTACATCTCCACTTGGGTAGAGAAACAGCTTACTGTGGGGAAGAGCACTGGACTGTGAACTCTGGGCAAGCTGGGTACAGAAGAGGGACTTGGAGTGTTTAAGTGAACGAGAGAACCTGCTGCAGAACTCAGAGCCCAGTTCCCTCTAAAGGCTGGGACCTGGGCTGCAGGAGTTTCCAAGAGTGGGGAGTGGGGCATCTCCACCCCTCCCCTTTGCTCCCCCTCCTCACTAGGGCAAAAGGTAGCGGGGTTCCTGGGAGAAGGGGAGACAGGTCGGCAAGGAGCGGCTATTGGAGACTGTTCTTCCTTCACCGGTTCGGTCGTGGGAAGGGCTGAACGCCTGTCCCCGCTGCAGAATTCCTGTAGCCGGCATTTATTAAGCGTCTGCTGTGCGCCAGGGCCTGGGCCCAGTGCTTTACGTGCATGAATCCCACTTTACGGATGAGAAATTCGAGGGACAGGGAGGGGTGGGACATGCCCGCTGTGCAGACCCAGGCTTCCGAGGTCTCGGCCCGGCCGGGAGGGAGCACCCAGCTCGTGATGCTGGGGACTGATGCGCCGAGGAGCGCAGCGGCTCGAGGGGGCGGGAGGAGGGCCTCCCCCAGCAGAGGGTCTGCGGCCCCGACGGGGCGCGGCGGCGGCGGGGGAGGAAGGGGGTGGGGGAGGGGCTGCCCCGAGCCCCGCACCCCACGCCGTGCCGGGCCCGGCTCGGAAAGTCCCGCGAAGCCCCCGCCCGGCCGGCCCAGGGCGGCGCGAACAAGCGGCTCTTTCTGCGCCAGCGGCCCCCGGCAGCTGGACCGCTGCCCGCGGGGGCGCGGACGGACCCGAGCTGGGGCGGGGGCGGGGCGGCCGCGTTGCCAAGGTGACCCGGGCGCGGGAAGGCGGCTCCGGCTCGCGCGGGCCGGGCCGGGCGGCGGCGGCGACACCATGAGCGGCCGGAAGCGCAGCTTCACCTTCGGGGCCTACGGCGGGTAGGGCGCGGGGCGGGGCGGGTCGCGTGCGCGCGTGTGTGCGCGCGTGTGCGTGTGCGCTCGTGGGGGGAGCCTGTGCGGGGCGTGCGCGCGCTCGGGCGGGTGGGTCTGGGCTGTGACTGCTGTGGGGGCTGAGCGTTTGACCTCAATGCGCGCATGGCTGTCGTGTTGCGGCGCCTGAGTGTGTGTGTTTGTGTTTCTGTGTGTGTTCCCATTGCGAGTCCCTGTGCGTGTGTGGGGAGGTGAGCGCGGGATGGACACTGCCGTGTTTGTCTAAGCACACGACAGTGGCGCTTATGTGTGTTACTGGGGCTGCGGGGTTTACTGGGCCTGTGTGTGCGCGTGCATGTGTGCGCGCCTGCTCACATGTGTAGGTATGCGGGAGTGGGGGCAGGCAGGTCGGGGAAGGCTCTGCTGGAGCTCCCACTTTGCCTCTGCAGCTGCTGGGCCCCTCCATGAGGCTCTGGATAAAGGGACTCTAGAAGCCCTTAGCAGGCCCTGCCCACCCTGGGCACCAGTCTGCCCTCCTTCCTGCGTCCTGGCTCTCGGGAACCCCCTCCTCCCTGGGCTACTGGCTGCCTGGGCTTGGAGGCTTGGAGGAACTCAGAGTAGCAGCAGGTTCATCTTGGGGTCCAGGGTTGCAGAGGTGGGATGGGGATTTTTGCCTGTTGCAGAGATTTGGCAAATAGGAGGCAAGATGGGTTACACAGAGTGGGCCCAGAGCGCCTGCCCAGCCAGACAAGTGGATCCGTGACCTTCCCTAGGCCCTGCCTCCCAGCAGTCGGAGAGACCCACAGGACTCACCTTGGGGCGTGGCGCTCTGGGGTTTGTTTGTGGGCATAGTCAGTGCTCTCTGAGCTATGGGGATTGTGTACAAGCTGCCTCCCCCTTGTGGACACTCAACTTCTGAGGGGACCCCAGCAGAGGGGTGGGGTGGGGTGGAGGCCAGAGGTTATCCCTTGATCTGGGGTCTTGCTAGCTGTCAGGTGACAGGAGGAGCCGGGGCTGGGCCCTGAGTTTCCTGGCCAGCCGACACTGAGGGGCAGCTCACAGGCTGGGTCCTGTTCTGTGACCTTGGGCAAGTCCTGGCCTCTTTGGCCTCCCTGTCTGCAGAGTCAGCCTTCCCCATCAGCTGTCCCTGGGAGCCCCCAGCCCTGCCCTCTGGAGGATGCCCCTCACTGGCAGAGTCGGGCTGGGCTCCCTCCTCATCCCTTTCTTGCCTCTGGGCAGGAGGTGAGTTGTTTGTTGTCCCAACAGCTGGACAACAAACTGCAGGGGCCCAACTGTCAGATTAGGGACATGGGAAGGGACAACAAACTCAGCCCCTGCCCCCAGCAGCACCAAGGTGCCCTCAGAGGGCAGTGGGAGAATCGGGGGTAGGGAGCTACTCACACATGCTCCCTGGGGCTGGATCTGGGAGGGCTTGGGGGAAACAAAGTCTGGGGTACCCCTGAAGGTTTTGGGGAGCAGGGTATGTGTGTTGGGGTGAAGGTGGGGGGAAGCTCCACCTAGATCTCCTCCCAGATTCACAGATATTTGCTTCCTGGGTATCCACCAGGACGTGAGTGAATAGTTTCAGGATTGAGACAGGCTACAGGCCTTGGGTCTGATGTTCTTTCTGCCCACCATAAACCATAAACATCCAGCAAACTGTTCGATCCTGCCTGGAAAGGCTCTAAGCTAGCCCCAACCGTACCCCTACATCCTTGCCATGATCCAAACTGCTGTAGTCACTGTCCTACTCCACCTGTCCCCCCACCCCTGCTAACACCCCACAGCCTGCCCCCCTACCCACTACCCCCAGTCCTGCCTCTTTTCCTGGCACCTTAACCCCTATGCCTTCCCATGTCCTTAATCTGACAGTTGGGCCCCTGTAGCCTAAGGGTGACAGTGACTGCATCAGGCATCCTTAGAAACAAGACCTTCTCCAGTCCCTCTGGGAGGGTGGCGCAGTGCAGGTGGGGCTGATGTTTGGGGCCAACCTGACAAGTAGGGGTGTCCCCTCACCTATGGTCCCTCTTGCTGTGTTTCAGGGTGGACAAGTCCTTCACCCCTCGCCGGAGTGTGTGGTGAGTACTGGGGACTCTCAGGAGGGCCTGGGCTGCCTTGGCTGGTCCCTGTAGATACCCCCAATCCATTCCCACCCCTTCGATGCCAGATCTCGCCAACCCTCCAACCATCCTCTCAGGGAAAGGGGGTGGGCAGACTTTCTTACCAGGTCTGTCCCCAGAGTACTTTCTAGAGAGCTTTGGAGGCAGGCAAATCAAGTTTGCATCATCACTCTGCCACTGCCTGTGTGACCTTCAGCAATTCCTTAACCTCTGTGAACCTCAGTTTTCTCATCTTTGAAATGGAAATGAAAATGCCCATTTATAGGATGTAAAGTAAAAAGAACAAAAACAAAACCTGGACCTGGCATATTTCAGGCCTTTGCTAAAATGCTTTCTTCCTTTTGTTCTTCTCTATTTCTTCCTACCTCAGGGTGGTCCCTCACTTGGCTAGGGGTGCCCTTAGCCTTTACCGACCCCAAATCCTCTAGTTACCGTCTCCCACAGCCCTCAGAACCCCCACCTCCCATATTTCCTGTGTCTGGGGCTGCCCTCTCTTTGGAGGAGTAGGGAACGAGGCAGCTGTGTCTGCAGCTTTCCAATACCAAGAGGCAATTGGTAGAAGCGCAGCCTCACCTTGGGATACACCGTGGCACCCTGATGCCCCAGGAGGTGGGTCCTTCCCAGCTTCCCTGACATCAGCATCACATGCGCCTGGATGGCCTCTCCTGCTGCTGCTTCACCTCCAGCAGGAAGCCCCCCGATGGCTCTGGCTGCCACTTTCTGCCCCTGCTCAGGGCTTCCTGGGGTCCGTGGGTCCTGCAGTACCCCCAGCTGCTGGATGACTTCCATCTGGCACCATTGCACCCTGCAGGGCCCTCCTGGGAAGCCAGGCCTGGGGTGGGAGGTACACAGGGTGCCCCGACTGAGCTCCTAGCTTACCTTTCTATTTGCCTTTGATGCCCTCCATGCAACCTCAGGCCACTTCTTCTCCCTTTCTGGGCATCATTTCCTGCAAAATGGTGTGCTATGCTCAGAGCAGGGGCAGACTGAAGGGAGATACAGGCAGAGGTAAGGAAGGTGCCATCCTTTCCTCCAGGGAGTTTAGTAATAACACCACTGACAACTGCCACTTGTTGTCGGGCACCTGCTGTGTACTGGGTACTGCACTGGGTGCCTGACATGTGTTATCTCATGTAACTTTGACTACATCTCAGAGTTAGGGACTATTATCTCTAATTACAGACAAGAACAATGGAGCCCGGAGTGGGAAAACGAGTTGCCCAAGGTCACACAGCAGTTGGGATTCAAACCTTGGTCTTCCAGACTCTGTGCAGAGCCCAGAGCCTCACCTCCTCTGTTCCAGGGCGACCAGGCCACAAGGAGGGTCTGAACGAAGGATGCACTTGAGGGAAGACTCAGAGGGCCACCCAGGAGGCCCACCCTAGGGAGCCCTAAGCCAAAGAGACGAAGGCCCAGGACTGATTGTAACTGGCCAGCTGTGTGACTTTGGGCGAGTCCCATCCCCGCTCTGGGCCTCAGTTGACCCCTCTATCAAGTAAATATCGGCCATTCCCCCAACACACCCCATTACCCACAATGCCTTGCCCGTACCCGCCTAGCTGGGGCCGCTGTCCAAGGTGCTAACCCCTAGGTCCTCCCTTCCCAGCTGCCAAAGCCCGTCGTTTAACTCCATCCCCTGCTTGGCATATGGTTAGCTCTCAGTCGACGGTGGCCATTTTGATCATTAATCATGATCTCCTGGCACTCAAGGCCTGTCTCCACCTCCCTTTCTAGTTTGGGGCTCGCTTCTCCCGTGCCCTGCATTTCTGATCAACAGGAACATGGCCCTAATCAGCTTCACCTCCTCTTTACGTCCCTCTACTTCCATTTCCAGAGGTCCTCGCCACACCTCCAGCCCACCTTTGTCACTATTTGTTGGGTGTTTTCTTTCTTGATCCCCACATCCCCGTTCTTTCTTTAAAACGCCTCTTCTGCTGCTATAGAGCACACGTTCTTGAGTGTTCCTGGGGTAGGGGAAAGAGCACAGACTTCGGAGTCTGACAGGTGTGGACTTGAATCTGCCTCTGCCACATTCTCCTTGTGTGACTCTGGCAGGTCAGTTTCCCTCTCTGGGCCGCACTTGGTGCTCAATATGTGCTTGTGGAATAGGGTGTCTCAGGGAGCTGACTTCAGCTGAGCTGCGTATGTTGACCTACCCCTGCAGTGCATAGCAGGCTCTGAACGCCTTCAAAGCAGAGGTGCTTGAGTCACTTTTTGTTTTTTTGGAGACAGGGTCTCACCCTGTCGCCCAGGCTGGAGGGTAGTTGGCTCACTGCAACCTCCACCTCCTGGGTTCAAATGATTCTCTTGCCTCAGCCTCCTGAGTAGCTGGGACCACAAGTGTGTGCCATTACTCCTGGATAATTATTTTTGTGTTTTTGGTAGAGACAAGGTCTCACCATGTTGACCAGTGTGGTCTCAAACTCCTGAGTTCAAGTGATCTGCCCACCTTGGCCTCCCATTGAGTCACATTTGAGCTCAACTTAGCCTCAGTTTCTCCTGTAAAGGCCAGGCTGTACTTTTCTCCTGTCTCTATCCTCCACATGGTCTTGTGCAACTACCATGCACATAAATGCTTAATGCTTGTGGAATTGAATTGAATGTGTTCAGTGAGGGGAATGAGTAAAACCTTGTCATGAGGCTGGGAAGGCTTCCTGGAGGAGGTGATTTTTATCACCCCTTTACAAAACAGGATTAAGAGGTTAGGGCTTGAATGAAGGGAGCAGTGAGTCCTGGTAGAGGCCAGATGTGATCATGGCTGAGTTCCCCTAGGCATCTCCAGCCCCCTCAGCAGGTTGTCTGAAGTAGAGGAGCTCAGTAGGTGTGCAAATGCAAGAGGAAGGAGGCCCAGTGTGAGAGCTGGGAGGCACTGTTGGGGACAGTGGGTGACTCTGGTTCTGCAGCCCTAAGGGACCGAGATGTCCTAGAATGGGGGCTGGACACCGAGATGGAGCAGTGTCAGCATACAGGAATGGCTAAGTGGACTTGCATAAGGCAGGAGGGTTCTGAAAATACCCCTGGGAAGAGGAGAGTCAACTTTGGCCTTAAAACTGGGAGCCTGGGAGGTGGAGGCAGAACCAGCAAGGATAAAGAGCTGACAGCGTACCAGGCATTATACCCTGGAGGTTTCACTAAATCATAGCATCGGTCCTGCAGTTTGGCCAGTAGTTCCCAGTTTAGAGGTCAAAACCAAGACTGAGAGTGGTGGAGGCTCTGGCTTAGTCACAGCTTGTGAGAGTTGGATTCGAATCCAGCTCTTTCTTCTGCCGAGGAAGGGATTTTGGTCAGAGGTGGTGAAGCTGCAGAAATGGGGAAGGTCTTGGTTATGGGGTAAGGGAGGAGGGAGGAGTGAAGTAGCCCTGAATGCCAGCCAAATGGGAGTCCCTGCTCAGCTCCATGTGTCCTGCTGGGAAGCCCCATCTGTGTGCTGAGATGTTTCCTCCTCACAGAATTGGTGCCAGTCGCTCCCATAAATGGAGCACTTCCTGTATCCCAGGCCCTGGGCCAAGCACTTCCCTGAATCATTTCATTCCATCCTGACACCAGCCTTACAGAATACTGTCTGTCCCTTACTACTGTCCATCCCCGTTTTACAGATGAGGAAACTGAGGCTCAGAGCGAGGAAGTGGTGGCCCAGGGGCATGCAGTCAGTGAGGGGTTGACCAAGACTGACAGCGATGCCACTCTGAGCCCGTGCCTTTAGCCCTTGCTCTCCTGAGTGCTGCTTGTACTGAGTGGTGGGCTGGGGTAGGTGGCCCTGTCCTCAGGTGGCTCCCTGTGGTGATCACTGAGCCGGAGGCCCCGGGACCAGCATGCTGCTGCAGGAAGCACGAGGCTGGCCTCATTAGTGGCTCTGAAATGCCAAGCAGGCACGGCCCGCTGGGCCTCCTCATCTATTATGCATCTGGTGGGCAGGCCCCCAGTGGGCAGCTGGCAGTGCATGGGATGGGGGAGCTAGCAGCTGCTTCCTGAGCCCATAGCCGCGACTATAGCTCTGGGCAGGGATCTCCCAAGGCAAATGCCAAGGCAGCTCCTGCCTCATCCCCTTGGCCCAGCCAGGGTGAGGGGGTTCTACTGGGGGCAGGGGCATGGATGCTGGTCCCCAGCTCATAGCGTGGCTATCCTAGCAGCCACTTCTCTTTATTTTATTTTTATTTTTATTTTTTAAGACAGAGTCTCGGCCGGGCGCGGTGGCTCAAGCCTGTAATCCCAGCACCTTGGGAGGCCGAGGCGGGTGGATCACGAGGTCAAGAGATCGAGACCATCCTGGTCAACACGGTGAAACCCCGTCTCTACTAAAAATACAAAAAATCAGCTGGGCATGGTGG
>NW_016107330.1:11814277-11828188 GCF_001604975.1 Cebus imitator | reverse complement strand
AAAAAAAAAAAAAAGACAGAGTCTCACTTTGTCACCTAGGCTGGAGTGCAGTGGGGCAATCTCAGCTCACTGCAGCCTCAACCTCCTGGGCTCTAGCAGTCCACCTGTCCCAGCCTCTCAAAGTGCTAGGAATACAGGTGTGAGGCACTGTGCCCAGTCCCTAGCAGCCACTTCCTAGAGAGGCTGAGACTTCGATTGAGCTGGGGGTCATTTGGGACCAGAGTGGACAGAGGTGGGCTGAAATAGAATCTTAGATGCACAAACTCCTGGCTGCACAGAATCTCAGAGTAATAATGCTGTGGTCATTTGTTCATCATTTATTCATCCAGCCACAAGCAACCACTGAACACCTACTGTAGGCCAGTCATGGTTTTAGTTACTGCAGATTCAGCAGAAAACAAGACAGGCCCAGCCCCTATCCTCAGAGAGCTTGGTTTGGCCAGTACTTCACCTCTCTGAGCCTGGATTTCCTCATCTGTGAAATCGGGAATGGGAGAGGCAGACTATAAGTAAACAGACGAGGAAACAACCTCTGATGTGTGCATGAATTTCTTTTCTTTTTTTTTTTTTTTTTTGTTATGAGGTCTCGTTCTGTCGCTTAGGCTGGAGTGCAGTAGCACAATCTCAGCTCGCTGCAACCTCCGCCTCATGGGGTCAAGCGATTCTTCTGCCTCAACCTCCCAAGTAGCTGGGATTACAGACACGTACCACCAGGCCTGGCTAATTTTCATATTTTTAGTAGAGATGGGGTTTCACCATATTGGCCAGGCTGTTCTCGAACTCCTGACCTTGTGATCTGCCCACCTTGGCTTTCCGAAGTGCTGGGATTACAGGCGTGAGCCACCTCGCCCAGCTGGGTGCACTAAATTTCAAAGCAAGGCTGCATGCTAACCAGAACTGGTCCTCATGGAGAGCTGAGCTCATGCAGGGCTGTTTCAGAGCACTCTGCACATGTCATGGATTTGATCCTCACAACAGCTCTGTGAGGCAAGACCATTATGAACCCTGGTATAGGGCTGGGGAAACTGAGGCAAAGAGAGGTTAAGTAACCTGTTCAAGGTCCTTGGCAAAGCTGAGATTGGAGCCTAAGTAGCCAGGCTCCGGTTTGCCTGTCACCCTGTGCTGTGTGGCTGGAAAATGAAGGAGTCGTGGAAGGCCTTTCTGAAGAGGGGGTGTTTGAAACAACACCTGAAGGATGATCGGAGCTGGCCATGGGGGAGCTGGCAGGGTGTCCAGACAGAGGGAGCAGCAGATGCAAAGGCTCTGAGGTGCGGGTGAGCTTAATGACAGAGAGAACCCCTTCTTCCAGAAAGGATTCCCTATAGCTTCAGGAGACAAGAGGAAATCTCCACATGGGTTGTGGCTCTGGGACTGCCACTGTTTGGCTGTGTGATCCTGAGAAGTGGGTGCCCATCTCACTTGTGCACAACTCTACTATCCCTCGTTATCCTTAGCACCATGAAGAGGGGGCTCTTGCAGCCCCGAGGTCCCTGCTCTGATTGGCCCCGTGTGCCCCTACCTCCTGGTGATGCTCACATACTGGTCTGTTTGTCTGAGGTGCATGGAAATATTTGAGTTCTGTTAGGTAGACCTGAGTTCAAATACCCAGTTCAACTTCCACTTACTTGCTGTGTGGCCTTCCCCCATCTGCCCTGCCTCTCCAAACCTCAGATTGTCCACAGCAATGGAAACAGTATTGCTTGTGATGAAATGAGTGCAGAGGGGGTGCTCAGGGCATTCTCTCCCCTCTAACTAAGTATTCACATTTCAGAGGAAGGACGCATTAATCCAAAGAGAGATTCTCTAGTGATAGAATTTTAGGTGGTGGCCAGGATGAGTGGATGGTTAAGGAGGGGATTTTCTTACAGCCCAGATCCTGGCAAGGCCTTCTGCATTCAGGGTCTTTCCCTAAATTCATTCATTCAGCAAACTAAGTCGACAAGCATTTGGTGTGGAGACATCCTCCTAGGGCCAAAGCCTGTGCTGGGCACTGGGGACATGGTGGTGGAGTTAATAGATGAGGTTACTTCTCCTGGGGTTCAGAGTCTGGAGAGGGACATAAGGAAAGGGGTGGTTCGATGGGAATGACAAGTGCCAACTAGGGAGGCATGAGGGTTGCTGAGAGCTCAGAGAAGGGACTCCTGCCCACATCTGGGAATCAAGGAAGGCTTTCTGGAGGAGGTGACTCGGAAGCCAAAGTGGGCCAAATGGCAGTGTGTGTGTGTGTGCGCGCACACGCGCACGCATGTGCAGTGGGGAAGGGACGTGCACTGCACGAGAATGTTCTAAGAACAAGAGGTGGCAGTTCAGCAATGTGGAAGAGAAAAGCGTGTGGTGGCACGTGTTGGATGTAAGACTGAGTTGGGCCTGACAGGTGAAGGGAAGAGAGACAGCCACCAGGTTATGTCTCTACATACAGGCCCCGCTGGGACTTCTGTGGGCTAGGCTGGAGGGCTCTGAACCCCTGAGCCTCCATGACAGGGGCCTGCCAGGACGCCAGTCATCCACCCTGCTCCAGGAGCTGTCAGTCCCCAGCTCAGGGAGGCCCTGACTGAGCTCTTAGTGCGGGGTTGTGAAGGCCCTGGAGCCACAGTTTGGGCTGGGACTCCAGATGCTGTGTTGGCCACCAGCTGGCAGGGTGACTTCAGCAAGCTGGGTAACTTCTCTGGATCTCAGTTCCTCACCTATAAAATGAGGGCAATAAAAGTACTGCCTCGAAGACTGGTGTAGGGATTAAATGAGATAATGTGTGCCAAGGCCTGAAAGCAGGGCCTGGCACAGAGCACATGCTCCATCGTTGCCAGCTATTGTGGTTACTGCAGTCATGGTGGTCATGGTTACCTGCTGCGCCTGCACCAGTGCAGAATTGCTGATTAGTGTGTAGACTGTGTCCTCTGGAAGCTCTCCACCTGCCCTACCGGGAGGTGACCTGCCTGCATACACATGACCGTACTCCCCAGCCCTGGGCACTGGCCTTAGGCACTGGCCCTGAGAACACTGGTTTTGGAGTCTGACGGGCCTGGTGCCAGGTACTGGCCAGTGACCTTGAGGAGTCTCTCACCTTGCTGAGCCTTGGCTCGTTTCTTTGTGCTGTGGGGGTGTTCATGGCCCCTACCTCACAGTGAGTGAGAGGCAGCGAGGAGGTGCTGCTAAAGGGCCACCCGGTGTAACAACCCAGCTGTTTCTGACCACATGCTGCATGCGGGAAGAAACACGTGCTTCAGACCCAAGTGACCTAGAGAATGTCACCCTCCCTCTTGGGGGCTTGCTTTCTTTCTATTCTTTGTTCCCTTCTCTCCTTCCTTCCTTCCTTTCTTCCTTCTTTCTTTCCTTTCTTCCTGCCTCCCTGCCTCCCTCCCTCCCTCCTTCCCTCCATCTCTCTCTCTCTCTCTCTTTCTTTCTATCTTTTTTCTTTTTTGAGATGGAGTTTTGCTCTTGTTTCCCAGGCTGGAGTACAGTGGTGCAATCTTGGCTCACTGCAACCTTCACCTCCTGGGTTCAAGCAATTCTCCTGCCTCAGCCTTCTGAGTAGCTAGGATTACAGGCATGCACCACCACTCCCCACTAATTATGTATTTTTTCGTAGAGACAGGATTTCTCCATGTTGGTCAGGCTGGTCTTGAACCCCCAATCTCAGGTGATCCCAAAGTACTGGGATTACCGGTGTGAGCCACCGTGCTTAGCCTGGAGACTCATTTTCATACCTATAAAATGGGAAGATCAGCTGTGATACACTCTGCTGGGGTTCTAGCAGAGTTAGCTGGTCCCTAAGTTTGACCTGGTCCAGGTGTTTGCTATGTGATATTGGGCTAGAGACAACCTCTCTGAACCTCAGTTTCCATGCCTGCAAACAGGGGCAATGTTCGCCTCACAGGATCTTTCAAGGCTTCCATTAGCCATTTTTGTTCATTCAACAAGTATTTATGGAGTTCCTACCACATGCCAGGTGCTAGTGTAAGCATTGGGGATGTAGCAGTGAACCTGACAGAACGTGGTCCCTGCTTCACACATGTTATCCTCCAGTGCAGGAGACAACCACAAAAGGAGCTAACAGACAACTAAGGTCATTTTAAATGGGTGATTTGTAGTACAGATAGGGTGGGTGCAAGGCCTGGCTTTGCCAGGGTATCAGTGAGGGGCCTCTCTGAGCCTGAATGGGAAGGAGCTGGCTGTGGGAAGGGTAGTTCAGGCAGAGGGCAGAGAAAGTGTAAAGGATTTGGGGCAGGAATAGGACTCCTTCCCTCTCCCCAAAGCTGGAACATTCCAGATCATCTCCTGGCAGCAGGTGGAGGTGGCTGAGAAAGCAGAGAGGCTGGAAGTTCCTTCTCTCAGATCAGGAACTGCTGCCCAGCCAGGTGCTGTAATCCCAGCACTCTGGGAGGCCAAGGCCGGTGGATCATCTGAGGTCAGGAGTTCAAGACCAGCCTGGACAACATGGTGAAACCCCATCTCAACCAAGAATACATAAAAAAAAAATAGCTGAGCCTAGTGGTACACGCCTTGATCCCAGCTACTTGGGAGGCTGAGGAAGGAGAATTGCTTGAATCCAGGAGGTGGAGGTTGATGTTGATGTGAGCCGAGATCACGCCACTGCACTCCAGCCTGGGTAACAAGAGCGAGACTCCTTCTCAAAAAAAAAAAAAAAAAAAAAAAAAACTGCTGCCCACAAGGCAGGCCCTGTGGGGTGGTGGGCATCATGGGCAGCGATGGAAGACCAGGTTTGACTTGGGTCTCGAGTGAGCTGGGCTGTCCAGGAAGGAGGCTGGGCTCCAAGCTGTAGGAACAGGCAGGGTGGAGCTCACTGCAGGGCACAGCCGGGCTGCCAGCCTAGAGGTGACTGAACCTACCTGGCGCAGAGACCCTGGGCCTAGTTTAGGAGGGGTGTGGTGGGGACCAAGGGAGCTGGTGCTTATTCTCCCTCACCCCAGGCCCCAGGATGCCTCAGCCTTTCTGAGCCCACCTGCCCCCGGGCCAAAGGTTCTTTGAGATGACCCGTTACACGTGCACACACATACACACACATACACACACATTTCCCTACTCACACTCATAGACTTGACCCTCGCAGAGACAAACCCATCATGAACATAGAGACATAGACATATACATTCATTCATGCAGCCAATCAGACCCAAACAGACCCAGGCATGACCCGAGGAAACCCCATTTCTAGCTAGAGAGACTGACAGTGGCCTAATGATCACACTATGAAATGTGCAAACCCAGCAGGTAAATCCATGAAGGCCCAGGACAGGCTTCTGGAAAAGCTGGTCAGGTTGGAAGCAGCTTCTCCTGGTCTGGGGAGGGATCTCTGGAAGACTGAATACAGACACAGCACCAGAAATGTGATGCAGGCGGACGGGAAGGGGGTGGCAGGCAGGGGCACGGCACGTGCAGAGGCCTGGAGGTAGGAAGGAGCACCTCGGGTTTGAGGAGCGGAAAGGAGTCTCGGGAAGGAGGAAAGAGGCCCTGGATGAAGCCAGAGACATTGGGTGGGCGGGAGGGGCCGGGGATGGGGAGCAGACACGCAGGGCCTCGTGGGCCACGTGAGGCAGTCGTGTCTGGATCCTGCTCTCAGCGGGAAGCCATTGGGCCTTCTAGGCAGGTGGGTGGCGTGATCAGATCCAAACATGCAACACAAGCGCTTTCCCTCCCACACCCATTCACGCTCCTGCCGGGGCCTCCCATCTCCATTCTCACCCACAGAGTCACACACACCCTCTCGCACCGCCAGGCAGAGCTGCAGAACACCCGGTGCCTGCCGACTCCCAGGAAAAGTGTCAGACGCCGCCCCGCCCACCGGCTGAGTATGTGCGGCAGGGCCCTCTGGTCCAGCTGGGGTGGATTCTCTGCTCGCTCCACATCGGCACAGATGTGTGCGTGCCCCCCGCCCGCCCCCGCACGGGTGAGGTCATAACTCTCCTCTACATGTGCACAGTGGCTTCTGGCTTATGGAGCCCTTTCACGTGCGTTCTCTCATTGAACGCTCTCAGCAGCCCTGCAGGGAGAAATTCTCAACACCGTTTTATAGCCAAGGAAACAGAGGCTCGGAGAGGTGACGGGACTCTCCCTAGACCACACACCTCGAGCTTGGCAGAGGCAGGATTTGAACTCAGGTCTGTCTGACTTCCAGGTCTTGTTCGCTGGCCCATCCAGACTCAGGCACACTCAGGTGTGCTTGTCACTTTTCCAGGCTCTCACTGAGGAGGTGACAAATGACCTTCAATGCCAAATCCATCCATAAACAGGCTGATCAACACAGTAAGTTATTTAGAGCTCCAGGGAAGGGCCTGGGCCAGCACGTGCCCACCTGCCTGGTGACCCTGAGGCCTCTGGGGGTAGTGCCAGGGGTGGGGCTGGGCACCTGCCAGCCTGGGGCAGCTCAGGGCTTGGAGCCTGTGCCAGGAGCAGAGCCTACATTTGCGTTTACAAATGAGGTAGACAGCTCTGTCCCCACACATGATCACCTGGCTGGCCTGGCTTGCCAGACCTAACAGCTGAAGTCCAGGACCCATCCCTGTGCCCAGCTGCCTGGGTTGCTTCTGGGCTGCCTCTTCTCTTCCCTGACCCTCAGAGCAGGTTGCCTAATGCCTAATGTAGGGGAAAGAGTATGGGCTTGGGAGCCAGCCAGAATGGGGGTGCAACCCAGCTCTGTCACACCTGGCTCGGGGACATTGGTCATGGTGTTTAATCAATTTGGTGTTAGTGTCTCCCCCTTGGAATAAGGGGTGAGTCACACCTCCCTCTCAAGGTGCTGGAAAAGGGTAAAGCAGTCAGGTGCTCAGAGAGCTGACTCATGGTAAGTGTTCAGCTTTCTAAAATCTTTAATTTTTTTCTGATTACACAAATACTAAGTGCTCGTTATAGACATCCAAACCATGCGGAAAAGTATTTGCCACAGAAGGCAGAAGCTCCTAGTGGTCTTGCTTCTCAGAGATAAGCTATGTAAACTTTGTTTTTATGTTTTTATTTAAAAAGAGAGAGGACAGACAGACAGATACAGCCCAACTGGGCTTCATCCCACTCAAAGTTCTGAGGGCTTTTGGGCCTCAAGTCCCATACTCAGCAAACCCCTTCTTTCTCTCTCTCTCTCTCTCTCTTTTTTTTTTTTTGAGACAGAGTCTTGCTTTGTCACCCAGGCTGGAGAGCAGTGGCACAATCTCAGCTCACCACAACCTCCTCCTCCCAGGCTCAAGTGATTCTACTGCCTCAACCTCCCGAGTAGCTGAGATTACAGGCATGTGCCACCACGTCCGGCTAATTTTGTTGTTTTAATAGGATGGGGTTTCACCGTGTTGGTGAAGCTGGTCTCAAACTCCTAACCTCAAGTGATCCACTCACCTTGGCTTCCCAAAGTGTGCTTTACAGGCATGACCACTGCACCCGGTGGGTTTTTTTTTCTGTTTTTTTGGTTTGTTTTTTTTGGAGACAGGGTCTTGCTCTGTCATTCAGGCTGGAGTGCAGTGATTTGATGATCTTGATCTTGGCTCCCTGCAGCCCCAACCTCCCAGGCTCAGTCTTCCCACCTCAGCCTCCTGAGTAGCTGGGACTACAGGCATGCACCACCACACCTGGCTAAGTTTTGTGGTTTTTTGTTTTTTTTTTTTTGGTAGAGATAGGGCTTTGCTACATTGCCCAGGGTGGTCTTGAACTCCTGGGTTCAAGTGATTTGCCCACCTTGGCCTCCCAAAGTGCTAGGACTAGAGGCATGAACCATGACTCCCAGCCAGCCATGTAAATTTTGACATGTAATTTTAAATTTTTGCAAATGAGATTTTTGTCATGTGCAGCTTGCTCTATTCACTTAACAGTATGCCTCAGACCCTCTTTTCCATCAGGACTGAAGACCTTTGTCATTGCTGTATAGTATTTCATGGTTTGATATATTTAACCAATCTCCTTGTAATGGACATTGGAGTGGCTTCCAGATGTTTGCAGTTGCAAACCCTGCTTCGTGACTGCTTTTTTGTGCATATATTTTTATGCATTCGTTTAAGTAGTTCTGGAGAATAAATGCCTAGAAATGGGGTTGCTAGGCCAAAGAGTATGCACGTTTGAATCTTTAACAGGAGTGACCAAACAGCCCTAAGAAGTGGTGGCAATCTCTGTGTCCCCAGCAGATCTGGGAAAGTCTGTTCCCTTTTGGGAATTCATCCATTGCCTCAGCCCTCAGCCACGCGGATCCTAGAATCATCAACAGGCACAGAATTCCAGATGTGGGGCCAGGTGCAGTGGCTCACACCTGTAATTCCAGCACTTTGGGAGCCTGAGGCAGGTGGATCACTTGGTCCAGGAGTTTGAGACCAGCCTGGGCAACATGGTAAAACCCTGTCTCTTCAAAAAATAATTTTAAGAAATTAGCTGGATATGGTGACATGCACTTGTGGTCCCAGCTGCTTGGGAGGCTGAGGTGGGAGGATTGCTGGAGCTGAGGAGGCAGAGGTTGTAATGAGCTGAGATCTCACCACTACATTCCAGCCTGGGTGACAAAGTGAAACCCTGTCCCCCTACCACCACCAGCAAAAAAAAAAATAACTTCAAATGTGGAAGACACCTTGAGTCCTCTAATAAACCCCCCACCACTCCTTCCGTTCCCACACTTTGGGATCTCCCTGGCTGCACCTCTTAGAAGCTCACCCTGTCTTTGCTTGATGGGAGCTTGGTACCTTACATGGCAGGTTGCTTTACTCTTTTTTTTTTTTAAGATGGAATTTTGCTCTTGTTGCCCAGGCTGGAGTACAGTGGTGTGATTTCGGTTCACCGCAACCTCCGCCTCCTGGGTTCAAGTGATTCTCCTGTGTCTGCCTCCCAAGTAGCTGGGATTACAGGTGCATGCCACCACACCTGGCTAATTTTTGTATTCTTAGTACAGACAGGGTTTCTCCATGTTGGTCAGGCTGGTCTCGAACTCCTGACCTCAGGTGATCTGCCCACCTCGGCCTCCCAAAGTGTTGGGATTACAGGCGTGAGCCACCATGCCTGGCCTAGATTGCTTTACTCTTAGGCAGCTGTGTTTGTCCTGTCATTTCTACCTTCTCACAACTTCCACCTAGGAGTCTTGTCTCAGTCTTCAGGCACCTACAGAGGAAGGAGGAAAGGGAGGAAAAGAAGGGAAGGCCAGGAAATGCTCATGGTTAATGCTAAGCACTTTACATGTATGAACTCATTTAACCCTCGGAGGTTGGCACTGCTATACCCAGTTTATAGATGAGGAAACTGAGGTTCACAGTGGTTAAGTAACACATTCAAAGTCACACAGCCGTATGTGACAGAGTTAGGATTCGCACTCAAGGATCTGGCTCCAGAGTCCATGCTGACACTACACTGCCTCTCCAGAAAGCTGCCTGTAATTTATTGAGTGCCTACTGTGTCCTCAGCTCTAGGCTAGTCAGATTGTCCATATAATACCTAATTTGTTCCACAACCTTGCAAAGTTAGTGTTACCCTCCCATTCTGTAGCTAAGGAAACTGAGGCTCGGAGAAGAGAAGTGACTTAGAAGAGTCTAAGGTCCCATCCGCCGGCGACAGCCCTCCTCCAGGGTTCTGCCTCCAAACAATCCTTGATGGACTCAGTTTCCAGTTTCTCATCCTCCCATTCACCCTCTGTAGGATGGGAAAGCCGACCTGCAACCCAATTTTCAGTAGAGAAACTGAGGCTTGGAGAGGATATGTGGCTTGGTCCTGAACCCACTGTGATTTAGAGGCAGAGCCAGGGTTTCTCCATGTCACCTTTGGTTAAGACATGGTGGCCTTGTCTCTCCCCATGGGGGGTTTGCCTTGGCCTGGGAGGTCACCCCGTCTGGGGAGTTGTGAGAGGCAGGGGCTTCTGCTCACCAGCCTGGCCTGGAGTCTATGAAGCTGCAACCCCAGCCTCAGCTAGGGCTGGTGCAAGTGGGAGGGAAGGATTAAGCAAGGCCTCAGCACTGGGGTCTCACTGTCTAGGCAGCAAAGCCAGCAGTGCCTCAGGAACAGTCCAGGCAGGTATCTCTGGGGCTCTGTTTTGAGATGGGGGAGGCCTGGCTCACCCCACTCTGATGCCAGCACCCAGCAGCATTGTCCAGTCCAGGGCAGAGCTCAGGACGTGTTCTGAATGAATGATTGAGCATAGGAATGCAGGGCAGAAGGGGGAGTGAGTGGATGACCGACTGGGCGAGTGAGCAAAGGAATGCCTGGAGCTCAAAGAAGGGAGACCCCCTGGGCTGCGGAGGCTGGGGAGGGACAATGAGGTCAACGTGGGGAGCGGGGAGAGACAGAAAGCGTAGGCGGCTGTAATACCACATATGGGCTGATGGGTGGTGGGAAGGTCGCCCCGGCCCACCCTTGCCCATCAGTGGGAGCTGTGTCCTGCGTGGACTTGGGCAAGGGGCAGAGCAGCTGGGGCTGAGCTTTGGGGTAGAAGCTTGGAAGTCACGATCTCCATCCGGGCTTCGGTTTTCTTCCGGTTAGAATGGAGATAAGGTTACTGCTCTGTGTTCCCCAGGAGGCTGTTGAGGGGGTTTATGGTGAAGGCAGTTTGTAAACTGTAAAGCACTGGGCTGGGGAAGCAGATGGTGTTGTTCCCCAGCAGGAAGAGGCCCTGTGGCCAGGTCATCTCAGAGTCACTCCTCCTCCTTGCCCCAGTGCAGGGGAGGATGACTGCAGTTTAGTCCACACTGAAGTCCATGGGGAGATGGGAAGGGTCAGGTTTGGGACACAATGGGCCTGGACTATCTGGGCAAGGGAGACAGATGCAGGGCAGACCTGGTTCCCAGGTAAATGGGCAGCCTGGCTCCCAGGTGCTGTGCCCTGGGTGGGGACCAGTCCTGTGACCGCCTCTCTGGGCTGCCAACCTGTTATTTGTTCAGGAGGCCTCTACCTGGCCCAGCTCCGGGATCCGGGTGTCCTGGTATGCAGCCAGCATGGGGCAAGGGTGGGGGCCCATGTGCCACCTTCCTGCCCACCCCTCTGCCCAGTTTAGAGCCTGAGTCCCCCACCCCCACCCCCAGGGGGACCCTGCCAGCTCTGCCACCTGGTAGCTGTTGAGGCCCTTGGCCCATCATGAAGCCTCAGTAAGCCTCTGCCTCCTTATCTCTGAATGGGTGAAGATAGCAGCCCAAGGTCAGGGTTGTTGTCATAAGGATTAAATGACATTACAGCTCCTGCTTGGCAAACACCCCCTGCCCCTCCCCTATCCCATCCCCATGCTGCCTCTAGAGTCCTGGGAGAGGTCAGAGGTGCCCAGGGAAAGGGGATGCAGGAGCCACCCATGCCTGTGCCTGGCTGCCTAGGCTCCTGGTGGGCTGGGAGGAGGGGGCCAGGCTCCCCAGACCTAGCTTTGGAAACTTGCTTAACTGGCTGCCCCAGCCACCTTCCCTGGCACCTTGGCAGGGACAGGGGTGAGCCAAGGGGAGGGCAGTGCCGGTTGGTTGAGCTCAGAAAACAATGGGCCTCTGTGGCCCCCCTGGGAGGGGGCAGTTCTGGGGCAGCCACTTGGTTCTGGTTTCAGAAGATTTGAGTCCCCTCAGACCCAATGCCCATGGCTGGGAGACCTGGCTCTGGCAGCCCCCCAGCCCCCATCCAGAGGAGCCTCTCTCGGGGTTGCCCCCCACAGCCCATCCTCACTGTGAGGTCTGTGCCCTAGCCCTCATCCTCCACCCCACATGAATTTCCAGCTTGGTAGAACCAGGTTGGTCTCCTGGAAACCAGGGATACCCCAGGGAACTGGACCCAGGCCTCCCCCTCCTGGCTTCTGGTGACCAGTTCTGGACTGGCTGGAACCCCTCAGGCCCCTGTTCCAGGCTGCCCCCTACCCAAATCCTTCTCTGTCCTGTGTTCATTGGCTACCTGAACTCCTCCCCCACTCTCCCAGACCACCCCACCTTTCCGTGGCTGGTCTCCCAGCATGCATGCAGTGGCCAGCCATCCTCAGGGTGGGCCCCTCCTGCTCTTGCTCCGGGCACTGTCACCTGTCCAGATCCCCATTCCCCTGCTCCTGGTGCCAGTCTCCTTGCTTTGATGGTCCTGTGCCACCTGCCCTGGCCACCAGATTTTCACCTGGTTAAGTTGAATTTCAAAGCATCAATGGTTCACGAGGCAGAAAAGCATGAGAAGGCATCCGCAGCAGAGGCAGATAGGTGCCGGTGAACAGCGTGGCTGGTTAAGAAAGCCGTCTGCAGCCTGGGGAAGTTAGGACCGAGCCAGGACAGGCGGCTGGGGCAGGACAGGAAAGGGGCAGGCAGTATGAGGGTGAGGCTGGAGGAAGTCAGCAGGGGCTGGACCCGCTGGGAGACCACCATCCAGGGCAGCTGTCTCTGGTGATCCAAAGGGCCAAGCCCACTACCCAGGATGGCCCCACCATACTTCTGGTGCCCTGAAAGGGTTGGGTTCTCCAGGACAGTGGCCAATAATAACAAGTACTTTACAGCAACTCTGTGAGGTGGGTACATCATCACTCATTTTGCAGATGAGAGAAAAAGGGGAACAACAGGTATAAATAAATTGTCCAAGTTCATACAGCTAACAAGTCTCAGACCTAAGAGTTAAATCCAGGCATGAGGATGGAGGCAAAGNCAGGACCCTCTCATCTCCCCTCCAGCTGGTTAACAGGTGAGACACACCCCAGGGAAGCATCTGGCCACTTGTGCTTGGCCTCCCCGCCCCCATCATTCCTGGGTCTGACCTCGATGTTCTGTTGGTTGGTTTGTTTCCATTGTAGAGACAGGGGCTTTCTCTGTCACCCAGGCTGGAATGCAGAGGCACCATCATGGCTCACTGCAGCCTGGAACTCCTGGCTCAAGTGATCCTCCCACCTCAGCCTCCTGAATGGCTGGGACTATAGATGTGAGCCACTGCACTGGGCTAGTTTTTTTAATTTTTTGTAAAGATGGGGTCTCACTTTGCTGCCCAGGCTGGTCTCGAACTCCTAGCTTCAAGTGTTCCTCCCACCTCAGCCTACCAAAGTGCTGGGATTACAGGCATGAACCGCAGAGCCTGGGCTGGCCCTGCTGTTTTGCAGAGAATAGAACTCCCTTGAGATCTGCCTGCCCTGCACTGGTGGAAGGCCTGTGTTCTTAGCCTTGATCTGCTGCTCAGTGCCCTACTGGGTCTTGGTTTGAGGTCGTGGTTTCACCTCTCCAGGCCTCAGTTTGCCCTTCTGGGAATTGGGGATCCTAGTGACTGCCTTATCTCCACTCCAGTTCCGGTGACAGTCCTAGGAGTGTGCAAATAAAGAAGGCTTTTGAAAAGTACAAAGAGCTACACTCACGATGGTACAATTATTATTGTTACCTCGATGCAGAGATAAGGGAGGGGAAGGAGGTGCAGTGACAGTTGCCAAGAAACCCGGGAGCTGTCAGCAGCGGCTTCCGGCCGGGCACATCCCACTCAGGAGCTGGGCCCTTCCCCCACACCCCTGCTTCACCCTTTCCCTGGAAAAGATGGGTGCTCCCCCCGATAGAGAGAGGATCTGGGGCCAGCCTGGCTGGCCACCACACAGCCACAGGGGCTGAAGGTGACCCCGGGATGTGCCTGGCCTGGACTCCAGGTTGGCTTCAGCTTTCCATGTGACCTTGGGCAAGTCACCTCCTCTCTGGCTGCTCCCATTTCATGTGTCAGAGGAGGCAGTGGGCAGGTCTCCGGGACAGACAGGGCAGAGCTGGAGCTGGGCCGAGGGAAGGCACTTGGCAGTGGCTGCAGGAGCCAGGGCCATGATGGGAGGTCACTGGGGCAGGAGGCCAGGTGATGGGCCTGAGGGCCTGGGCAGAGGGCAGTGGGATGCACACTGTGGAGGGGACCAGGGCTAGAGTCGCACCTCAGCCCTGCCCTTTCCCTGGTGTGAGACCTGGGGCTTGTCACTGAACCTCTCTGAGCCTCAGTTTTCTCATCTGGAAGAAAGCGTTTATAAATCTCATCTGGATTTTTTTTTTTTTTTTT
>NW_016107330.1:11804027-11813127 GCF_001604975.1 Cebus imitator | reverse complement strand
ATCTTGCTCTATCGCCCAGGCTGAAGTGCAGTGGTGTGATCTCAGCTCACTGCAACCTCTGCGTCCCAGGTTCAAGTGATTCTCCTGCCTCAGCCTCCCGAGGAGCTGGGATTACAGGTGCACGCCACCACGTCCAGCTAATTTTTGTATTTTTAGTAGAGATGGGGTTTTACCATGTTGGCCAGGCTGGTCTAGAACTCCTGACCTCTGGTGAGCCACCTGCCTAGGCCTTCCAAAGTGTTGGGATTACAGGTGTGAGCCGCTGTGCCCGGCCTAAGACCCCATTTCTTAATAACAACAGCAAAAGACCAAGTGCAGTGGCTCATGCCTGCAATCCCAGCACTTTGGGAGGCTGAGGTGGGAGGATCGCTTGGACCCAGGAGTCCAGACCAGCCTAGGTAGCAAAGGGAGACCTCATCTCTATTAAAATTAGCTGGGCATGGTGGTGCCTGTAGTTCCAGTAATTTGGGAGGCTGAGAAGGGAGGATGGCTTGAGCCTAGGAGTTTAAGGCTGCAGTGAGCTTTGGTCACACCACTGCATACCAGCCTGGGCAGCAAGAGCAAGACCCTGTCTCAAAAAAAATAAAAGAAAAAGAAAAAAGGATTTATTGAGCAACTGCTATTTACTAAGCGGCAGTATAGCGTACTGTTAAGGGCACCACAACCAGATGTTAGGGGAGATAAAATCTTCAGACTCATTTACTGTGTGTGATCTTGGACAGGTTACTTAACCTCTCTGTGTCTTAGTTTCCTCCTTTGAAAAATGAAAATTAAATGAGTTAATACAATAAAGTAGAGTAGTAAGCCCTGTATCAGCTGTGGCTGCCGTTGCTGTTGTTACTATTATTATTACCTTTCCAACTTGAAGTGCTGGGTTGTCTCTCTGACCCCTGGAAGTCGGAAGGTTCTGTGGGGGTCCACAGGATTGGCCTCACATGTTATAAAGTTCAGATCTTGGACTCCGCAGTCAACAAACCTGTGTCCAAATACCTGCCCTGCCTCATTTCCTGTGTGACCTTGGGCAAGTTAATATACCTTTCTGAGCCTCACGTGGAAAGCAGGCAGTTTCTGAGCATCTGCTTCATTGGGGAGCTGTGAGGATTAAATGAGATTATGCCAGATGCCTGGTAGGACATGGCTATGTCAATCCTGTCCCTCTTCTACCCCTTCAGGGCTGGGGATAGACAGGCAGGCAGCGCCCAGAGCCTCTAGTTTCCTCCTCTGTCCCCATCCTGGAGCCCCTCCCTTCCCCTGCCCTTTAGGGCCTCAGCAGTGGCTTTTTAGGTGGAGTTGCCTTTGTGGGCAGGATTCTGGCCAACCAGGAACTGGAGAGCCAAGGGCCCTAGGATGGGGTCCCAGGTGGCAGCCAGAACACCCTGGCCTTCTGAGGCCTCCCTGGTTCTGTGCCCATGAGCAATCCTGAGTGAAGTGGACACCTGCACATGCAGAGCTGAATCGTCCTCTCTGGAGCTGATGGATGGGGAGACACACTGACCTACCAGTTTGGATCTGCCAAAGCTCCCTCCTTTTGGGGAACCCATGACCCTCTCCTTCATGGAATTTATCCCATCTCACATCCCCCAGCTCTGAGAGTGACTCTCCCAGAGTTCCCAAATTTCCGGGCTTGGGGCTCTCCCTGACCTCAGACTCTTTCTCTTCCAGGAGGAGTGATGGGCAGACTGAGGCAGAGAGGGTTCTGGAAGGGGGTTTGTCAGGGACTGCTGTATGACTATCATCTAAGCCTAGGGGAAGACAGAAGGGCACCGCTGGACTAGCCTGATTATGAGCAACAGCCACCCCTGGGCAGCCATAGTCGCAACAAGATAGCACTGCCTCAGCCTCCCAAGTACCTGGGATTATAGATGCCCGTGACTGCACCCAGCTAATTTTTTTTTTTTTTTTTTTTTTTTTTTTTTTTTTTTTTTTTTTTTTTTTTAGTAGAGACAGGGTTTCCCCATATTGGCCATGGGTGGCCAGGCTGGTCTTGAACTCCTGACTTCAGGTGATCCACCTGCCTCAGCCTCCCAATGTGCTGGGATTACAGGCATAAGCCACTACACCCAGCCTGCCTGGAACCATCTCTATGGACCTCTCTTTAGTCCCCACCCTCCCCCTCCAGACTCTCCCCATGTCAGTGTACCCTGCAATGCTCATGAACCTGTGTGTAGGGACATTCCTTTGCTCACATGACTCCCAACCTTCATTCATTCATTCAGTCATTCAACAAATAGTGAAACTTGGGGAGCCAGAGTTTACCATGAACAAATGGCGTAAAAGCGTTCATTGAGTGAATACCCATGAGCTGCTCAAGCTCTGCGATGAATGTTTTTGGAAACTGAGGCTGAAGAGGCTGTGCCACTAACTCAAGGTCACCTAGCCAGTCAGTGCCTGAGAATACCTCCCCCACACTGATGGGGGCCACAGGCTTGAAATGCCACTGCCACCATATCTATCCTTGTGGGTCAAGCACTGCCCAGTGCGGACCCCTCTTGTAAGATGCCATCACTCCTGGGAGGTGGAGAGGCCTCCAGTGCGTAAATGGGGCTGTGGATGGTTCCTCTGGGCCGTTTCTCCTGCTGGCGTAACTGGGCTGAGAGGAATTAGAAGGGAGGCTCAGAGCTTTCTCATCTTCTTCCTGGCCCAGGCTCTTATGGGTCCTTCCCCTCTTGGGGTGTGGCAGCCCCGGTTCTGCCTGACTCAAGCCTGCTCTAGGCCACGAGGGATCATCTGACTCACCCTCGAGGGACCAGCCTCTCTGGATGAGACCTGAGCGGGTGTGCAGCCACGTCAGGGTGGCCCGAGGCAGCAGCGGAAGCCAGGCCTGCTTGCCCAGCCCTGGGTCCCCTGGATCCCGGGAACCACTGGGCATTTCCTCTCCCTGCCCCAGAGGTGGCCTCAGCAGGCTTTTTAGGGTGACAGGAGCTGACTTCACCCTCACCAGACCTGCTTTTTTTCCTTAGGGAAGGGTGTGGGTGTGGGCAGAGAGTCCAGGCTTGGAGTCAGGCAGGTGTCACACAGATGCTAGCTTTGCTACCGGCCGGCTTCGTGACCTATGTGCACAGCTGGGTCCTGTCTGTAAAGTGGGAATACTGGTGTGGTGAGGAGGCTGTGCTCTCGGGCATGGAATGAGGGCTCAGCACAGGGCCTGGCACGTAGTAGGCCCAATGAGTGTCAGTTATTGTCACAGTCACACGTAATAGTGGTAGCCCCAGTAGCCGCTCAGTGCCAAGGTGGCTGCTCCCAGAGGCTCAGGGAGGGCTCCATTGTAGAGGCGGGGGCATCTTGCTTAGTTCAGAAAGCTCATCCTCCATTGCAACCCTCAGTGCCCCTGCCTCAGTCTATTCATCTTCAGAGTAGGTCACTGCTTGGCTGGAGGCCTAACGGAGAGCTTGGGGAGAGACACTGTCTCTTTGATCTCCGGGGGAAGGAGAGACTGTGTGGCAGCCCTGCTCACGAAGCACCTCCTCTGCCTCCTCTTGGGGAGCCCATGACCCCCTCCTCTATGAAATCTATCTTCCCTTGCATCCCCCAGCTCTGAGAATGACTCTCCCAGAGTTTCCAAATTTCCCAGCTTGGGGCTCTCCCTGACCTCAGACTCTTTCTTTTCCAGGAGGAGTGATGGGCAGAACCAGCGCTTCCCTCAGGCACTAGACCTTTCACGAGTGAACTTAGTTCCCTCCTATACTGCTTCACTCTACCCTAAGGTGAGTGTCTCCCTCCATACCTATGCCGTATTCTGCCCCCTACCCCCACAAATGCCCAGGGCTGGGAAGGGCCCAAGAATGCCTTTGGGGCAAAGGTAAAATATTCAGGCAGATGCTGATGGTGTTTAGCTCCTAGGGGGATGCCATTCCTGAGCCCTGGGTGAGGCTGGTTCTGTCACAAAGGTTGAACCAGGGTAGACTGCAGACTGTTGCGGGGAGGGGCTTAGGGAGAATCTAAGCGAAACAGCTGGGAATTAACCAGCCCCCAGCTAGGGTTCATCATCTCCACAATCAGCATCACCATCAGTCTCCTCATCTATAAACTGGGTGCAATGAGAGGACCCACTTCACAGGGTCATTGTGAAGATTAATGCAAAGTACAGGCAGGGCAGCCCGGGCACAGCATCTGGCACAGAGCAAGAGCCCTGTCAATGAGCTTGTGTGATTATCATTAAAATCAAACATTTGCCCGGTACCTGCTTCATGCCAAGCCTTGTGCTGGGTGCCAAGGGGCCAGAAACGATCTGATACAGATCCTGCTCTCAAGAGCCACAGTCCAGTAAAGTGATAGATAACTGAACAATGTATGCAGAGCATCACATAGCAGAAGTAACCGCTGATATGTATTGAGACTTACTGTGTGCCAAGGTAGTACTTAATGCTTTGTTTGCAGTATTTCATCTCAGCCTTGAACTATGCAATAGCTACTTTGATCAGTCCCATTTTGCAGGTGAGAATATTGAGGCTCAGAGAGGTTCAGTCACTTCCCCAAAGTCACTCAGGTTGGATGTGGTGGGGCCATGACCGGATGCAAGCTGTCTGACCAGAAGGCCTGGTGTTAGGGCCTCTCTGATACAGGGGTGATAAGCTCTCTCTTTTTTTTTTTTTTTTTAATACCGAGCCTTGCTCTGTTGCCCCAGGCTGGAGTGCAGTGGCGCGATCTAGGCTCACTGCAACTTCTGCCTCCTGAGTTCAAGCAATTATCCTGCCTCAGCCTCCCAAGTAGCTGGGACTATACATGCACGCTGCCACGCCCGGCTAATTTTTTAGATTATTATTTTAGTAGAGACAGGGTTTCACCGTGTTGCCCAGGCTGTTTGCAAACTTCTGAGCTCAAGCAATCCATCCGCCTCTGCCTCCCAAAGTGCTGGGATTACAAGCGTGAGCCACCTTGCCCAGCTGATAAGCTCTCACTTTTGCAGTACTTTTTGCAGTTTCTAAAGCACTTCCACAGATATCATGCCCCCTGGTCCTTGGTGGCACGTAAACCTTGGGTAGCAGTCATTCTCTAGTAGAGGATCCAGGAACTCAGAGAAGTAAAGTGGTCTTCCCAAGGTCACACAGCCAGAAAATAGCAGAGGCAAGATCCAACCAGGTTCCTCCCTGAGCGCTCTGGCCTGGAATAAAGGCCAGGCACCTTGCCTAGGCTGGGAGGGAAGATGGCCGAGGAATGGTGTCCATGTGTGGGTTCACCACCTCCATGGGGGACCACGTGAGTGTGCTGGGAGCAGCAGAAGGAGGTTCCTGAGACTGACTCCCATTTTCTCTGTCTGGGCAGCAGCCCAAGACTGGGCCATGAGGATCTGGGGCTTGGCAGGAAGGGATAGACTCAATGGCAGCCCTCACTTGACAGCTGGGTTCATGAATGAAGCTCCCAGTCCCTTTCCCCCTGAGTATTTCAGGAGGAGGCCTGGGTTCTCACCAAGGGCTGTGTGCCCTTGGACCGTAGCTTCTCCTCCCTGGTCTTCAGTCTTCCCATCAGGAGACAAGAGATAGAGCAGCCCATTGCTCTGGTCCGTGCCTGCTAGACAGCCTGGGGATGGCCTTCTCAGATTATTGAAAAGCTGCCTCCCCTCAGGCTTCCTGGCCTCCACCCAGTCTGGCTAGAAGCCTCCGTTTGTGCCAACACAGCTCAGACAGCGGGCTCCGATCTTCCCCTTCCCGACAGCCCACCCCCACCTCAGAATCAAGGGAGTCTGTGGATCATCCTTCTTTGACAGGAGAGGAAACCAGGGGCTAGAGAGACTGAATGATTCATCTGGGGTCTCCAGCAAGCTAGTGCTGGGCTGAGAGGACCCAGGCCTGTCACACCATCCCCCTCCCCTGGTGCTCCTAGCTCTGTGCACGTTTAAAACATTGATGGCATCTGTCTGAAGGGCAGGTGACCTTCCTCTGGCAGTGGCCAAATCCCTGCCCTTCTCTGGGCCTCAGTTTCCTCAACAGAGGTGACAGTTTCTTCTCTACCCACCTTGCCAGCTTGCAATTGGGTGAAAGTACTTTGGAAAGTAGAAATTAGGAAGCTGAGCTGTTATCAACATCATTACATTCCCAGGGCTGGACGGAGCACCCAGAAGGGACATTCTCCTCCTTCAGGCCCCACATTTGTACAGGCATCCAGCTACCCAGGACCCTCCTACCCTTCCCCCTACAGGAGTTTCTCCACTTGGGGATTCAGAAACCTTCACACATGTACATACACAGCTTACCCACACCTACATACAGGGACATGTCACAGACACAAAACACACAGCCACAGCCACGTGTCTGTAAATATAGTCAGAGACTTGCACATGTATACATGCATGAGGTTCATACGTACAAACACAAATACCCATACCCAGGTATTCCCATACACACAGAAAGGCAGCATGCCCACGTATATACAGCCACATCTGGTCATGGAGTCTCACATGCATGCACACATGGCTGCACGCATATGTGCACACACCTTCCATGCCACCTGGCACGCAGACATCTCCGCTGATATGAGCAGGCCTGCACTCCCCCGGGGGCAGTGTGGGAATGGATATTTCTCTGGCTACATTTCGATGGGTGCCCGGAAGCGCTCAGGACTGGAAGTGGCTGCATAAATCAATATTTGCTGCAGTTAATTATTAAAACCAGAGCTACACCGTGTCTGGAACACATATCTCCAGAGTTCCCACTGGCTCTCCAGGCCCAAACCTGATTGAAGTCCAGGTCTAGGGGGAAAGGGAGGGCACAGTGCTTTCCTTCTAGGAGCCCTTGGCTCTGGGGCTGGAGGGTGGTGGGCAGCCTCTGGCAGCTCTTTCAGGAAGCTGAACAGAGGTATGGCTCTGAGTTGGTGGGCAGCCCTGCCCCCGCAACATCCAAAGCAGCTGTGTCTCCTTGGCCACAGTTCAAGAAGCATTTGCTGTGTTCCCAACATCTGTCTGGAGGAAAGAGTAGCAAGGCCCTGTCCCTGTCCCTGTACAGTGGCTATACCAGGCTAGGGACATACTGCAGGGTCAGCAGGAAGGACCTACAGAAGTGCTATACACACACACACACACACACACACATATTGTGTATATATATATATACAGAATGTATATATACACAATATATATATATATACACAATATATATACTCTATCTCAAAAAAAGAAAAAAAATACACACACACACACACACATATACATATATATATATTTTTTTCTTTTTTTGAGACAGAGTCTTGCTCTGTTGCCCAGGTAGGAGTGCAGTGGCACGATCTCAGCTCACTACAACCTCTGCCTCCCAGGTTCAAGTGATCCTGCTGCCTCAGCCTCCGGAGTAGCTGGGACTACAGGCACCCGCCACCACGCCCAGCTAACTTTTGTATTTTTAGTAGAAACGGGGTTTTACCTTATTGGCCAGCCTGGTCTCGAGCTCCTGACCTTGTGATCTACCCACCTTGGCCTCCCATAGTGTTGGGATTAGAGGTGTAAGCCACCACGCCGGCCAGAGGCCTTATATTTTACAGATGGGGAAACTGAGGTTCAGAGAGGAGGCAGGGACTCACTCAAGGCCACTCAGTAAGTTGTAGCTAGAACCCACATGTTCCGAAATCTACCTGGGCCCTTTCCTCCATAGGATGGGCCTGGCAGCCCCTCCCCAGGTGCTATGGCCATCTCCCCCAGAATCTGAGGCAGCTAGGGCAGGAGGAAGGGACGGAGCAGGCCAGCCACTGTCGGGCCTGGGAAGCAGGGTGAAGGAGAGGAGGAGGAAAGGGAGAGACCCCAAAGAGTGGGCCCAGGCCTTTCCCTGGACTCCAGTTCTGCCTCTTCCTGGCTGTGTGGTCTCGGGCAAGCTATTTCACCTCTTGGAATCGGTTTTCTCATTTCTCAAATGGAGATGACATTTGTACCTCCTGGGCTGTGACGAGATTACGAGACATGTGAAGGGCCCAGAATTAAGTAGATGCTCAAGAAAAGCCTTCTGTCTGCAAGGTAACCCTCTCCTCTTCCTGCCCGGCTTTACGCCGCTCCCAAGAACCCCGTCCTTGATGCCCTGAGGCGGGGTACCTAGAGCCTGGGAAGATAGAGAAGGTGGGTTGGGGGCGGGCTGGGGAGAATCGAGTGGGCCCTCTCCCCCGCCCCCGGGGAGCCCGAGGCACCCAAAGCTTCCAGCGCTCGGGCCGGAGCGCGCAGGCGCAGTGTCCCGGGGCCGCAGGCCGGGCCGCCTCGGGGGGCGTGGCCTCAGCGCCCCCGCCCCGCCCCGCGCCGCCCGTACCTGGCGCCCCGCCCACCCCGGGTCGTGCGGCTGGGCGAGCCCAGCGCTGGTAGCGCCGCCGCCGGGAGCCGAGAGCTTGGAGCTCGGCGCTGCGGGGCCCGGGCCGGGGCGCGAGCGGGCCGGAGCCGGCCGGGCCAGCTGAAGTACCGCCCCGGCGGGGGCCGGGCCGGGCTCGAGATGGCGCAGCCGCGGCCCCCGGCGACCCCCGGCTGTCCGCGGAGGGGCTCGCTGCCCGCGGGGGCCGGCTGGCAGGTGAGGACCCAGGTGGGGCGGCATGGCGGAGGGACCCCGGGGCTGGGTCAGCCGACTGCTGGCGAGCCCGGCCGGCTTTGCCCCAGTCAGGGCGAGCGTGCGAGGCTTCGGTCATGGTGGGCATGTGAGCTTCTGCGCTGACCCCGGCCGCGGGGCGCACCCGTGACCTGAGGTCCCGGACCCTGGGACTCTTGCTTCGGCCTCCCGGGTGGCTCTGGGCTGCAGCGGCAGGGTGTGTGTGGGCGCGTGCTACCGGGACCACTTTACCCTGCCCCTGCCCCTGCCCCTGCCCCTGCCCCGTTTGGGGTGGGCTCTGAATGCTCCAGGGCCACTTTGTGGTGGTGCTGGCATGTGGGGCACCCCACATCTGGGCCCCATCTCTCAGAGCCCTCGCCATGTGTCAGAGCGTCTGCTGCTCCCTGCGAGGCTGTAGCTGTGGGTGTTGCTTGTTGCTGTGTGTACACTCTGGTGACAGGACCATGTGTCAGTGTTTATGTGACTGATTCCTAGTGCAACAAGGCGTATTAGAGTGTTCCTGGCTATGTCTGGTCACCTTGAGTGGGATGTCTTTTTTTTTTTTTTTTTTTTTTTTTTTTTTTTTTTTTTTTTTTTTTTTTTTTTTTTTTTTTTTT
>NW_016107330.1:11782028-11803877 GCF_001604975.1 Cebus imitator | reverse complement strand
ATTTTTTGTAGTTGTAGTAGAGACGGGTTTCACCATGTTGACCAGGATGGTCTCGATCTCTTGACCTCGTGATCCACCCGCCTCGGCCTCCCAAAGTGCTGGGATTACAGGCGTGAGCCACCGCGCCCGGCCGAGTGGGATGTCTTAATGGGGGACATTAATGCACCCCTCATCAACATGACTCTTGGGGACTGTGCCGAGCTGAGGTTGTGTGGCTGACCTGGGCACAGAAGCCAGAGTTGCTGTCATACAGCGTGTTGTATTGACAGGCATGTTTGTCTGCCTGGACTTCAGGTGTGTGTGGCTGTGGTTTCTGCTGTAACTGCCTGTGGAATTGTTTCTTCCAAATGCAGAGTGTTGGGTGTGACCATAGGTGACCATGGATCATCAGGGTGTCCCATGGCCTCCTGCGGTGGGTTTTACAAGGTGGATCTTGCCTCTCTGGGCAGGCCTCAGAATGCACACATTTTTCCGTGCTTGTATGTGGTGACCTTTCCCAGGGCTCTGTGTGTGTGCAGGTGAGGCTGAGTGAGCTTCAGACCATGCCCCGCATCCTGGGGGATTATCTTCCCCGGCAGTTGCTGGATACCTTTTGAGTCTCATTTACTGTTGTGGTTCTGTGACCCTGCTAGGGGAGGGAGGGCTTGGAGCCATGAGTGAGGCTGAGTCTGGGTCTCCCTGGACACACCCGCCTGCCTCTGTGGGTGCGTGTTGTCAGGCCTCTTGCTTTCTCTCACACGTGAGAGTGGTTTGTGGTGTTAGTGTAGCTTTGTGTGCAGTTACTGGTGTGTAGACCCACACAGGTGTGGGTTCGCATTTGTGTGTGTGTCTCTCCTGGTATTTGGACCTGCATGTGTGTGAGTGGGTGTGCTCCTGTGTAATGTAACTCAGAACACCAATGTGTATCTTTGTGTGTTAGTGTATAGCTCGAAGAATCACTGTGCACAGTCCCCATCGTATGTGTTTGTGTGTGTTATTTTCTTGGTACATGAAACATATGCATGGTGCAGTGGGACTTTAAATATTGGTGCAGCCGTCTGTGTGTGTGAGCAGGAGGGGAGGGAGAGAGACGGAGAAAGACAGAGACAGAGAGACGTGCGTGTTTCCTGGTGCACAACTTCTTAGCACATGTGTCAGCAGGAGCAGCCTGAGTTGAGCCTTGGAGGGGCAAGAGGGAGGGTCACCATCCTGGAGGCTCTGGGGGCTTCCCAGGCCCAGCCTCCAGCTGGGCCAGCCGGCAGGGATGCCGCCCTCCAGGAAGGCTCATAGGGAGTTGGCACTGGAGAGGCCAGAGCTGCCAAGCGCAGCTGGCAGATGCCAGATTAACTCTGCGTGTGCCCTGGCTCACCTCCGGAGAGGCTGGCTCGAGCATCCGAGGGTTCATGTGGCTCACGCACAGGTGCTGGGGCGATCAGCATCTCAGTGTCCTCTCTCCTGAAGCAGCCCCAGCTCACTCTGCTTGGAGACGAGTGGGCTGTCTGAGCAGTGGACTGTGGCCTGGCTGACTGAGCCTTGACCCCTTCCAGGAGAGGTGGGAAGAAGCACAGACCCCTCCTGGGGATCCAGGACAGGCTTATCTCTGCAGCTGGGACTTGGGGTGATCCATCTCTCCCCAAGGGTAATAGCCCTTCAGGGGATAGGACTGAGTAGGTGGGTTGCCCTGGCCGTGGGCCCTGGGCTCTGGGCTCACCTCACTTGACAGTTGGCCAGACTACATGGGTCTCCCACACAGAGCCCCCTCCTACAATGCTCCCGCCACTCCTGCTTGCTGCTTAGACAGGTGCCTCGGTCGCTGGTCAGTGTTGGTGGGACCCGGAGGACTGGGGCGGGGGGAGGCTCCTCCGGGGCTTGGTGGGATCAGCTGACCTCCTCTCCCCTGTCTCTGTTGCAGAACACAGATTTATTTGAGATGATTGAAAAGATGCAGGTGAGGATGGGTCTGTGGCCTGTTCTGGGAAGCCACAGAGCTGGCTGGGCTGGGGCCAGGGGCCCTTGCTGCGTCTCCAGCCCTTCACTTCTCTGAGGACAAGCCATGCCAGCAGAAGGTGGTGGCCCCTGGTTGTCCAGGGTCCTCTGTCTGGAGGTCAGGGTAGAGGGTGGGGGCTGGTAGATCCAACCTCTCTGTGACCCCAGGGTCCATGTAGGCTCCCAGCTCCCATCCCCATGTAGAACTGCAACAGGGCTGCAGTCAGTTCATCAACCCACCCCACAGACACACTGCCCCTCACCCAATGAGAGACTTCACAGGCTTTGTGGTGGGGGGCCCAGGTGGAATGGAACTGGAGGAGGGGACAGATGCCAGGGGCCTGTCAGCCGGAGACTGTGCTGCAGGAGGGGGAGGTATTACCCCCATATCCTCCACCCCGCAGGCCCATCTGCTTTTCACATAGGTATGCACTGGGAGTGGGGCAGGAGGTACGGGAGGTGGGATGACTTGAACACCCTCTAAACTCCGATGCCTCCTGTTTCTCTTTCTGTCTTGCCTTTGCCTCTCCCTCCCCTCCTCTCCCTCACATATCTGTGTAGATAAACCCCCCTGCCAACTCACACACAGGCGTGTGCATCTCCCCTGCCCCCACTCCCAGCGGCACATGCATTCCTGCACAGAGCCCTCAGCCGTCCTCAAGGCTGCCAGGCACCAGCTCTGGTCACTACTGGGACAGCCAGCCCTTCAGAGAGGCCCAGGGCCCCCAGCCAGCTAGCACCCTGCCCTGAGAGTACCCCCACCTCTGAGGGCCGCCTCCTAGGGCTTTCCCCTTGCATGCCTTAGGGAGGGGAGGCAGCGCCTGGCGGTGGGCCTGGGAGGGTAGACCGGTGCTGCCTTCTCTTACAGGGAAGCAGGATGGATGAACAACGCTGCTCCTTCCCGCCGCCCCTCAAAGTAGGTGGGCCTGGCAGTCTGCCTCCCTGTCTAGGGGGTGGAGGGGATCCGGGAAGTGCTGCCACCACTGCTCATCAAGCAGGAATCTATCCCCTTTCAGGAAGTAGTCTTACAGTGTGCCAGGTGTGGGAGCGGGGGCACAGCCACTAGCAGGGTAGACCCAGCCCCTGCCCTCTAGGAGTTCTTGATGGGGAGAACCCCTCCCTTCCTTGCTAGATGCCTGGGGCCTCTATTCTAGCTCCTCCTTTCCACCTTCACCACTGCAGACCTCCCTGCCTCTCCGGGCATCCCCACCCCAAAGTCGAAGCCCTCCTCTCTCAAAGACAGCTGCTGCCAAATGTTTTCCCTGAAACCAGTGATGACGAGCAGTTGCAGAAGGACTCCAGCTCAGGTCCTAGGAGGCTTATGAGCTCCTGCTCTGTGAAGCTCCTGTCTGGATGGGGAGGGAGTGATGGGGAGGCAGGTCTGGGGGCCCCCCAGCCATTGGTGAGGAGACTGACTGGAGGTGGGAGACCCAGGGAGATGAAGGGGAGGCCCTTATTTTTGACCCAGTTTTCTTAGCATGTGGTTCTTGGTGACTTGGGACCCCAGAGAACCTAGAAGTCCAGGTCTGGTGGAGTGGGCCCAGGGCTGCAGGGCAGGGTTAGAGGGGGGTGCATGGGCAGTAAGCCTGATACTCTCTTCGGGGCAGAGGTCCTCACACCAGCAGCATCAGTGCCACCTGGGAGCCTGTGAGAAATGGACATTCTCAGACCCCACCCAGACCGCTGCATCCAAAGCTCTGGGGGTAGGGTGGAGCAACCCGTGTTTAACAAGCCCTCCAGGTAGTCCAGCGGTTCCTTCTGGGGAGGCAGTGAGCCCTCCTTTCCCCAGACAAGGAGAGCCCCAGAAGATGCCAGTGCTCAGCACGCTAAGCCTGCCTCAGCCCCTGCCCATCTGTAAGAGGTGATGAGTCCAGGGCCCTACCCACACTCCCAGCCCTGAGGCTGGCCAAGCAGAGGGGAGCTCTGGGGAGGCTGGAGGGCAGATCGATGCAAAGACCCTTGGCCTGCTTGTGTTTTGCAGACAGAAGAGGACTACATTCCCTACCCGAGTGTGCATGAGGTACTCGGCCAGATCCCCGAGCTCATCCTTACCCAGGAGGCACTCACACGGGGCTTCTGGACACCAGGTCCACCTCCTCAGGAGCCTGACCCACAGACCTTGCTGTTGGCTGGAGACCTGGTTTCCAGGTCCAAGGTTTCAGAGCCCATTTGAACCCTTGGGCCTTCTGAGCCAAATGTTCCAGCTTCCTGGGCCAAGGTCATGCTCTGGCTCTACCTGCCCCCAAATCCCACCTTGGAGACTTGGGTCTTGGCACTGTCTGGGTCTGGCTGAGGGAATGGACTGGAGCAGAGCCCTGAAGCCCACATAGGCTCTGGCCCATCCCCTCCCACCCCTTAGCCACGACAGAAGTGGCTCCAGATCTGAGTTGGGAGGGTGTCCTGGGGCCCCCAGTGGGATACAATCTGGGGTGGCTCTCAGTTGAGTCCCTCTTCAGGTCTTGGGGCGAGAAGGGCCCTTCCCCCTCATCCTGCTGCCCCAGTTTGGGGGCTACTGGATTGAAGGCACTAACCACGAAATCACCAGCATCCCTGAGACGGAGCCGCTGCAGTCGCCCACGACCAAGATGAAGCTCGAGTGCAACCCCACAGCCCGCATCTACCGGAAACACTTTCTCGGCAAGGTGGGTGGCTGGCTGGTGCAGCGGGACTGGCTGGGTGGGTCACAGTTCAGCCCCATTCAAGGCTGGGCCTGGGAGGGAGCAGAACCCATGGGCCAGGACTGGGTGACAGCCCCAGAGCCCCGAGTGAACGTGCTCCCACCATGCACACCCCACTCCCCCAGGGAGCACGCACGGTGGAGTCACTTTTCACCCAAGAAACGTTGATTGCAAAGGCAGCAGTATGGCATAGTGGTTCACAGTAGACTCTACCAGGGCTTGAATCCTGGCTCTGCCACCCACTACCCAGGACATCAGGCAAATCGCTTAACTTCTCTGTGCCTCAGTTTCCTAATCTGTGAAAATGGTGCTTGGTGGTAATGATACCCACCTTGTGAGGTTGCAGTGAGCTGATATCTGTAAGGTCTTTACAGTGGCATCTGGGACAAAGGAAGCGCTCAGTCAGGGGTAGCAAATAATGAGCACCAGCTGTGTGCCTGGCACCTGTTCTATGCACCAGGTATACAGCAGCCAGCACAATAGACCCAGGGCCTCCTTTCAGGCAGCTTGGAGTTAGGGGAACAGTAACGTCGTGGATTGATGCACCCCTGCCCCACCAGCAGCACAGAGCAGGGACCCTGCCCAGCAACAACTTGTCTGAGTGTTGTGGGAGCCCAAGGGGAGGTCCCATGCCAGGAACATGTGTCAGGTCGCATGCTGGGTGCCGTCTCAGCACACAGCCACAACTGGGAAGTGTGTCATGGGCTCTGGAGCCTTGCGGCATGTGTGGGAATCTTGGCTCTTCTATTAACTGACAGTGTGACCTTGGGCAAGTTATTTAACTTCCTCATCTGTGAAAACAGGGATAATAAAAGTACACGCAAAGCTTCTAGAACCACACCTGGCACATGGTAAATACTCAGTTAACATTAGCTGTTTTCACATCTTCATAATGACTTGGTGATATCAGGATTATTCTGTTTTTACAGAAGAGGAAACTGAAGCTCAGATAGGTAATGATTTAGTCAAGGTTGTACAATTACTGAGCCTGGAACTGAACCAGCTTTGGCTGACCTTCCATTAAGATGCACGGGAGAGGTCATGCTCCTAGCCACTGTGCGAGTATGTGTGCGTGTGTGTGTGTGTGTGCACGCGCGCGTGTGTTGGGAAGAGGGGATGACTCCTTGGGGATTGGGAAGCTGTGTGACCTCAGTCTGGGCCTGGGCATTGGCCTGACTCTGGGAGACACTGGAGAGTATCCATTGTGACTGGGACTAAACCAACGAGCCCAGGTTCGGGAGCCTTTGCCTAGGAACAAACCCAGAAGCCAGCATGGAATTCCACTTCCCAGCTGAGCCCTAGAGGTGGAGAGAGACCTGCATCCTAGGCACCTTCTGGCCAGAGGCTCCCAGCTGGATCTGGCAGGTGGTGGGATCTAAGGATACCATGTATGCCAAGCACATGGTTGGCACTCAGAAAAGTTGGTTGAAAGAGTAACGAGTGACAGATGAAGGTAGTGGACCTTGAGTGCGGTAGAATCTGAAGAGGTGCAGGCTGGAGGGTCAGAAGAGGCAGCCGGGTGCCATGGCTTATACCTATAATTCCAGCCCTTTGGGAGGCCAAGGCAGGCAGATCACTTGAGGTCAGGAGTTCAAGACCAGCTTGGGCAACATGGCAAAACCCCACCTCTACTAAAAATACAAAAATTAGCCAGGTGTGGTGGTGGGTGCCTGTAATCCCAGCTATTTTGGAGGCTGAGGGAGGAGAATCGCTTGAACCTAGGAGGCAGAGGTTGCAGTGAGCCGAGATGGCACCACTGCACTCCAACCTGGGCAACAGAGTGAGACTCCATCTCAAAAAAAAAAGAGGAGGCCTCATGTCCAGGATCAGATTAGCAGTACTGAGGGGAGCAGCCCCAGGGCTGGCAGAGAGGCAGGGCCGCTTCCTGACTCTAGGTGGTAAGGGAGAAGCAGCCAGGTGCTCAGGCGCTGGGACCTATCCTGGCAGAGGGGGAGATTAGGGTGACTTTGGGCATTGACTTCCGGGGACCCTGAGCCCACTGTCCCACTGTGTCCCTGGAGCTCCTCTGGGCTTGGGGTTGTCCAGGAAAACTCCCCACTCCCTGGACTTCCCTGCCAAGTGACTCCTTATCAAGTGCCTGCCACTCCCTCTCTGCTGGATGATGTCAAGCATTTGGGGGTCTCTGACACTCTGCCCAGGCAGGGCTGGGGGGACTCTGTGCCAGGTCCATTGAGAATGCCCCTGAGCTTCGGATTCGTGGGGCACATCCACTGGCCCCTGCCTCTATCTGCTCCTGGCCTCTGAGTGCAGGTGTTCATGTTTGAACAGGATTTACATCTAGGATGATTCCTGGGGCAGGTGTGGCCAGCCAGCTCCACTCCTAAGGCTTGGGCAAGAGCTGGGGCTGGGGTTGGCAGGGGGAGCCCAGGGCTAGGCTGGGTGGTGTCTCCCTGAACTCCCAGCCCTCGGCTTTGGAACTTCCCCACCCAAGGTGCCAGCCCCAGGCTTCTCTCTGGGGGTGCCTTCCCTGCCGCAGCCACCCCTGATACCCTCCAGAGTGTGTCTTTCCAACGCTGTGCCCTCTTCTCCAGGTGAGACAGGAGGGTGGAAACCTGCCTGGCCAGCTGCCCTGTGTGTTATGGGATGTTTCGCTTCCTGTTTCTCATGGGCCCTGGCTTCAGGGACCACAGAGTCACAGGTTGGGCAATCAGCTTTTGCTCATTGAGCACCTGCTGGGTACTCAGCCCTGAGAAGGGCCCGGGCTGAAGACAGGCATGCAGGTCTGAATGTGGTCCTGACTCAGTGAGCACCCAGAGACCCGGTGTTACCACCCACCTTCACTGAACACCAAGGCTGAGCCAGGCACTTCATCCCTTTCTGTCCTGGCCACCACCAAATAACTGGGTTCCCTCCCATTTGGCAGACTAGGAAAGCGAGGCACAGAGAGGCCAAGTGACCTCCTCAGGCTGCCCAGCTGGTCAGTGGCAGAATGGGGCTTTGAGTGCAGTTCTGTCTGATGTGGGGTCTGCTATCAGCCGTGACACCTGCTGTGGGCAAAGGACCCCCATCTGGGAGTGGGCTGGCTTTCTGGCCTGGTTTCTGGAAGCCCCTGCTCAGCCTCACCCACTCCCCTGGCCCCCACCTCCCACCGCAGGAGCATTTCAATTACTACTCACTGGACACTGCCCTCGGCCACCTTGTCTTCTCACTCAAGTACGATGTCATCGGGGACCAAGAGCACCTGCGGCTGCTGCTCAGGTGAGGGTGGTGGGGGAGTCCTGAGACGGCAGGAAGGGCTGAGGCCTTAGAATCTGAGAGCCCGTCTCATTTGACCCACTGTCTTCATCAAGGCCCAGAGAGGGGCAGGGATTTGCCTGAGGTTACACAGCAAGTTAGTGCCCGAGCCAGCCTGGCACCCGTCGTCACCTCTGGTCCGCGCTATGGTCCACCCCTTTGTGGCCTTACTTTGCCAGGCGTGGGGTTCCCATTTTCCTGTCCCGCTGCCCAGGCCTTCACCATGTGACTTTTTCTTCCCAGGACCAAGTGCCGGACATACCATGATGTCATCCCCATCTCCTGCCTCACCGAATTCCCTAATGTTGTCCAGATGGCAAAGGTGAGGCCCCCACTCCCCTGAGCTTCCCGGTCAGCCCCTGCTCAGCACTTGCTGGGCTTCAGCTCTGCCTCGGCATGCCCCTCCAGCTGCAGGCCCCAGCCCTGAGCTGCCGCCCTATCCTGAGGCCCCGTCTCTCGAGTGTTCCCACCATGTCTCAGGTTGCCATGTGTTCTCCTGCACCCGCATCCCCTGCCTGTGTGCTTTTGGTTTTCTCTCTAGCACCCTCAGATCTCAGGAGACCTCCATTCCCTGAGCAGCAGTGACCTCGGAGTCCTGCTTCAGCCTTGGCCAGCCCCAACATGACTTCTTCCCAGACTTTGGCCAGGGAGGTCCAGGCACGCCGTCCTCTCCTCCCTGGCCCCACACCTCACGCCCCTCCCTTATCTCCTCCTGCAGCTGGTGTGTGAAGATGTCAACGTGGATCGATTCTATCCTGTGCTCTACCCCAAGGTACGGCTGGATCTGGGCATAGCTCACTGAGGGTGGATGAGTGACTAGAGGACTGAGTGTTTATTAAGCACCTTCTGTGTGCCAGGTACTGTCCCCAGGTTCTGTCACTTAATCTTCACAGTAACCCTGTGAAGTTCACAATATGCAGAAGAGGAGCCACAGAAAGGGTCTGTGCCTTACCCAAGGGTGCACAGCAGATCAGGAGGGCCTGCGTTTAAGCCTAGGTTTGTCTGCCTTCGAGACCGGCCTGTGATGTTTGGGGACCCTCCTGAGAGCAATCTGTGCTGCAGTCCTCCCCTGGGACCAGTGTCTTTTCGACTGGCCTTGCCTTCGTATCCCAGAGGAGACCTGCAGAGAGAGAATAGCCCCGGTGCCTTCTGCTTGGGGGCTGGGAGCTGGGTTCCAGGCACTGGGACAGTGTGGGGATCGGGCAGGAGCTTCTGCCTTGGATGAGCCGGGGCGTGTCCTGGAAGAGGACAGGCAGGTAAACCCTTGTGCCCCTGCCCGAATTCTGGAGCAGTGTGAGGTCTCTAAAGTATGAGATGTGGTCCAGGAAAGGTATCCTGAAGGGGCTTCAGAAATCAGGGCCCACCTCCTGCTTATGGGTGAGGAAACTGAGGCCTAAGGTGAGGAGGAGAACTTGCTTAATGCCGACAGCAAATTGGCGGGACGTAGCCTGTTCTGGAAAGATGATGTGGGTTTACAGAGGAGCAAAGGACTGTGTTGGGAGTTAGAGTGCACTGAGGGCGGGCTTGGCCATGGCAGGAGCGGGGCTCACGGCAAAACTCAGGAGCCATCAGCTTAAGCTTTGGAATCCAGCAGACCTGGGGTCAAATCCCAAGCCTGCACGCACTTGCAAGCCATTGACCCTAGGGGAGTCACTTAAGCTCTCCGAACCCAAGGCTCAGAGGGGACGGCTGGAATGAGAATTACATGATGTAATGCGTGTAGAGCGCCTGGCTCAGTGCTTGGCACGGGGGAAGGGCGTGCAGAACGGCAGCTTGCACACACAGTCTCTTCACCCGGCGTCCTCTCCCGCAGGCTTCCCGGCTCATCGTCACCTTTGACGAGCACGTCATCAGCAATAACTTCAAGTTTGGCGTCATTTATCAGAAGCTTGGGCAGGTGTGCTAACCTCCTGCCTTCCCTCCCCACCCGCTCCCGTATCTCAGACCTTTTCCAGGGGAGCACATCGTCCAAGGGACTCAGGAGCCCAGGGTCTGCCAGAGGTCCTCCCTCCTGCCCTCTCTGGGTCTGAGTAGGGACAGGGGGCAGGGGCTTCTCAGGAACTCCACCTCCATGACCCTGGCCGCTCATCCCCAGACCTCTGAGGAAGAACTCTTCAGCACCAATGAGGAGAGCCCTGCCTTCGTGGAGTTCCTTGAATTTCTTGGCCAGAAGGTCAAACTGCAGGACTTTAAGGGGTGAGTATTAGGGTGGACTGAGCAGAGTGTAATCTGACCTGTGCTCCTGTGCAGGGAGGGAGCCCCTGTCCTGGCCCTGTGGAGGCCTGGCTGGGGCTGGAGACTGAGCCGTGGCCTGGGGGGCCCGGGGGCAGGTTCCGAGGAGGCCTGGACGTGACCCACGGGCAGACGGGGACCGAATCTGTGTACTGCAACTTCCGCAACAAGGAGATCATGTTTCACGTGTCCACCAAGCTGCCCTACACAGAAGGGGACGCCCAGCAGGTAGCCTGGGCACCCCCACCTGCTTCCCACCTTCCACCTGTCCTCCCTCTCTACCTGTCCATTCAGCCTCCATCACACCAGGCCCAGCACTGGGCTCTGGGACACAGAGATGGAAATGATTCAGTCCCCCAACTTGTGTGGGACACAGAGATGGAAATGATTCAGTCCCCCGACTTGTGGGCTCTAGTTGGGTCAGGGGAGACAGGCTGCTTCAATGCTGGGAAAGCCTTGGTTTCTAAGTCAGAATGGCACCTACCTCCTAGGTGAGCATAAATTCGTGGGTGCATAGGGACAGTAGAACAGTGCCTGGTACATTGCAAGAGCTCCGCAGATCTGAACTGGTGTTTTATGGGGAGTGGAGAGCCTCATTGGGTCATGTGGGGACACTTAGTCTTGGGAGAAGTGGGAATCAGGAAAAGCTTTTAAGAGAAAGTGACTTTTAGGCTGTGAAGGAGCTGGAAGAAGGAAGGGAGATGTTCCAGGTGGAGAGAACAGCTTCTGCAAAGGCCTGGAGTCGAGGAAGAGCAGGGCATGTTCTGGGAACTGAACTCAGAAGTTTATCCCCCTGTCCTGAGCCTCCTACAGGGCTCTCTGCCTGACCTCAGGTCCCAGCCCAGGGGATAAAAGGGTAATGTGAGAAAAATGGAAATAGTTATTCCTTATTTGTAGTGTCTTTTCACTTTCTTTTACTAAGGGCCTGTGTTCATTTTAGCAACATGAATATATACCACATAGTGCTTGTTTTTTCAATCGGGGGTCATGTTTGGGGCATGGAGATAGGAGAAGGGCTGATAGGTAAGGTCTGGGGGCCAAGAGACCTGGGCTCTAGTCATTTATCAGAAGCTCATTATAGCACCTGGCAAGTCACTTCGCTCTAGGCCTTGGTTTCGTTATCTGTCACAGCACTCCAAGAAAACTGAAATCGTTTTCCCTGTAATTTCAATAGATGTACAGGGACAAGTGGTTTTTGATTACATGGATGGATTGGGTTGTGGTGAGGTCTGGGATATTAGTGTACCCTCGTCCCCTGAATAGTGTACATTGTTCCAAACAGCCCATTTTTCAACGAAAGTAATTTTAAGACAGGTTTTTTGCTACATTATTTTGGGGAAAGTAAATCCTTAGAAGTGCCCTCTGCCTACCCCAAACCCTCCTAAACCCCTGTGGGCACCCCCTCCCCAGCTGGCCCCTCTCTGGCCAGACCGTGAAAGGCCGTGGCCTTGTGCTCAGTTGCAGCGGAAGCGGCACATCGGCAATGACATCGTGGCTGTGGTCTTCCAGGATGAGAACACGCCTTTTGTGCCCGACATGATTGCATCCAACTTCCTGCATGCCTATGTAGTGGTGCAGGCTGAGGGTGGGGGCCCTGATGGCCCCCTCTACAAGGTGGGTCCTCCTGGAGCCTCCCAGGGGCATCAGCAAGGGCCCTGGCTGCAGCTCTGCCCTCCCTGGGATGCCCTTCTGAGCCTCTTTTTCCGGCTGTAACGGGGGAGGGACTGTGGAAGGTTCCGATGGTGCCCTGTTCATACCATGCCCTCTCTCTTACCCAAAGCTCACCCCCTCAGAGAGGTCAGTTTCCCTTCTCCACCTCCTGGCCTGTTATCACTGTCCTCTACCTCCCGTAGCCTCCTCTGCCTTCACCATCCCCAATGATTCCTGAGTCCCCACCCCTCCCTACCAGTAAAATTCAAGGCAAAACTTAGAGGAGCAGAAATCCTTGGAAGAAAGATTCATCCAGCACCCAATCACTGAGCCTCCCCAGCCAAGGGGCAGGCCAGGGAGGCAAAGTAGGGGTTTCTGGCTGGGGTGGGGCAGAGCAGACCCCAGACTCCACAGAACAGACACCTGCCCTCCCTTCCAGGTCTCTGTCACTGCAAGAGATGATGTGCCCTTCTTCGGACCCCCACTCCCGGACCCCGCTGTGTTCAGGAAGGTAAGGGGCAGCCCCTCAGTCATGGACAGAGTGACAAAAAATGGGTGGGGGCCTTATGAGGTCCCAAAGCCGCATTTTGTGCCAGGGCAGCTGGGCTCCCCTAACTGTGCAAGGGGGGCCTGGCTTTTTCGTTCATCTTGAAAACACTTTTTTTTTTCTTTCACAAGGCCAGAGAATAAACTACACGATTGTTTTACACTTTCCATAGTAGACTGGCCTTTCCTCATTTCTGTTCTCTTTCTGACAGTTCCAGTTTTCTTTCTTGTAAAATGTTTGCTGAGGGGTACACTTCAAGCCTGAGCTTCAGCTCTGTACATAGAGTGTTCTGCTACCCTAGTCTGAGCCCGTAGGGGACCCCAACCCAGACCTAACATCTGTGGGGTTTGTTCTCTGAGGGGGTGGGCAGCCATGAAGGGCACTGGGGTGCCTTGAAGGTACTTGGGGAGCTGAGCCCAGGGAGATGCCCTTTTGGGAGTAAAGAGGGTAACCCCAGGTCCTAGCAGAGCATGGTTCAGGAGCTGCAGCCTCTGCCTTATTGGGGTTCAGTCTCTTATTTCTGTGTTTCTCTGATCCTTCCTTTCTCATCTCCTCCACACTGGGGGTTTCCAGGGGCCTGAGTTCCAGGAATTTTTGCTGACAAAGCTGATCAATGCTGAATATGCCTGCTACAAGGCAGAGAAGTTTGCCAAACTGGAGGTGAGGATGGGCCATGAGGGCTGGGTCACCCTCTCTCACCTTCCAACCTAGAATTTCAGCCCTGTCTCTGGGAAGGGAAAAGCCATGTTCAGACCTTGGCCTTAGAAGGGACACCTGAGGCAGGATGGTTTGATAGTTGAGTAGGAGGTCAGCGGAGAGAAAGCAGGAGGGATAGTGGGGAGTGCCCAGGAGGTGCTGGGAGGCAGGCAGGCTGACAGGGACACCTTGGGTCTGGGTTGGGGGTGGACCTGGGGAGTGGGGACATGCAGCCAGATCCCGAAGGGGCTGTGAGGGGCCCTTCATATGAGGGTCCCTGGGGGCTGCTTGAGCTGCGGAGTAAGTGGCCTGGGAACGGTGCACTCCCCACTCCCCACTCCCCACTCAGAAGGTGGTCCATGCCTCAGAAGGTGGCCGGGATTTGAACTGTGGGCTGAGGGGCTGATCCCTGGGGTCCCTCCTGACGGCCCGGGCCTGACCCACAGGAGCGGACGCGGGCCGCCCTCCTGGAGACGCTCTATGAGGAACTGCACATCCACAGCCAGTCCATGATGGGCTTGGGCGGCGACGAGGACAAGATGGAGAATGGCAGTGGGGGTGGCGGCTTCTTTGAGTCTTTCAAGGTGAAGGGCCCAAGGTCTAACTGGCCGGGGAGCAGGGACGCGGCCAGGGCGGGATTCCAGGCCGAGGCTGACAGACTGATGGACACGGCGTGGGGGTGGAGTCTGGCAGACTGGTGCGGTTGAGGGGGTGGAGTCCCGGATTGGGGGATTGACACAGCTTGGGGAGTGTGGCTAGAGGTGTTTCGCATTGGGGGCGGAGTCTGCTAGGGGGCGTGGCTGGGGTGAAGTCCCGGACTGGGGCTGATTGACATGGCCTGGAGTTGTGACTAGAGGCTGCTCGCATTGTGGGTGGAGCCTGGGAGGGGACGTGGCTGGGGGTGGAGTCAGGGGCCGGAGCTAATGGACACAGCGTGGGGATGTGGCTACAGGAGGCTCTAGTCTGGGACGAGGGCAGGGCTCGAGGTGGACTTGGGCTTTAGGATGGGCTTACAAAATGGACATAGTCTGCCTTGTGTGGAGTTTGAGGGAGCAGCGTGTAAGGTGGGGCCCTGGCTTGGGGAGGAGTAACTATTGGAGGTGGGGCCTAGGTGGGGAATTCCCCTGGGAATCCTGCTAAAGGTTGGGGTCTTCTGGGAGACAGTGAGGGCTGCTGGTACAAAGGCTGCCATGCCAGGTCAGCAAGCAGAGAAGAGAAGAGAGGAAGAGGCTCTGTCTTGACTGCAGGAAAGAAATAGAGGTCTCAGAAGGGATATATGAACCATGATCATTGCAGAGGGACCTGGTCTGTGTGACCTACCCTGCCTGGCCCTGGTTTAGCTTAGCATTAAGAGCGCGGACATTTCAAATCCCATCTCTCCTGCTTGCCAGCTTGGGCATTCTGTGAGCCTCAGTTTCTTTATCTGTTGAGTAGGGTAATGGCAACTTACCTCATACAGTTATTGTTATCTGTAAAACAATTATGTTCGTGCAATATAAGTTTAAAAGCAAAATGCAAAACCTTGCCTGTCTGCCTCAGCAACTGTCGTCTGAAGTGAGAAGTGTGGGGAATGGAGTAGTTCCTTTTCTCCCTTGGACAGGGTCTAGACTCGCCCAGGCTGCAGGGCCGAGGTAGTGGCCTCTTTGCCACTGTCTCCTCCATCCACAGGAGGAAAACTACCCATCCTCCAGGTGCCCAGCCGGCTGGTCAGACCTCACCCTCAACCCAGGGCAGGCCACACAGCTGGAGCTATGGATTGGAATAAAGAAGTAGCCCAGCCGCCCAGGCCTGCCCAGGAACTGAGGTGAACAGACCATCTTTGAGAAAGAGGCTTGGAGATAGCCCTGCCTCTGCCCATGGAGACAGGACAGGTGGGGTGAACATGGACCTGGGGTGTCTCCTTTGAGGAGGGCTCTGATCCCGCATCTGGTAGGTGCTGGATGGAGGACCTAGATTAGGTCTAAGAATTTCTCAGAAGCAACAGAGTCCAGAGTTGAGGGCATGGGACCTGGCATGCTGGGCTCACCTCTGCCTCAGTTCCGTTGTGTGTGAAATGAGCATGATTGCTAGTCCTCATCTTGTGGGGAAATCTAGTGACTGTGTGATTGTAAAGTGCTGGTCCCATAACAAGCATATATATAGATTGGTCTGAAAAAAACAAGGAAGGAGGGTGGGTGGGGAGAAAGGAAAGAAGGCAGGAGAGCTCTAAGAGGCCCTAACAGGAATGAAACTCAGGTGTCGAGAGGGCTCTCCATGTACACTTTTGGCCATTATCCGGTATCTTCTGCAGTCCTTACGGCAGCCACACAAGGACACTCAGCGCAGAGCAGCCTGTGGGTCCCAGACACTGAGAGGAGTGAAGTGGTGTCCCCAAGGCCACCCAGCAAGTTGGTGGCAGAGCCAAGACCTCAGCTACCCTTAGGCCCCATCTGGACCTGCTTCCTGTGTGATGCACAGGGAAATTGAGGCCTGGCCCCACCTCTCTCTGCTGCCTTGCTCTCCACTTACCCAGGGGAAGGGATTTCCTGGGGTCACCCAGAGTGAGAGGGACCAGATTGCTGGGGAGGGACCAGATGCTTGGGCTCCTGGGTTTCCTCAAGGGGACGGTCCTTAGGAATCCTGTGCCACCCCCTTCACAGCGGGTCATCCGGAGCCGCAGCCAGTCCATGGATGCCATGGGGCTGAGCAACAAGAAGCCCAACACCGTGTCCACCAGCCACAGTGGGAGCTTCGCACCCAACAACCCCGACCTGGCCAAGGCGGCTGGAATAGTGAGTGCCCTTCCCCTCCCCGGGCCCCTGTCCCTCCTTGGGGTGGACCCTCAGCTCTCCTCTGCCTCCTGAGGCCTGGCCCCACCTTTCTCTGTAGCCCTGCTGTCCACGCGCCAGTCCCAGGCTCTGGATTTGGTCTAGCCGCTGCTTTCCATGGGAGGGGGGAAGTGCCCAGGCCAGGACACTGCTGTGCTGACAGCTTGCAGCCTGCAGCCCCCTCCCAAGCTCCTTGGCCCTCCCCTCCTCCTGGCCCCTTATACACTATGTGACTTTCCACAGGTCAGCCCTGGGGCAGCCTCTGTGTCTCATTCCTTATTGAATATCTACTATCTGTTTGCTGGGGTCTGGGCTGCTGTGTGGGCACCTACTGTCAAGCCTTGGGTTTCCAGGAGCACCTACTGTGTGTCAGGCTGTGGACACCCACTGTGTGTCAGGCCATGGGCTGCTATGTGGACATGTACTCTGTGAGCATCTACTGTGGGCCTGGCCCTGAGTACCTGTGAGCACCCACTGTGTGTCAGGTCCTGGGCTGCTGTGTGGGCATCAACTCTGTGAGTGCCTACTGTGTGCACAGCCCTGGGCTGCTGTGTGAGAACCTACTGTGTTTCAGAAAATAGACTGCTGTATGAGCACATCATGTGCGCTAAGCCCTAGATGTCGGTGAACACCTACTGTGTGTCAGGAAGTGAGCTGTTGTGTGGGCACTTTCTCTGTGAGCACCTCCTACTGTGTGTCTGCAGCAGCCAGGGCCTCTGTGGTGTGGCTACTTATTGTGTGTCAGGAATCTGGCTTCTGTGTGAACATCTCCAGAGGGAGCACCTCCTGTGTGATCACTGGCTGTTGGCCAGGTTCTGGGACTCTGCTGCTCACACTCGGGAGTGCTGGGCACATGGATGAAAACGGTTTATGACTGTGAGCCTCACTGCTATCCACTGCCTAGTGGCCACCCCAGGACACTGCACCCACTGCTATGCTCCCCACCCATCCACCCGTCCATCCATCCATCATCTATCCATCATCCATCATCCATCCACCCATCCATCATCTATCCATCCATCATCCATCCACCCATCCATCCTTCATCCATCCATCATCCATCCACTCTTCCATCCATCATCCATCATCCATCCACCCATCCATCATCTATCCATCCATCATCCATCCACCCATCCATCCATCATCCATCCATCATCCATCCACCCTTCCTTCCATCATCCATCATCCATCCATCCAGCCAGCCATCCACCCATCCGTCCATCATCCATCTACCAATCCATCCATCATCCATCCATCATCCATCCATCCATCATCCATCATCCATCCAGCCAGTCATCACCCATCCATCCATCATCCATCCATGCATCCATTCATCATCCATCATCTATCCACCCATCCATCATCCATCCACCCATCATCCATCATCCATCCAGCCAGCCATCACCCATCCATCCATCATCCATCCATGCATCCATTCATCATCCATCATCTATCCACCCATCCCATCATCCATCCACCCATCATCCATCATCCATCCACCCATCCATCATCCATCCACCCATCATCCATCATCCATCCACCCATCCATCATCCATCCACCCATCATCCATCATCCATCCACCCATCCATCATCCATCCACCCATCATCCATCATCCATCCACCCATCCATCATCCATCCAACCATCCATCCATCCATCCATCCTTTATTGACTGTCTACTGCATGCCAAGCCCTGTGCTCAGTGCTGTGAAGCTATGTCGTGTGGCAGGCGGGATTCCCCCCACCTCTGCTGTCCAGCAGTCACCAAACCCACTGTCATTCGAGGAGCGGGCCCAACCTTACCCCAACCCAGTTTTATCAACCACTCCCTTCCTCTCCACCAGAGTGACCCAGCCTCCTGTGGGTGGCCACAGAGGGGCCCCAGGGACAGGGCAAGGCCAGCAGCACCCACCATGGCAGTAACCGGACCCATTTCTGTTTTGTTTTTCACAACTCTCCCTCTCTCCATGTTTCCTCCTTTTATTCCACCCTCTCTCCTTTTTTCATTCCCTCCTTCCTTCTCTCCTCCTCCTGTGGCCTCTCTGCCCTTTGGTTCTTCATTTCTCCTTCCTTTTTGCACCTGTTTTTTTTGCTCCCTCTCCTCCTTCCCGTTTCCGCTGTTATCACCCTTGCTTTTTCCTTTCCACCTTCCCCTGTCTTTCCTTCTCTGTGTGTGACCCTCCCTGGGCCTGTCTCTGGGTCCTTGCATCCTCATCTCTCTGTATGTCCCTCTGTGCCCGTCTAATGCGCCCTCGCTGGGTCACACGTGTCCCTGTCTCTGGGTAACTGTCTGTCCATCTCTCTCCCTGTCTGCCCTGTCCTCTGTCTCTCCTTGTGCTTCTTGCCGTCCCTTCCCCCGGCCCTATCCCTCTTCCATTACTTCCTGCGCCCTTCTCTTCCTTTTTCTCTGTCTTCCTCCTTTCTCTGTGTCTCCTCCTCTCTGTGTCTCCCGCCCACCATCTCTCTCGCTCTCTGACTCTCTCTCTGTCTCTCTCTCTCTGCCCCCACCCTCTGCTGCTTGCCAGTCATTGCTTATTCCTGGGAAAAGCGCGAGTAGATTCGGACGCCGGGGCAGTGCCATAGGCATAGGAACCGTGGAAGAGGTTGTCGTCCGCGGGGCCGCCAGCTCTGGAGGCTGCCTGCACGCGCTGTTCTCTGCTCGTACTCAGGACGGAGGCCATATTGGGGACGTTGCCCCCCTGCCCCCGGGACAGGCCCCAGGGCGTGCGGGATGGAGCGGCAGCAGCTCCGATGGCACTCAGCACCTGCTTTGGGGCCTGGTACCTGTGCCAGAGCCAGTGCCCCCTCACCAGGGGCTTCTGGCCCTGCCTTGGCCCCTGGGACCCTGGCCCAGTCCCTGCCAGGATCCGGTACCCAAAGGCCCTACGCCCAACCGCACGTCCCCCAATATCGCCGGTCTGCATGGAGCACCATCCCTCTCCTCTGCCCTGACTCCCCCTCCCCTCCAGGAACTGGAGTTCCAGGGGTAGGAACTGGCCTGGGGGTCCTACCCCTTCCTGCCTCCAGAGAAGCTGGGGGCAGGCTTCTGGGGCCTTGGGCATCCCAATACAGTGTGTGAGAAGCTGAGGGAATCTTCCAACTGCTGGGCCAGAACCTCCCCCAGCCAATTTGGAGGTTCCAGGGAGGGGCCCCAGCTGGTATGGGGTGGGTCTTGGGTTGCTACACTGCCCTCTCACCACCACCCTTAGACTGCAGATCCCAGGGAGCCCTGGGGGGCGGGGAGGGGTAGCCATTCTGAGGACTCAGCCTCCTCCCACCCTAGACCCTGGGGACCCTGCCCTAACCCGGGGCCAATATCGACGTGCATTCCTGCTGTGTGAGGTCGGGAGAGGCCCTGCCCTCCTGGGACCTGTTTACCTTTCTATAAACTGGGAGGGCTGTCTCTGGGAATGGACATCTTCTCTCATTCTTTCTTGCTCACCAACTCTGCTTCAGGGCCTGGGGCAGCAGGGTCCCCAGAAGGGATGTGGGGGGCACTGGGGCTCCCTGGGAAGGTGGCACTGAGTTGGGGCCTCTCCCCACAGTCACTGATTGTCCCTGGGAAGAGCCCCACGAGGAAGAAGGCAGGCCCGTTTGGCTCCCGCCGCAGCAGCGCCATTGGCATCGAGAACATACAGGAGGTGCAGGAGAAGAGGTGGGTGAGGGGGGACAGTGCCCCGATCCCTGCAGCCTCGCCCCTGACCCCCGTTCAGTGGCAAAGCAAAGCAAGCAGAAGGGAGTACCCACCCCTCTGCCTCTCTGTCCCCATCAGTGACAAATGTGTGGCCAAGTCCCTGCTGCATGTCAGGCACCAGGACCAGCGTGTCACCTAAAGTGCCACATGCAGATCAAGAAGCCATAGGTCATAGGGGTCAAGGGGCTTACCCAGGTCACACAGCCAGTGATGGGCAGAGCTGGGATCTGAGCCCTGATCCGTGTGGGGCCAGCACCCATGCTCTTCCCGAGGCCTCAGCACAGGTAGGAGGGCCTAGGACTGGTTTTCAGGGTGGCCACAGATGGGCCTGGGGGTCCACAAGTGTGGGCAGCATGAGGGCAGCCAGCCCAGGCCAATAGCAGAGCTGTCCCCGACATCAGAGGCTGGCTCCTGGGTATGAGTCCATCTCCCTGGTGCTAACGATGTGTGACCTTGGGTGAGTCACTGAGCTCCTCTGAGCCTTATTGTTCCAATCTGGAGAAGGGATGAGAACACAGCCAATGGCATGGGGCTGCTGTGGGGACTCGGGCGCTGCATGTGAGGCCAGGGTCGGGTCCCCTGAGAGGGCTCCAGTAGGGGAGCAGGCATTGTCCTTGCTGCCACCAGAGCTTAGTGTGCCGCGAATCCTGGGTTCAGAGCCTGGCATTGCCACGTCCTAGCTGTGTGTCCCTGGTTGGGTTCCTTATCTAAGGATAGGGACAGCTGTACCTGCTCCTGTGAAGAGGACCTGAGAGGAATCCCGTCCCTGTCCAGTATAGCTCCATTAGTGCCACCCCCATTGTTGGCCAGGCTAGCCAGGGAGCCCACAGGACCGCTGCAGGGCTGGCCCTGAAGATAGGGGTGTAGGTATGAGACAGGAGGCACCATGACCCCCATCACCACCTGGCCCGATGCCAGGCCCAGTGCTGAATCCCTCCGCTGCCCCCATGTGCCCCGCAGGGAGAGCCCTCCGGCTGGCCAGAAGACCCCAGACAGCGGGCACGTCTCCCAGGAGCCCAAGTCGGAGAACTCATCCACTCAGAGCTCCCCAGAGATGCCCACGACCAAGAACAGGTTGGGGCTCAGGGCACGTGGGGCTTGGGGGCTTGGGAGTGTGAATCAGCCTTTCCCTCCCCTGCCTGGGCCCAGGACAGCACAGGAGCCTTGACTCTGCCACAGCAAGGTGTCAGGGGGGCCTGGGCATTCTCTGGGACCCTCCTTTGACACATACCCACCGAGCACCTTGTGCACACCCAGCTCCATGCCCGGCTCTGGAGCACAGAGGTGCCCTGTGTATAGGTCCCCTCCTCACGGTCACAGGTGCATCAGAACATGGCCTCATAAGCCGTTTCCAGATCATGGTGATAGGAGGAACCTAAAGCAGGGGTTGAGGGGGGATAAAGAAGGACTGGGGGCAGTGGTGTTTAGATGGGTCCTCAGGGGAGACAGCTCCAAGGGGTGACATTTGAATTGGGAACTGAGCCAGCTCTGTAGGACTGGCATGGCAGAGAGAAGAGCACTCAGGTAAGGAGCTTGTCCAGTGCAGTGGCCCAGGGCACACTCCAGGGACAGAAAGAAGGGTGGCCAGGAGTGGTGGCGCATGCCTGGAATCCACCTACTTGGGAGGCTGAAGAAGAAGGATGGGTTTAGCCCAGGACTTGGAGGCTGTAGTGAGCTATGATCATGCCTGTGAATAGCCACTGCACTCCAGCCTGGGCATCATAGCAAGACTCCATCTCTTAAAAAATAAAAAGTACCTGAGGGGCTGGGCCCCTGGTGGTGGGAAGGAGATTGGAGAGGTGGGCAGGCGCTGGCTTATAGCTTAGCAGGTTGTACAAGAGTTTTGGCTTTTATCCTTGGTGTGACAGGGAGCCTTGGGAGGACGGTAATTACGAGGGTGATGCTTTAAGAAGCTGACTGCAGTTGTTGTACGGAGAAGGGGTTAGAGTGGGGTGGGGTGGAAACAGAGAGGCCAGTGAGGAAGCCACCCCTCCATTTGGCGTCTGTTGGCTAAGCTGCCTCTGTGTGGGGCTCTGTGGGAATAGAGAGGACTCAGCCCCCGCAGGCGAACAGAGAGGCAAGACAGGGTGGTAGAGATGGGGGAGGCGCAGTACGCAGGACCCAGAGCGGGGAGCATCATTCTCACCTTGGGAGGAGGAATCGGGGAAGGACTCCTGGAGTGGGAGCCCGAGGCTGATTTTTGAAAGACACGTTTGCTTTTGGGATTTGAGAGCAGGACAGAGACTCCAGGCAGGGGGCGTCGAGGCTCTGAACATGAAAAGCTTGTGGGTTTTTTTTTTTTTTTTTTTTTTTTTTTTTTTTTTT
>NW_016107330.1:11733069-11781823 GCF_001604975.1 Cebus imitator | reverse complement strand
GTTTCACCATGTTGACCAGGATGGTCTCGATCTCTTGACCTTGTGATCCACCCGCCTCGGCCTCCCAAAGTGCTGGGATTACAGGCTTGAGCCACCGCGCCCGGCCTGCTTGTGGGGTTAAGAGTAGACTGTAGACCAGCTATGGGAGCTGCCTAGGCTCCTCCCCTGCCCTCCGCCTGTGCTGAGTGGCCCTGGCCGTGTGCCTGCCCCCTCTGTGCCTGGCGTCTCCTCATCTGGAAGATAGGTGTCATAATCTTAGCGGTGAGCTAACTCAGGTAAAGGCACATGGAGCAGGCCCCGGTGCAGTGCGCTGCACCCAGTGATGTTACTGTTATGAATCGCCACGCTGAGTAATCGCCACGCTGAGGACGTTGTGCTTTATCTGGGGGAATGGGGAGCCAGGAGAGGGTTGTGAGCAGGGGAGGAGCATGGTCAGATTTACAGATTAGGAAGGACAGTGTGGGGAGTAGGAGGCTGCAGCGGGAGTCTGAGGGGATCAGAGACCCAAGGACCTGTAAGGGGTCCCCAAAGGTGCTTGACTGCTCCAGGCCAGGCCTCCCAGGTTGGGGAGGCCAGGGAGTGAGGGCCTGGCCCAGGAGGGACTCTGGGTGGATGGCGGCTAATGCGGCGCTGTCCACGGCAGAGCGGAGACTACCGCGCAGAGAGCAGAGGCGCTCAAGGACTTCTCCCGCTCCTCGTCCAGTGCCAGCAGCTTCGCCAGCGTGGTGGAGGAGACGGAGGGCGTGGATGGAGAGGACACCGGCCTGGTGAGAGTCTCAGGGGGTCAGGGGCTCCACAGGAGCTTGGATGGGGGCCCTTAGGTCCCTGGAGGTGCCTTGAGTAGAAGCATGAGCCTGGGTGTGGCTGGGATGTGATCAGGGGACCCAGCCCAAAGGAGCAGTGCAGACGAACCTCCCCTGCTCAGAAGCCTGCCATGGCTCCCCAGCACTGTCCACAGGAAGCTCCGTCTCTGGGGCTCTTGGAGATGTGGTCGCTCTCTTCCTCTCTAGTCTCCTCTCTTACCACCTCAGACATTACCACCGCATCATACTCCCTTGCAATCCCCCAAGCCTCCTGGGCTTCCTGCACCCCTGGGCCTTTGCATGTGCCATCTCTTCTGTCTGGAGCACTCTTCCTGCGTCCTCCTCCTTTCTTCACCGGGCTGACTGACTCATCCTTTTTGACTGAGTCTCACATACCTCCTCCTGAAAGCCTTCCCTGATTTCCTAGTCCCAGGGTAGGTTAGGAACTCTCTTTGCACTCTCACAGTCCCCGGGCTTTGCCCGGCACACCTTTTGTCATTCTATATTCTGCAAACCATCAGTGGGCCCCTGTTCCTTGCCAAGTGCTGCCCCAGGTGCAGCAGGTGCAGCCAGGAACAGCGCAGATCCAGGTCCTGCCTGCTGGGGCACAGAGTCCAGAATTACAACGGTCTCTTCACAGCCTGCCTCACCTCCCGGACATTGGGCTCCTGTGGGCAGGGCCCATGCCTGATTTATGTCATGGCAAGCCCTGGAGAGCATCAGTGAATGTTTGTTGAATAAATGTGTGGCAGTGTGTGGGGTGTGCCTGGGTCTGTGCCGGCCCTGCCTCTGCCCTCCTGTGGTCTCCCTGGCAGCCATGGCTGGGCCAGTCCTTGCAGGAGGCACAGGTGGAGGACGCGGAGTGCAGTGAGGGAGAGGGGCTGGGTGGGGGCCCTAGCCAGGGCCAAGGACATGCGCTAACCTCCCTCCCTCTCTCCAACCCTCCGCAGGAGAGTGTGTCGTCCTCTGGAACACCCCACAAGCGGGACTCCTTCATCTATAGCACATGGCTGGAGGACAGTGTCAGCACCACTAGTGGGGGCAGCTCCCCAGGTACCAGGACAGTGCAGCTTCCCCACGAAGCAGGGCTACCCTTGGGGTAGGAGGAGGACAGGGTTGGGCACGGGCTGGGGTGCCAGTTCCCATGCCCCGCATGGTGGGTGTGTGATGTGACTGCCCCAGCCTTGGAGGACAGCGGGCAGGTCATTGTCCAGCCTAGGGTGGCTGGGCAGATTGGAGGGCTGGTTTCTTCTGGAAGGGTCTCGGAGGACAATGTGGGATGGCAAGGAAGAAAGTTAGGGGTGGGGTTGGAGCACACTGGTGCCGACCGCCCACCTGTGCCCCCGTCTCCCTGGTGCCTCCCCGCGGCCAGTGAGGTGGCTCCCTCCTGCCCCCCTCCCCAGGCCCCTCTCGATCACCCCACCCAGACGCCGGCAAGCTGGGGGACCCTGCGTGTCCCGAGATCAAGATCCAGTTGGAAGCATCTGAGCAGCACACAACCCAGCTGGTATGTGCAGCCCTCTGGGGCTGGCACTGGGGGAGCCCCACCGGGGAGGGGATGACCTGGAGGGGAGACTGGGAGCTGAGGCTGAACCGAGAGAGGTCCCCCAGGCCAGGCGGGGTGGGGCTTGCCGGCCTGGAGACGACCAGTGACTTTGCGCACCTGTGTCTTTCACCCCGTTGCTTCTCCTGTCCTGCTGCCTGCCTCGCTGCCACTGTCTGTCTGCAGGGCTGTTAGCCCAGCCGCCCCCTCTGAAGGTGCAACTGAGCAGGTTAGACCCAGCCCCTCAGCTTGTGTTTGGCGGGAGAGGGTGGGAGTGTGTCGGGGGCTGAGCTGACTCCTCCCTGCTCCTCTGCCACCTCTCTGGGGTGAGAGCTATGTATCTAGATCTGAACCCGACACTCTGTTGCTGGGTGACTTGGGCAGGTCACGGCCCGTCCCTGGGACCTCTGCCCTGGAATTATTGGAGGATTTGATGGGGGTGTGAAAGGGGCTTGGAGTTGCCGGGTGGGAGGAAGTTTCAGGGTTCCCAGTGGGATGGAAAGACCAGAAGCCTGGAATTCCAAGGGCAGGCCCCTCCCAGGGTGGGGTTCCCTGAGACGGGGACTTGGTAGAGTTGGGGGACACTGGTGCCAACCACCCACCATGCCAAGTTTCACGGTGTTTCCATCCCCCTTTGCCCTGTAGATGAGGCCACGGAAGCACAAGGGGAAGATGCCGTGTCAAGTCCAGGCAGATGGGACCTCTGCCCTGAAGACCAACACCAGCCCGTGGGCCGCCCCCTGCCTCTCCACCCTCCCCATGGCCCACCCATCTGGGCTGTCTCTGCAGGGCAGAGCCATCCAGACTTGGGATTGGGGAAGCTGCTGGCATCGTCCCCACCCCCAGCCTGGGGGTCCGGGCTGGGGCAAGGATTGCTCAGTGGAAGCAAGACTGGGGACCTGGCTTGCCCCCACCCTGGGCCTCCATCACCCTTGAGCATCCCTCTGGACTCAGAGGGAACACAATGGGAGAGAGGGATTGAGACAGCTCAGTGCGGAGAGCTTACTCCCTGAAGGCAGCAGGAAGTGGATGTGACATGTTGGGGAGTGAGCACTAGGTTGGGGGTCAGGGGTCCTGGTTTCTGATTTGGGTTCTGCTGTGTGACTCTGGCCAAGTTACTCTCCCTCTCTGGGCACTTCTGCTACAAATGGACATGATTATTTCAGAAGTCACTGATGACTGATTACATGTATCTGCCCTAGAAGCTGGGATTTTCTTCCCAGGGACCTCCCATCACTCTACCCTGCTTCTTAAGGTCCCTGGGGCCCCAGGTGGGCAGAGGGGCAGGGAGCTGGCTGTGCCCATTGCACCTCCCAGACCCTCCAGTTCTGCCACAGGTCTGCCAGTGCCCTGTCCACTGCCTGCACATAACAGACAAATGACCCCCTCATTGGGGATGGGGACCTCCCTGGCTCTTCAGTCAGCACCCAGCTTCACCCCTGCCATCCCATGCCGCTGGGCCCTCCACGCCGAGAGTCTCAGTTGGCCGTGAGTCCAGGCCTTGCCCCCACCGCCATGGAGGGGCAGCCAGGCGCAGCTGCTGGGAGCCCTTGTGTATCTGCCACACTTTTTAGGCGCCATGCCAAAGGCCAGCCTCCCAGCCCCAACACCCATTTTGGAAGCCCCTGTGGCCGTGTGGATGTCGGTAACAGTTGTATAAAATAAATTCTATTTATCGCTATTGTACTCAGAGTTGGGCCTGGCTTTGTGTGAACCATGGCCAGGTTGACCCCAGACAGATGTCCAGGGATGCCAAGGTGGCAGGGGTCAAGCCTGTCCCCATCAGAGCTGCTGGGCCTGAGGACTCCTCCAAAGCCAAGCCACTGGCTCTGTGAGCATCGCCCTTGGTTTCCTCCTCGGGTGCTGTCCTTCCCTGTACTCTGTGCCCCTTCCTCACTGCAGGAAGAACATGGCTGTATAGTCAGTCAGACAGATTTGAGTCCTGGCACTGTCTCGTCAGCTGAATGGGTGGCATTGAGAAATGTATTAGCCTTTGTAAGCCTGTGTTTACTTTTGTAAAATAGGAATGGTAGTGCCTCTCCCAAGGGTTTGTTATGAGGATTCAATGAGTTGGTGCATATCAAACATACAGCACACAGTGTCTGGCACACAGTAGGTGCTCAATTAATTGCTTCCTTCTCCCCGCTCTCATATTCAGTGAATCCCCTTATATGGCCACCAGGGGGCGCCAAGGGATCACTTACCGGCCCGGATGGAGGCCCAGGAGATGGGGATGAGTCCAAGGTCCATCTCCCAGGAGCTCACAGCTGGGACAGTAGGATGAAGGGTGAGGAGGGGCAGCCAGGGAACAGGAGAGGTGTACACAAGCAGGGCCTGGAGAGAGAGGTGTCAGGGAGAGTCCCCAGAGCTGCTCCCCGTTCCTGGGAAGACCTAGGGAGGAGGGGCCCTGCAGGATGGGGCCTTGAGTGAAAGTGCTGGGGCCCAGTGTTGGGGTCTAGGGACCCCACCTCTCCTCTGTCCCAATCCACCCTGGAACCCGAAGGTGGCAGCCCTCTTGGAATGGTGGGAGGGTGACAATGGAGGGGACAGGGAGGTGGGTAGGGATGAGGCCAGAGGCAATGTGGCCTTGAACTCCAGACTGAGGGGCCAGGGCTCTGCGCCGAGGGCAGGGGGAGCCCGGGCAGGAGCTGTAGTTGCTGGTGGAGGCAACACCAGCAGAGGGAGGAGGGGACCAAGGAGGCTGTTGCTGGGGGAAGAGGGTGGCCAGGAGGATGCTGAGGAGGACACCGGGTGAGCCTGGGCAGGGGGACCGAGTGCCTGATGGGCTGTGGGGCTGAGTGGGGAATCAGGAGGCTCCCCGTAGTACAGCCTGGGTGTTGGGTGAGTGAAGGGGCTCCTCAGGGCCAGGACCACAGAGGAGAGCAGGTTTGCAGGGTGCACTGGGGACATTGGGCTTGGGAGCAGGCACCAAATTGGGCCCCAGAAGGATCAGCCATGGCTTGGCCTCCCTGACAGCCTGGCAGTGCCCCCCAGCCCCTGCTGGCCCTGCCCCCTTCCCAGGATGATGCTGAAGGCACCCCAGGGGGTTGTCCAAGGAGTGCCACGCTTTTCCTGACAGGGCCCTTCTGTGACCCTCTGATGCCTCAGGCCACCCATGGGTGGTGACTCACACCCAAACCCCAGCACCACCCAACTGGGTTTGGCTCTAGGCTGCCCTGGGCTCAGTGAGTCCCCTGCAAACCACTCCCCCACCAGCCGCACCCCTGCTCCCTATCCCTTAGCTCCCCCTCCGCCGCATTCCTGTGCCCTCTGTCCTCCCGCCCCACCTCTGCAGCGCTGGCCCCACAGTGCAGTAGCACGGTGAAGAGCTTCTTCCGAGTCAGCTCTGAGCTGCATTGCCCCCTTGCTCTATGACCATGGACACATGATTTTGGCTCTCTGGGCCTGTTTCCTCATCTGTGCAGTGGGGGTGCCAACAGCCCTACCCTCACTGGCACCCTGGCATGAGGATTCAATGAGGTGCCACCTCATAAAGTTCTCGGTGCAGCCCCAGCCCATGGTGGGCTCAAAGAAGAGAGTGTGCACGCCGGCGGGGAGGGAAGGATTGATGACGTCCGTAATTCAGAGTATGTGGAGTCGCCCACCTGCTGCTGGGCCCAGTGCAGGCGCCTGGATGTGAGGCTTTGGGAATGGACCATGTCAGGTGCTTCCCTGGGCCTCAGCTTGCCAGGTTTACCTGGGGTGAGGATGCTTCCATAACAGAGCTGGGGGGGTCCCCAGCATGTCTCCCTGTACTTAGCAATGCACCCCCACTCTGTTCTATCCTGCAGGGGAGACAGAACAGCAGGATCTGCCATGGCAGCTCAGTGGGCAGCTCAGTGGGCAGAACCTGCCTTTGCCCCATCCCTGTCTGGCTGGTGTCAGGCCCGTCTGCAGGAAGGAAGGCCTCTGGGCTGGGTTTCACCCCACCGCACCCCTCCAAGCTCTGAGGTGGGGTAAGGGGAGGCTGGCGATGGATCAGGCCTCTGGGATCAAAGTGTCCAGAGCTGTTTCTCTTGTGTCTGCGCCAGCTCTGTGCTCGCCCTGGGCTCTGAGGTGGGAGGGCAAGCCGGGACACTCTGACCCGAGGCTAGAATTAGGACTTGGGCGGGGGTACCAGGCTCCAGGAAGCACTGGACTCTGCTTAGAAATTACTCTGTTGGTGGAAACAGCAGCCAGGGGGTTCCTCCACACGCAGGAGGGAAGAGGCCTCCCGTGGAGGGACTTGGGTGCCTGGAAGACTCGACCTTCCTCATCTGCCCTGCCTCACAGCAGGGGCCTCCTGTCTCTCTGAGTCTCAGTTTCCTCACCTGGAAATGAGGACAAGGCCCCTACCTATTGCTCTGAAGAGGCCGTCTTGGCCTTAAGGTACCTGGGGTGGCTGCTGGCACAGAACCCATGCCCAATACGAGGGGGTCCTCCCCTGCCCCCTCAGCTGGGGTGTCCCTGGACATCCATAGCCAACCTTGGGGCAACTTTTCCAAGGAGATGAGCACAGGCCCAAGCCGGCCCAGTGCCAGGGGGCTGGGAGCTGGATGTTCTGTGCTGCCCAGGCCACAGGGGGTGCTCAGCCAGGGACCCTGGAATGTGGAGGTCTCTCCCTCCTTCCCTGCTCCCGCCTTGCCAAGGGGACGGAGCCTCCTGAAATAACTAGATCTGGTTAGCGAGGCTAATTTTAAAAGCCACTCTGGCTGCCCCATAAGCCCTTCTGGGAAGCCATGAATGTCCCTGTGTCTGCCCCTGGGAGGCAGGGCCAGGGGAGAGCTCAGGGGCCAGGGCCGGCCTCCGAATGGACTCCCGCCCCTGCCTCCCAGGACCGGCCCGTCTGGGGCCCAGTGTTGTGGCTTAGGGACCCCACCTCTCCTCTGCCCCGATTCACTCAGGCAAATCCCAGTGGGCTTTCAGGACCCTCCACCCCCTTTACCAGTCTCCCAAAGCAGCTCTGGGCAGAGGTCCTGAAGCTCTCTGTCTGTCTCCCCCTCTGTCTCCAGTGTCCCTTTATCTCTGTGTCTCTGCCTCTCTCGTCTCTAACACTTGTGGTCCCTCTGCAGCTGTGCTTCCGTCCCCCTCTCTCTCTGGACCCATCACGCAGGAGGCAGGACACAGCGTTCCAAATGGTTCATACGCTGGGCTCTGTGCACCAGGTGGTGGTCAGCTGTGTCCACCCAGGAGCTGGGGGTTCAAGTGTGGCCCAGTGAGGGAGGGAAGCAGTCCTGGGGACCAGTGGGAGCTATAACTGGGCAGGCAGGAGCCAAGTCCAGATGCGACCTGCACCATCTGGCCAGGCCCACTTCCAGCAGGAGGAAAGAGCTCCAGGTCTAGGGTTGCCAGATTTAGCAAATAGAAACCCACGGTGCCCAGTTAAATTTGAATTTCAGATAAACAAGGAATAATTTTTAGTTTAAGTATACCTTGTGTGATATTTGGGACATACTTATACTAAAAAAATTATTCTGTGTTTGTCTGAAATTCAAATTTAGCTGAGCAGCCTGTATTTTATCTGGCAACCCTCTCCAGGGAGGTGCTAAGAGTGGGGAGAGAGATTTCTCAGGAAAGGCAGGTTGCATTTCTCAGGTCTGATGGCAGTGTCACAACCATGTCCTGGGGAAATCCCAGCCTGATGAGGGAGGCACAGCTCCAGCCCACAAGGAGTTGGCATGGGGACAGTCCTTGGGAAGGTGGTGAGAAGACACATAACACGCAAAGTCTTCTCAGCAGAACCAGAGACATCAGAAGGAAGGCTCTGTGTGTGCAGGAATGGCTGGGCCCAGGGCCTTGCATGCAGTAGGCACTCCATAAATACTTGCTGAGTGAATGAAGAATTCTCCCAACCCATCCCTGCGGGGCGGGGAATGGAGGGGGATGCGTGGCCAGCAGGGGGCTCTAGCACCCTACTGCCCAAGCTCCTGGGAAGCAAGTGTATGCCACCCCCAACCCAGGGACTCCCCAATATGAGCTGCAAAGGGGATGGGAGGGGCCAGAGTGGGTGACGAGGGGAGGTCAGCTTTTCCCCTATTTCGGCCTCTCCCCAGGCCCCAATCCTATGCGGGAGTTCAGCCCTGGGCAAGGGTGCAGGTGACAGTGGGGACCAGGGCAGGTGATCTACCCTTCTGGCATTTGGGGGAGAGCTGGGATGAAGGTGGTGTTGGGGGACAGGCCAGAGACGCACTGCTCAGTGGGGGGCATTGGACGAGCCAAGGGACCCCTGGAACCTAGGAAGTGAGGGATCCTTGTTTCTGGGGAGGTGAGACTTGGGCCTTTATCTGTGGCCCATTAATCTCAGGGGTCTCCCTGGAGTGGGGGCAACTAGGGTGAGACCTGTGGCCCTTTCAGGCCTCCCCAGGGGCAGAGTTTCTTAAACAGCCTTTGTATTCATTCCGTCTTTCATTCACTTGCTAATAGGCTCACTTACTCACTCATCCTCGCCATTCACTGAGATGACCCCCCAGTGCCCCTCGAACTGCACCCCCTGCTCCAGATCTGGCAGCTTGTCCAATCCCAGCAGGAACATACCACCGGCTCCTGGCGTGATGCTGGGCAAGTCACTGACCCTTGAGAGCCTCGGTTTCCCCATCCCTAATGGGGCTAGGCCTAGCAGCTCCCCGGCAGTGTTCCTGCGAGAAGGCATGAGATGATGCCTGCCTCCAGGGAGCGCTTCCAAAGGGAGCCAGGGCTGCTGCGGGCATCTTTACTTTATTAATCATTTCAAGGCCCCCATGGGTTGGGCAGGGAGTAGCCGCCTGGCTCCAGGTCCAGGTCGCACTGAGGCCATTCTGGGAAGCGCCCGCTTCCTCTCGCGGTGTCAATCATCTCAGTCCCCGGCCCTCCTTTTCAAGGGGTGTCAGTGTCTCGGCTTCTAGATGCAGCACGAAATCCTCCAGAGAAAAGCGAGGGGTGGGGATGGAGCCTCACACCCCGCCCCCTCTTCACCTGCTGTGTGAATTCCGGGCCTTGGTTTCCCCAGTCACACAGCTGGGGGCTGGGCTGGGCATCCTGCCAGACCCCGGAAGGGGCCTCTCCGTGTGTCATCCCGTTAGAAACGGTTTAGCTCCGACCGAGCCTATAATCACATCTACCCGGGGAGGAACTAACGCGGCGTTTCTTTAAATTGGGCTCTAATTGCGGCTTTTAGTGGAGTCACATGTGGCCCATGCCCCCACCGGTCTGAATCAGGGCGGCTGTCCCGGCCTGCCCTGCCAGGTCCGGGAATCCCCCAGGATTGCTGTGGCTCCCGCTGAGCCAGCGGTGGAGGAGGCCGGGGCTGCTGTTTCTCAGGGGCCTGCCTGTGCTGGGCACTTCCGCCCAGGGGACTCCGTGTCATTTCACCACTGCTCCGGGGATCAGCCTCTACTGGGACCTGCCTCCGTTCTATTTGCCCAGAAGTGGGAGCCAGGCCTGGAGAGTGGGGTGTTGGCCGGCGAGGCCAGAGGCAGCACCCCTCCTTGGGGGTGTGGTGGGGGAGCCTGCGGTTTCCCTGTTTGTTCTGGAGATCCCAGCCGCTTCCCAAGGAGACAGCTGGCGGTTCCCAGGCCACAGCCCCTCAGGCGGGGCCAGACCACTGCTGGCCAGCCTGGGAGCACTGCCCGCCAGCCACCCGGGCTCCACCAGGCACTGGCGCTGGGTGGTCTGGGCAGGGGCCAGGGGGGTCTTGGTCCTGGCCACAGGGCAGGAATCATGACCAGAGCCAGGCGTGGGGCTGCCCTGCCAGGGACATAGAGGGGTCCTAAAGGCCAGGGCAGGGCTGGACCAGGGGCAGAGGCAGGCGTGGGCAAACAAGGCCTTGGGGGAGACCCAGGAGGGAAGACTCTAGGCCCCAGTTCCATCTGTGGGCCTCAAGAGAGATACTCACCCCTTCAGGAATGTCCCAGTTGGAAGGTTTCAACCCAGCCATTGAGTTGGCTCAGACGGGAGTCCACCTTAGAGGCGGGCAGAAGAGTCAGAGTTGGCAGACAGAAGACCTAGACCCCAGCCCTGCCTTCCTTCAGACCTCAGTTTCCCCATCTGTACAATGGGCAGGGGACAGGACTTGGTGCTTGACATGGGCTCTTCCAGCTGACCAGGCTGTGGATGGGAGGCAAGCAGCCCAGGCTGGGAGGATCTCAGTCACTCTCAAATTCCTTCTCAGGGACTTGTCTTATTATTTATTATTTATTTTTGAGACAGCGTCTCGCTCTGTCGCTGAGGCCAGCGCGCAATGGCACGATCATAGCTCAGAGCTACAGCCTTCAACTCCTGGGCTCAAACAATCTTCCCATCTCACTACCACACCTGGGACTATAGGCATGCATCACCACACCCAGCCGATTTCTCATTTTTAATTTTTTGTAGAAACGGGACGTCACTTTGTTGCTGAGGCTGGTCTCGAACTCCTGGGCCCAAGTGATCCTCTTGCCTCAGCCTCCCGAGGTTCCGGGATTACAGGCATGAGCCACCGCATCTGGCCTGACCAACAGGATTTTGATTAGGGTCGCATTCACTTTATTTATTCTGTTTTTGTTTTCCTCAGGGGCTTCTCCCCCAGCCCCACCTGTGAGTCCTGCAGCACCCCCTTTACCTTAGACGAAGCCTCTGTGTTCCCAGCTGTCCCAGGTGAACGCCCGCTGCAGTGGAAAGAGCCCCTATGGGTTTTAGAGTCAACAGACCCCAGTTCAAGTCCTGACCACTGGCTCTCTGTGACCTTGGGCACGTCACTTGCTCTCTGCAGCCCATAACTGTAAATACCATCCTGACCCTTGACTTTCTATTTCCTCCCTCGAACTCCAGACTCCTCCTCCTACCTACCCAGCTTCTCCACTCCAAGATCCAATGGGTACCTCCACCCCAATATGATCCAAGCCCACCTCTCCGTTTCCTCCCCACATCTCGTTCCCCATATCCGTAAACGGCACCTCCAGCAACCCAGATGCCCAGCCCCGATTCCCTCCCCTCCTGACCTGCAGTCTGCCAGGGAGCAGGGCGCTCTGCTGGCTCTCCCTCCCAACACATCTGGGATCCAGCTCCTTCCCACTGCCACCACACTTAGCCTGGTCCAAGCCACCACCACCTCCAACCCAGACACAGAAGGCTCCAGGCTGCACTCTGGCATCAGCTCCCGGAGCTCCCGGGCCTCCTCTGCTCCACAACCGCTTGAGTGATCAAAGCACAAGCCGATCACTTGTCTCCCCTGCTTCTAACCCTCCAGCACCTTCCCCTCTGGGACCAGAAGAGAATGCCGGCTCCTTTCATGCTCCCCCCATTATGCAACCTCTGTCCCATTCACTGACTCCGTTTCTCTGGGTTGCAGCCACATCACCTTATTTCTGTCCCTCATTTCTGCCCCAGATTGCACTTGATCTAGTGCCTGCCTGGAGCAATCGTTCCTCCCGGTCTTTGCAAGACATTGTCCGAGCAAATGTCACTTCCTCAGACAGGCCTTCCCTGGCCACCAGCTGGAGCGGTGCCCCAGTCACTCTCTGGCTCTTGGTTTTCCTATCTGTAAAATGGGGCTGGCACTGGTGTTGTTAAGAGGGTGGGAAGAGACTCGGGGTTGGAGGCTGAAGTGCCAGAGTGAGACAGGCACTGGGTACCTGCGAGTCCCTCCTCACCGGCTGGACCCAGGGTCAGAAGGCCGTGAGAACCCTTTGCTGGAGATGGAAGCTGGACTCCTCTGGCCATTTTACTGTGCACCAGCAACTTGGTGTCTGACCCTTGCTGAGCCGCCTTCCTCCCTGGACTGTAGAAGCCCATTCCAGGCTGAGCTTTGTCTGGGAAACTGTGGAAAGAGGCCTGTGCCCCAGAAGACTCTGCAACAGCCGAGGGCTCTGAGCACAAAGAGCCCATCTGGCACCAAAACTCTCCCTGAGGCCGGGTGTCATGATGGTACCTGTCACATCCTGAGAGGAGGCAGCTGCTTCTCAGGCCTTGGCCCTGGGCACTAGCAGGCAAAGAGGGCCAATGATCACGTCTCAAAGCCCTCCAGACCCTGCCCAAGGCCACTCCTCTCACCCGGACCTAGCTCACTGCCCCTTCACTGCCCTTTTTCCCCAAGCAGGTAATCTGAGTGGGCTGGAGGCGGATGACAGGCCCACAGGCAGTGTGGTCAAGCCTGGGCTGACTTGAGGACCCAGAAGCTCTGGAGCTGCCCCCTGCCATGGGTAGATGGAGGCTGCTGGGCACTCCTCACAGGTCAAGGGCACAGCCATGGGTGCCCCGTTTACAGGCCAGGAGGACAGGATTCCCAGCCACTGACCTCCCACCTCCCACCGCCACCCCCACCACCTCAAACCCTGCAGTTAGATTCCTAAGTCCTCCTCCTCGTTACTCCTCCCCATCCACAGCCACCGAGCCCTCTCTGCACCCTGCCCGCCCCCACCACAGCATGTGGGAGGCCGCGGCTTCAAGATCAAGGAGTCCGCAGATGAGGGTGCTGGACTTCAGCCAGTGGGTGGCAGTGACCAGCCAGGCCCCGACCCTAGGAGCAGAAAATCGGCATGTGGTGACACCCCTAGGCTCTGGGCCTTCCTCTCCCCCTGCAGTCCCAGCGCAGGGAACTTAGACTTTAGGAGGAGAACGTGACTCGGGAGCAGCTGGCAACTGGGAGAGCTCAGCCTGACGTCCAGCCCTGCCTGACGCCAGAGCATGCAACAGGGTGATTAAAATCCTGTACTCTGGAGCCACATTGCGTGGCTAGAGTTCCGGCTCCAGCCCTTGTTAGGGTGTGACTTCCAATAAGTTAAGTCATTTCTGCTTCTGTTTCTTCATCTGTAAAATGGGGATAATCACAGTCCCTGACCTCCAGGGTGGTTGAGGGGAGGATGAATTCATGTGTGCTGTGAGCCACGTAGGAACAGCGCCTGGTCGGCGCGGAACACTGTGACAATGTCCACTATTGTGCCCGCGGCTATGTTCCCACCACCTCAGTGAGTCTAAGCCTCGGTTCCAGCGGGCAGGAGGGAGAGGCAACACTGGAGGACCGGTTCCAGCCCATCTCCTGCTTGGCGGGGGGGCCACGTGTGCCCACCCTGTCTCAAGGGTCACGCAGACTGCTGAGAAGCCAGAAAAGAGCCTGGCGCTGTGATTAAGGCAGAGTCTCGGCGAGGCTCAGAGGAAGCCACACAGGAACTCGGGAGCCCAAATCCTCTTCTGAGAACTTAATCCCCACCCCCCTTCTCCCAAGATGGGCTGGGGCTGGATCCCAGTGGGAGGTCTTCGGTTCAGCCACGGGGTTAATTACAAATGCTGCTGTCTCACATCACCCCCCATGGTCACTTCTGGGCTTCTGGGGGATTCAGGGAGCCTACAGTTCTGTGGCTCATGGGGCTGAGGTTGTTTTCCTTGGAGAGATTAGAGCCCCAGAGACAAGGAGAAGAACATGAGCTGGGAGCCAAGGAGACCTGGGTTCAACGTGCAGCTGCCACCTACAAGCCATGGGCCCCGGAGCAGGTCACTATGTCCCGCCAAGCCTCGACTTTCCCATCTGTAAAATGGAGGGTGAACACTTCAGAGGACAGGGGGATATGGAACATGTACCCTCAAGGTGACAACTTCACTACCAGGTCTCAGCACTCAGTGGGGTATGTGGCACACAGTAGGCACCTTCCTGCCTCCTGCTCTGCATCCCAGAGTGTCTGGTTTGCTGACAATCCTTCATTTCACTTGCTGGGCTGGCTTCCTTCTTGATAAACAGAAGCTGGGATTCACAGGGCCACACGTGGGGCTTGTCCCTCCCCTCTCCAGTTTCCACATCTCCAGTTTCTCCTGCCTGGTCTATTACAGCAGTCTCTGGGCAGGTCTCCCAGCCTCCAGTTTCTCTACTTGAAGCGGCCTCGGAACTGATAGCCAGGATGATCTATTTATTTATTTATTTATTTATTTATTTGAGACAGAATCTCCCTCTGTCACCCAGGCTGGAGTGCAGTGTCATGATCTCAGCTCACTGCAACCTCTGCCTCCCAGATTCAAGCGATTCTCCTGCCTCAGCCTCCCATACCTGGCTAATTTTTGTATAGAGATGGAGTTTCACCATGTTGGCCAGGCTGGTCTCGGACTCCTGACCTCAGGTGATCTATCCACCTGTCTCAGCCTTCCAAAGTGCTGGGTTTACAGGCATGAGCCACCGTGCCCAGGCTAGGATGATCTTTCAAAAACAATGCTTACTCCCTAGCTCCAGAGCCTGCCATGTCTCCCCAGCATTTTCATGGTCAACCCCCAGCTTCTCCAAATGGCTTTTGAAGCCCTTCTGTGCTTCTCTCCCCACAGTGTTTCCCTCTGAATTCTCCTCAGTATCCTCGTGCCCTGGGTCCTTTTCCCCTCGTTAAGTCTCAGCTCACTCACTGCCCTCTGTGCCCTGTGCACCTGCCCCCACCGTGTTCCCTTCCTGTCCCCACAGCTCCTGGCTTCCCCACACACTGGGTGGTCTCTGTAGGCCTCGGTTTTGAGATGTGAACTTGAGGACAGCCTTGGACTTGTCTACTGTCTGTTCCCTGGGCAAGACTGTGGCATGGGGCATGGTACTCAGTAAGGCAGGGGCTGCAGGCTTTCTCCACCACGACCAGACAGGTACTGACACACATCCGAAGGCCCAGTGTCAGAATACAGGGCATGCTGGGGGCCATGGCACCCAGAAGAGCGTGCTCCCGACAGGTTTGTCGCTCAGCTCAAACTGACCGTTGCCCTGCAGACATGTGGGGTCTGCTGCTAGCTGGATCTCCCTTTTTTTTTAAAAAAAAAAAAAAGCCAGAAACCCAGATCTTATAGAGAATTTCCCAATTTCTTTTTTTTTTTTTTTTGTGACAGAGTTACACTCTGTCACCGAGGCTGGAGTACAGTGGCGCAATCTTGGCTTGCTGCAACCTCTGCTTCCTGGGCTTAAGCAATCCTCCCACCTCAGTCTCCTGAGTAGCTGAGACTACAGGCTTGCATCACCAGGCCCAGCTAATTGTTTTTTTTTGAGTAGAGACAGGGTCTCACTATATTGCCCAGGCTGGTCTCCAACTCCTAGGTTCAAGCGATCCACCCCCCTGGGCCTCCCAAAGTGCTGGGATTACAGCTGTGAGCCACTGTGCCTGTCCCCCAGTGTTTGAAAGCACAATGCCGTACTCAGTGATGATAGGGGAGTGGGTGGGTTGGAGGGTCTCCAGCCTGGGCCGAGTTGACCACCCCAGCCTCTCACACCTCTTCCTTCCTGCAGAGCAGAGGTGTTCAACTAATGTGGGGGTGATTTTGCTCCCAGGATGAGAGCCTGCCAGGTTGGTGTTCGGGGGAACGGCTGCCCAAGTGAAGACTGCATTTCCTAGCCTTCCTTACATCCGGGAGGGATCATAGGACCCGTTCTTGCCAATGCACTCGGGATGTCACTTCCAGGATGAAGTGGTTAAAAAGCAGGCATTGACCCTGTAATCCTTGCACTTTGGGAGGCCAAGGCAGGTGGATCACAAGGTCAGGAGATTGAGACCATCCTGGTCAACATGGTGAAACCCATCTCTACTAAAAATACAAAAAATAAGCTGGGAGTGGTGGCAGGCACCTGTAATCCCTGCTACTCTGGAGGCGGAGGCAGGGAATCGCTTGAACCTGGGAGGCAGAGGTTGCAGTGAGTTGAGACTATGCCACTGCACTCCAGCCTAGGTGACAGAGTGAGACTCCATCTCAAAAAAAAAAAAAAAAAAAGAGCAGGCGTGGTTCCCACCATCAAGGTGCCAGTCAGATGGGAAGGACATCCAGAACTTACAGGGGGTGGCAGAGCCACCCCTGGAAAGAGCCTGGGTCCCAGCCACCAGGGCAGGGGCACTACCTGATATTGGGGGTAGAACTACATCCTCGGGTGTCAAGTTACAGAGCTTTCTGAATTTACCTTTAACAGAAGGCAGAGTTATCGCAGTGAGTACAAGAGGGTGTGTCAGCTTCTTTGTTCTTCCTCCTGGAGAAGGCATCTGAGGGCAGCGGAAACCCCTGTGCTGGGGGTCTGGACTGTCATTCTTAGTGTCTGGGTCCATGGCCACGGGCCATAGTCATGAATGGAACTCAGACCTATGCCTGAACCCCTGGCTCCCATTAGGACTCAGAGCCCACAACAGTTAAAATATAAGGTGATGAGTGACCCGGGGCCCAGTCTGAGTGAGGGAGGCTTGAAGAGCCCCTGGGGCCTTGGGTTCCTGAGCATCTCAATGTCTGCTTCTCAAAGGACACATCATCTCACAGCCAGTGTGTGGGCAGGAAGAGTTCCTGGCTCCTAATGGGGTCCCAAGTCCTCACTACATGCTAGGCACCACTAGGCACAGGGTGTCAGAGAAGTTGAAACCCTTGACCAAGTTCATAGAACTGAGAAAATAATGGAGCAGAGATGTGGACCCGCATCTATCTGACCCACAGCCCGTGCGCTCTCCCCCAGCGGTGTATCCCAAAGTTCAACAGAAGCTGTTGGTTTGTGTCCTTCGAGCAACTGATGCTCCAGCACCAGGCCTGGGGGCTTTCTCTCAGCCCTTCTTGGGGAAGGTCAGAAGTGCCAGTGTTAACTTCCCCAGAAGCAGCCCTCGGCCAATGAGAGATGAGAGTTGAAGAATGAATACCCCAGCTCCCTCGCCCTTGGGTGAGATGTCTCTGAAGTGTCACTCCTACACTGTCTCCCAGAGAGGTCCTTCGTGGGATTGAGTCCTGGCTAACCTCAGTGGCAACCTGTTTAAAAACACACCTTTCTCAACGTGCTTGCCTTTCCTCTCTTGCTTCCTCATTCCCCGATTGGTGCTGCTTTCTGGGTTCTTCTTCTTTTTTTTTTTTTTTTTTTTTGGTACGGAGTTTTACTCTTGTTACCCAGGCTGGAGTGCAATGGCGCGATCTTGGCTCACCGCAACCTCCGCCTCCTGGGTTCAGGCAATTCTCCTGCCTCAGCCTCCTGAGTAGCTGGGATTACAGGCACGCGCCACCATGCCCAGCTAATTTTTTGTATTTTTAGTAGAGACGGGGTTTCACCGTGTTGACCAGGATGGTCTCGATCTCTTGACCTCGTGATCCACCCGCCTCGGCCTCCCAAAGTGCTGGGATTACAGGCTTGAGCCACCGCGCCCGGCCTTTTTTTTTTTTTTTTGAGACGGAGTTTTGCTCTTGTTACCCAGGCTGGAGTTCAATGGCATGATCTCGGCTCACCGCAACCTTCGCCTCCTGGGTTCAAGCAATTCTCCTGCCTCAGCCTCCCGAGTAGCTGGGACTACAGGCACGCGCCCCCATGCCCAGCTAATTTTTGTATTTTTAAGAGAGACAGGGCTTCACCATGTTGACCAGGATGGTCTCGATCTCTTGACCTCGTGATCCACCTGCCTCGGCCTCCCAAAGTGCTGGGATTATAGGTGTCAGCCACCGCGCCCGGCCCCCGGGTTCTTCTTATAAACCAACTACTTGTGCTGATTCCTGTCTCAGATTCTGCTCATGGAAACCCAACACAAGATAACAAAGTATAGTTTGCCAGACAACCCGCAGGGGGAAAACATTCACAATCTATACATCCAACGAAGGGCTAACATACAGAATCTGCAAGGAGCTCAATCAAATTAGCAATAAAAAACCAATCTCGTCAAAAAGTAGGCTAAGGACATGAATTGATAATTCTCAAAAGAAGATGTACAAATGGCCAACAGACATGAAAAAAATGCTCAACATCACTAATGATCAGGGAAATGCAAATCAAAACCACAATGTGATATCACCTCATTCCTGCAAGAATGACCATAATAAAAAAAAATAGAGGCTGGGCGCGGTGGCTCACGCCTGTAATCCCAGCACTTTGGGAGGCCGAGGCGGGTGGATCATGAGGTCAAGAGATCGAGACCATCCTGGTCAACATGATGAAACCCCGTCTCTACTAAAAATACAAATATTAGCTGGGCATGGTGGCGCGTGCCTGTAATCCCAGCTACTCAGGAGGCTGAGGCAGGAGAATTGCCTGAACCCAGGAGGCGGAGGTTGCGGTGAGCCGAGATCGCGCCATTGCACTCCAGCCTGGGTAACAAGAGTGAAACTCCGTCACAAAAAAAAAAAAAAAAAATAGAAGTTGGCATGGATGTGGTGAAAAGAGAACATGTCTACACTGCTGGTGGGAATGTAAATTAGTAAAGCCACTATGGAAAACAATGTGGGAGATTCCTTAAATAACTAAAAGTAGAACTACCATGTGATCCAGCAATTCCACTACTGGGTATTTACCCAGAGGAAAAGAAGTCATTATTCAAAAAATATACTTGCACTCGCGTGTTTATAGCAGCACAATTCACAATTGCAAAAATTTGGAACCAGCCCAAATCATCTCCATCAATCAACAAGTGGATATATAAAAATCTGTGATATTGATGCATATACATATATATATATACACACACACACACATATACATATGTGTGTATATATATACATATATATGTATATATATATGCCACAGTTTATATATGTATATATATAAATATGTATATATATTTATATACATATATATACAAATATATATATTTATATACATATTTTAATATATATGTATATATAAAAATATGTGTATATATTTATATACAAAAATATATATATATATATGTATATATATATAAACTCAGGAATAAAAACTCAGGAAGATGAGAAACTGTATGTCAGAAATGGACTTCCTTCAGGATTGAAAATACAAACTAAGCCGATTTGTCTCTGAACTTCCTAGCAGTCCTGACAAAAATGGGAAGCACAGCCAAGCTGACTCTGGGATAAAAGATGAAAGTACAGGCCAGGCACCATGGTCCTGTAGTTTCATCTTCTATCCCAAAAGTATATATATGTATACATATATATATATGTACTCAGCCATAAAAAGGAATGAATTAAGGGCATTTGCAGCAATGAATTAAATGCATTTGCAGCAATGGGATTGGGGACTATTATTCTAAATGAAGTAACTCAGGAATGGAAAATCAAACATCGTATGTTCTCACTCATAAGTGGGAGCTAAGCTACGAGGATGCAAAGGCATAAGAATGGCACAGTGGACTTTGGGGACTCAGGGGGAAAGGGTGGAAGGGGATGAGGGATAAAAGGTTACAAACTGGATTCAGTAATACCGCCCAGGGGACGGATGCACCCAAATCTCACAAATCACCACTAAAGAACTTACTAAGGTAACCAAATACCACGTATTCCCCCAAAACCTATGGAAATAAAAACAAAACAAAGTATGGTTTGCACACCCCGGAGACATGTAAATTGACTTCAAGTGATACTGGGAACACTGAAAAACCAACTGCTTCGACGTGAATTTAAAGGAGTGTTTGGGAAATAATAGTATGAATATGGCAACAATTGTGAAGATGATATGAAAATAACGCCTGGAAAACACTGCCTTGTACAGTTCAAGATGAGGTCTCCTCTTGGTCCTGGCCAGAGTGTATGCATATAGTTTATTTTTCTGTGTATTACTATTTTTTGAGACAGGGTCTCACTCTGTTGCCTGGGCCGGAGTGTAGTGGCACGATCTCGACTTATTGTGACCCCTGCCTCCCAGGCTCAAGCAATCCTCCCCCCAGCCCCTGAAGTAGCTGGGACTATAGGTGCCTGCCACCAAGCCCCCACTCACCCCCCCAGTTATTGTATTTTTTATAAAGATGGGTTTCGCCATATCGCCCAGGCTGGTCTCAAAGCCTTGGACTCAAGGGATCCTCCAGCCTCAGCCTGCCAAAGTGTTGGGATTATAGCCACCACTTCTGGCAGTTTATTTTCTTTTTAAATAGAGACAAGATTTCACTCCTTCACTATGATCATGGAGTGCAGTGGCATGATCATAGCTCACTGCAGCCTCTGACTCCTGGGCTCTAGTGATCTTCCCCCTACAGCCTCCCAAGAAGCTAGGACTACAGACCTATTGTCACCATGCCTGGCTAATTTTTTTATTTTTTGTAGAGACAGGGTCTTGTTATGTTGCCCAGCTTGGTCTTGAACTTCTGCCCTCAAGCGATCCTCCCACTTTAGCCTTTCAAAGTGCTGGGATTACAGGTACGCACTATTGTGCCTGGCCTGCAGTTTCATCTTTTATCCCAGCGTCAGCTTGGCTGTGCTTCCCTTTTTTGTCAGGACTGCTAGGAAGCTCAGAGGCAAATCTGCTTAGTTTGCATTGTCAATCCTGAAGGAAGTCCACTTCTGACCTACGGTTTCTCATCTTCCTGAGTTTCCATTTAACTGGTGTATGTCATGAGTCATCAGCATCGTCAGCCTCAGGACCTGGCTGTAGGCAGGTTTGAATTGTGTTATAACCAAATAAACGATGGTCTAAGTACAGGAGCTTTGGAATAAAACACCTGGATTCGAATCCTGGCTCCACTACCTGGGGCCTTTGGGCAATCACCTCACTTCCCGAGCCCTCAGGGTCCTCATCGATACATGTGGATGATGGGGACCTATTTCCTCATGAGGATTAAATGCAATGAATCCACATAAAGCATCAAGCACAGACTCCGCCTGTCGTAAATGATCAGGGTTAATCATGATTGTTATCCTTATTAAAGGAATTTTCATTTCAGTGAAGCAAAAGGAGCAAACTTGGACAAGTCTGTATGCCCACAGTGTCAGATGGAGCCCTGAGTCTAGTATCGAGGTATGAATATCAGAAATGGAAAGGTCAGTTACTAAGCTAGGCGGACGCTCTGTGAGGGCAAGGAGCATGTCTGTCTTGTTCACCGCTAAATTCTGAAGGCCTAATACTGTGCCTAGCTTATATATATGTAAGCTATATAGTCAACAAATATTGCTTATTTGTTGAATGATTGAAATGGGCCAAGGTATGCAGTGCTGTTTGTGGGTGTCATGCAGCCAGGCTGCCACTGGGCCCCTGAAGTCCTCCCTGCTGTGGGTTTCTGGGCACACAGGCACTCCTCTTTAATCCTTTGTTTTTTTGAGACACAGTCTAGCTTCATCACCCAGGCTGGAGTAGAGTGGCGTGATCTCGGCTCACTGCAACCTCTGCCTCTCGAATTCAAGCCATTCTCCTGCCTCAGCCTCTGGAGTATCTGGGACTAGAGGTGCACGTACCACCACGCCTGGCTAATTTTTGTATTTTTAGTAGAGACAGGGCTTCACCATGCTGGCCAGGCTGATCTTGAACTGCTGACCTCAAATGATCCGCCTGTATCGGCCTCCCAAAGTGCTGGGATTACAGGCGTGAGCCACTGCGCCCGGCCGCCTTAATCCTCATAGCAACCCAGAAGTGGGTTGTCTCCCATTTCACAGATAAGAAAACTGCACAAAGCAATGTGTCCAAAGTGGCAAGGTAGGGAGTGTGAAGCCCCCAGGACAGAGGCCCTTGCCCCCTGCCCAACCCACCTGTGCCCTGGGCCCTGAGGCCAGTTCTTCCCAGAGAAATAAGCTCCTTACAGTCTTTTTCTCACTGACCACAAAGACTCAGCTCTGTCCTCAGAAATATTTGGAAAGTTTTATTTAAATGTTTTGTGTTTCCTTTCAACCACCACCAAAAAGAGAAAAAAATTTTTTTTTTGCTGTTCCAAACAGGAGAGTTGCTTCAGAGAGGAGCTGGCATGTGTGTTCAGAGCCCAGGTCTGTGAGCCCTGCCAGACTGCTCTTCCCAGCCTGGGCCACCCCGGGTAGGACGGCCACCCAGGCACCAGCTTCCTGGGACCCCAGTGGCCTTGGAGTGAGTGCGTGAGCAAGGTCTTGTCCTGAGGAGAAAGACCTCATCTTCCCTGAAGGAGGGCTGGGCCTGGGGACAGGGACAGGAGCATGGTAGGACCCATGGGGTTCCAGAGGGGAGGAGATGAGTGGGAGGGTCAGATCCGGAATGTTCCATGGAGGCTTCAGGGCCTCTGGGTCTGGAGAAATATGTTGCTAGAAAAATAAGATGCTTTGAGAATTTCTGCAGTCTGTGCTCTCTGTCTGCCCAAGAGAAATCTACCCTGTTGGCCAAAGGGCAGCGGGGAGGGAGCAAAGGCTGGGGGCCAGAAGTGGGTCTGGCCCTGGGGAGGATTCCAGAGGGGAGCAAGGTGGGTAGGCGGCAGGCTTTGGTTTCCTGGGTCCCCTTTCTGGCAGTTGCAGAGGCCAAGGAGGCCCCCACCTCCGTGCCCCTTGAGGGGCGGGCTGCCGGGCAGTGGGCAGCACTGGGAGTGGGAAGTTGACATCCGTGATGGGCTCGTGGGTGCCCGGGCCCTGGGCCCTCAGAACAGGACACTCAGGGGAAAGAGGGCCAGTGGGAGCAGCAGGGGCCCTGCAGCGAGGCTGCCTGCCGAGCTGGCAGGGGCACAGTGGTCGAGGTTGGCCCCGATGCAGGCCGCGTATGCCATCACGTGCGGGATGTAGTTCTGCTCGTGGACGCCGTGCAGCAGGTGCGCCATGGGGCCCTTGGAGAAGACTGCCACGTCCTCTCCGCCGTGGGTCTCGTGGCGCAGGGGCACAGCAGACTGTGCCTGGTAGTTGTTGTGAGCTGTGGGCCAGGAGAAACGCTTGCTGAGAGCCTGCCGGGGTCCTGGCGCTGCGCACGCAGCTTCTCCGTCTCCCAGGCTGGCTTGAATTCTCCCATTTCATAGAAGAGGAAAGGGAGGCTCAATGTGGGGAAGTCATTTTGCCTAAGGCCACAGGATTTAAACAGAGCCTGTTCTGACACAGGGGTCTGCAGAGAACGTTCACCTCGTTTGAGCTGCTGGGATTAGGGAGAGTTGTGAGGGAGACCCTCTTACCATTGGCTGTGTCTTTAGATCCCCTGGAGCCACTGGGAGTATCAAGAACAAATGATTGATATGGGATGGGATGAACTAACTGCAAAGACTTATATACTGGAATATTATAGAGCCAACAAAAAGGAGGGTAAAATATTGAGCACCTACATGTGCCAGGTACCATACTAAGCTCATCAGACCCGTTTGGTCCTTCAGATAACCTTAGAAGGTAGAACCGTCTTAGAGAGGAAACTGAAGCTGAGAAAGGTGAAGTCCCATGCCCAAAGTCACAGAGCTGCTAAATTGTAGGTGATTCAAACTGAGGTTGTTCTGACTCAAGTCCCAGCCATCTGAGACCCCTGACCTTGACCACAAGCTGACACCCTATTCCCAAACCCAACCCCAAGGGGTGCCCTGTCTCCTCCCAGCCCTGGGTCCCGGAGGTCTCACCATAGTCCACCATGGAGACATTCTCTCGTTCACCGCCCACCACCTTGTAGCCAGGCCCATTGCCATACAGGATGGCAGTGAAGGGCTTCTTGTCTGTGTCGCTCAGCATGGGGGCCAGACCTGCACAGGGACAGGGTGTTCAGGGGTCATGTTGGAGCACCAGGAATACAGTCCCTAGCCCCCAGATTGGGCTGCTTGGTGGCTTGGCGACCCCTGGGATCTTCTTTGAAGGGCCCTGCAATGCCTCCATCAAGCCACCAAGCCACCTTTTAAACCTTATTACTTGCAACTAACCATCCCCGATTCTCATAGTACCCATGTCCCTCCCATCCATCTGTCCCTCCATCCAGCCATCATCCAGCCAGCCACCCTCCCTCCCATTCATCTATCCACGCTCTCGCCCAGGCATGGCCAATGTGGTCATCCATCCACCCACCTGCCTGTCCACCTGACCACAACTCAGCTCACTCCCCTGCCTCACCCTGTATTTTCTCTCCATCCCCAGTAACGCTTCCTCCCCACCCAGCTGCCATCGAGTCCCCACCAGGCTCTGGTCTTGCTGGCTCTCCCACCCATTCCCACTCCCAGGTGGGCAGACGGGAGACCCCTCAGGAGTATCCACCCCAAAGAAGGCCTACCTACCAAAGATAGAGTTGCCACGGGGGGTGTATCCACCAAAGGTGAAGACGTGGGAGTGGTCCGCGGTGACCACAGTCAGAGTGTCTTCTGAGGAGGTCATGATGCCCGCCTGCCCGATGGCTTGATCCATCTCCACTGCCTCGTGCAGGGCCTGCTTGGCTTTGCCTTCATGGTGCCCGTGGTCGATCCTGCCTCCTTGGGACACAGAGCAAAGGCCTTGGGTGAGGGAGAGGGGGAGGAAGACCTGCTCCCCAGCCCCATGACACTGCTGCTGGATTAACCTTTGCTATCGAGGGAAGGACAGGAACCTTTGCCGGGCACCACTCTGTGACAGCACCACAGCCGAGGCATCTCACGCAGCCATTCAACCTGACAGAGGCCAGAGAGGGACAGCCCCAGGGCCAAAGGCACACACGTGGGGGCTGCAAAGCCCAGATGTGGAATGAGATCCACCAGGCCGGAAAGCTATGCTCCTCCCACCCCTCCCAGCACTGCCTTTCTAGCTGCTTGGAGGCGGCACTGAAGCCTTCGGGAGGTAGGGAAGGGGCACGCTGCAATCTCTACAATGTGCCAGGCTCGACACGCCCATGTCTCTTCTCCCCTGAACAACAGTTCTTGGCAGAGAGGAATATGATAAGCCCTGTTTACAGATGGAGCAACTGAGGCCTAGGGTGAGGAAGCCCACTGTGGGATTTTCTGGGATGTCAATTTCAGACTCATCCTAACCCCATTTTTTCATCTCCACCTCGAATCATCCCCTCTAAAAAGAAAGCATGGGCCGGGCACGGTGGCTCACACCTGAAATCCCAGCACTTTGGGAGGCCATGGCGGGTGGATCTCCTGAGGTCGGGAGTTCAAGACCAGCCTGACCAACATGAAGAAACCCCATCTCTACTAAAAATACAAAATTAGCTGGGCATGGTGGTGCATGCCTATAATCCCAGCTACTCGGGAGGCTAAGGCAGGAGAATCGCTTGAACCCAGGAGGCGGAGGTTGGTTAGCTGAGATGGTGACATTGCACTCCAGCCTGAGTAACAAGAGCGAAACTCCATCTCAAAAAAAAAAAAAAAAAAAAACAAGCATGGAGCTCCCAGAGGTGAGAGGTGGCAAAGTCCTCAGTGTCTTGGCAGTGCCTGTGGCAGGTTCCACAAAGCCCTGCTGCAGCCTAAACCCCACCACCTCCGCCCCACCTCCCACCCCCGGGGGAGTGCAGCCAGGTCCTGGCTGGAGACTTGGCCCAGCGGCCAAGGGCTGTGTGACCTTAAAGGAATATCTCCCTTGCTAATGGGAGGGCATTGCCTGGGTGGACACTCCCAGCTCAGAGGGTCCTGGGCGCCAGGCAGCCCTCTGTTCCCACCAGCCTGAGCCTACGGCGGGCCTGGCCGGCTGGCAGGGCAGATCCTCCCTTTGTTGTGGCTCTGGGAGCAGCCGGCCTGGCCAGCCCATCCTGGCCTTGCTCACAAAGGGAACCGCTCCCGGGGGAGCCCATGCTTGCCACCGCTGGTTTCTGGCTGGCTCCTCGGCGTCAGAGGCCTGTTCGGGGCCAGGCCGAGACCGCTGTGCTCGAGTGGGAACCCCGGAGTTTGGCAAGAAAGCAGCCAAGCTGTGCTGGCGGACACTGGCCTCTGGGAGGCGGAGGAGCTGAGCATGTGTGTGCGGTGAGCGTATGTGCAAACATGTTCACGTGTATGCACGTGTGTATACATGTGGAGCTCAGCAGGGCAACCCAAGGAACCGCTGTGGGCAAGGGCTGTTAGCATTGGAAGATTCTGGAATCTCTATCATTTTGTTACACTTCCTATTGTTCCTGCTTTAGCTATTGTGTAGCCATAATAAGGCTAATAATAGAAACACAGGGTTTATTCTTTACTGGGTCCCATTCCAAGTACTTTCTGTCTATGAACACAATGGAGGCGAATCACCCTTTAGGAGAGAGAGAGACTATTTTTGGCTTCACGTAACAGAAGCGCACAGGTAAAGGTCACAGCGCCAGCAGATGGCAGCGCCAGGCCAAAACTCAGGTCTGTTTGCTGGGCCACTGGCCAGTGCTGGGAGAGCCTGGGAATGTCAGCACACGGCGTGGGAAAGCTGGGGCATGCAGATTTGCCTTTCAGGGCAGTGAGGCTGAGGAGCTACTTGTCCCTCCAGGGCCAGGTCTCCAAGAAAGACTACCAGAGGGAAGAAGCCCACCTCCTCTCCCAGGAAGCCTTACTGGACTAGTGAGCCCGACTTACATCTATCTTCATGCCCAAAGGAGAGCAGCTTGCTGGGCTGGGAGTGTCCACAGCAGCCCCAGTCTCCTTCCACAACCTATTCTCCCAAAGGGATCTCTCCCTTCACCCCAAAACCAGTCAGTTCCCTTTAAGAGAGGGACTTCTCCATCGCGACACCAGGGCTGTGCTTCCGGCAGCCCCCTCTCAGCAGACCTGGAACCCCTACCTTCCACCAGCAAGAAGAAGCCTCTGGGGTTCTTCTGTAGGATCTGGATGGCCACTGTAACCATCTCAGAGAGCGATGGGTCCGTCACGTTGTTCCTGTTCAGCTCATACTGCATGTCCCCTGGCTCGAAGAGACCTGAGGAGGATGTGGATGCTGAGAGGCGGGACCCTGCTAGGAGCACCCCAAGGAACCTGGGGTGTCTCAGGGAACGCAGGCTCCCCACAGCCAACTTGGGGGTAGTGTATGGTGGCCGGGAGGATCTTTATCTGGGTGGCTCTTGTGGGCCCAGAATTAGGCCCCAATTTCTTTCTTTTTTCTTTTGAGACAGTCTCACTCTGTTAACAAGGCTGGAGTGCAGTGGTGCAATCTCAGCTCACTGCAACCTCCACCTCCCGGGTTCAAGTGATTCTCCTGCCTCAGCCTCCTGGGTAGCTGGGATTACAGACATGCACCACCACACCTGGTTAATTTTTTTGTATTTTAAGTAGAGATGGGGGTTTCACCATGTTGACCAGGCTGGTCTTGAACTCCTGACCTCGTGATCCATTCTGACTCAGCCTCCCAAAGTGCTGGGATTACAGGCATGAGCCACTGGGCCCAGCCCCAATTCCTTTCATCTTCACTGCCGCCAGTATGGTGCGGAGGGATCGCCATGCCCATTTTACAGATGAGGAGCACTGAGGCCCAGAGGTGTTCCATAGCTAGCTATTGTCAGCTGAGAAGTGGCAGACCTGGGGTTCAAACCCATCAGTCAGTCTGCCTCCAGCCTGCAGAGCCCAGGACACAGTACTATGGCCCTAAGGCAGAAGACCATAGCCTGGACTTGATGGTACAGCTTGGGTGTGTGTGCATTTACATGTTGGGTTTGCAGGGCTCAGCGGCCTGTGCAGCGAAACAGCAAAAGGCTTGGAATCACCGTCCCTCCTGCTCAGTGGGCTCGGTTTTCTCTCTTGTGACATAAGGAGAATGATCCATTCCTTGCCCATGGCACAAAGTACCATGTGTCCTATTCTGGTGCTTCTGGTTCTGGTGTCCTTCCAGGACACGCTGCCGTTCTGTGAGTGTGTACACAGCCAAACGATCTCTCCAATGCATGCAGCGTTCACTTTGTGTCACATGCTGTTCTAAGCACTTTGGAAGCAGGCAAGAGCTAGCTTCCAAGATGGTGCCCTATAACCCCTGCCCCCTGGAATTCACGCGCTCGTGTGGTCTCCTCCCACACTAGCCTTTGTATACAATAGAATGCTATTGAAATGACAGCGTGTGATTTCCAAGGCCAGGGCATAAAATATTGTAGCTTCTGTTTACATAAACAGAATCTGGGATCTCTGTGGGAAGCCAGCCACCATGTTATGAGGGCACTCAAGCTGCTCTGCAGAGAGCAGTGTGCCAAGGAACTGAGACCTCCTGCCAGCAGCCAAGACCAACTTGCCAGACATGTGAGTGAAGCATCCTGGAAGCACCAGCCCCAGTCGAGCCTTCAGATGACTGCAACCTCATGGGAGACCCAGCTACACTGTCCCCAGATTCCTGACCCAAAGAAATTGAGTGAGGCAATAAACGTTTACTCTTGTTTTAAACTTTTGACAGAGTCTTGCTCTGTTGCCCAAGCTGGAGCGCAATGGCAGGATCGTAGCTCACTGCAGCCTCAAACTCCTGGGCTCAAGCAAGCCTCCCACCTCCCCTTCCTGAGTGGCTGGCACCACCACACCTGGTGTGTGTGTGTGTGTAAGATAGGGTCTTTTCTGTCACCCAGGCTGGAGTGCAGTGGCACAATCATACCTCACTGCAGCCTTGACCTCCTGGGCTCAAGTGGATCCTCCTACCTCAGCCTCCTGAGTAGGGGCTAAAGATGTGTGCCACCACAACTGGCCAGTTTTTAAAAATTTTTTGTAGAGATGAGGTCTCGCTACATTGCCCAGACTGATCTCAAACTCCTGGGCTCAAATGATCCACTGGCCTCAGCCTCCCAAAGTGCTAGGATTATAGGTGTGAGCCATTGCACCTGGCCTAAGTTTTGAGATAATTTGTTATGCAGCAACAGATAACTTATACAAGTTCATGTCATGCTCATGACAACACAGAAGTTCTCTCCAGCCCTGCCATTATCTTCCATTTATAGGAGAGTCATTATCCCTACTTTATAGAAGAGGAAACTGAGGCAGAGAGAGGAGAAATCACTTGCCCAAGGTCACACAGCTTAGAGGTGGTAGAGCTGGATTTGAACCCAGCACTCTGGTTCTAAGATCTATAAGCAAAACCAGCACGATACATGGGTACAAGCACAGCCTGTGTGGTACTGGGTGTGTGCCTTGTGACCCAGGCAAGCAAGAGGCTGTGTGCATGTGTCTGGGGGATCTGCCAGGGGCACAGCTCTGAGCCCGTAACCTCCAATGACACACCCAGGACTTGGAGCCATGTTCCCTGGGAAATGTCTGCAGGAGATTTTGCCACCACTTGCTCAGCACAACAGGAAGCTGGAAGAGGCTCAGGGCCTCATCCCACCAGACCTGAAGCTGCCCCTGGGCCCTCACCACCTGCTCCCCATTTCCTGGGGAGGAGGGCAATCATCAGGACAGACAGAGACAACTTGGCTGGCTTCTGCCCTGGCCACACATGCAGTAGAGCTGACTCCAGGTCCCAGGCGCCACAGCCCAGGAGCTGTTAAGTCCCAGTTCCCAGCCAGGGTTTGAACTTGCCTGGGCCGTCAGCTGTGCTGCATGCTGTGGGCCACTCTCCTCTCTGAGCTTCAGTTTCTTCTTGTGCCCAGTGGGGCTAATACCCCTGCACAGCCAACAGATTTCAGGCCTAATTCCAGGAACCAGAACTCCCTTCCTTGCCCCTCCCAGATGCTGGAGCCCAAGGCCACAGGCCCCTAAGTGGGTATCAGCCTGGGGCCTTGTCTTCGGGTGCTAGCCACATGCACCCACCAGGCTCCAAGCCACGCATCCTCCACTCCACCCCCTCCACTTACCCAATAGGTAGTCCACATTGTAGAGGTCAAGGGCCAGGAGTTCTGTGCGGTTCCAGACGAAGTGGGAGTGCTAGGAGGAAGGGGTGTGTCAGCACGTGCTGGGGGCTAGGGAGAGTCGGAGGACTGACCCCAGCAGCTCTGGGTCCAGGGAATTTGCTCGTTTCCTTCCCTCACTTAAAAATCCCTCCCTGAGGACCCACCATCCCTGACCTCAAGAAGTGACGGATCAATAGCCCATTATAATGTATAATTCAAGAGGATGAGAATTCTGATAGAGCCCAGGGAGGCCGTGAGCCCAGGCACAGGACCAGGGAGGGCTTCCTGGTGAAGGTGAGGCTCTAATGGGGCCCTGGAGGGCATGTGGGAGTTGAACAGCCTGGGGTCAGGAAGGAGAGATCACAGGACAAGAGGCAGGCACAGGTCTCCAGGGGCCTTGAGTGCTGACAGGCATGGGCTGTGTTTTCTGGAGGCCATGGAGGGCCAGGGAAGAAGCAAAGCCCCAACTCTGCCTTGGGGACCCCATCTAGGAGGGGAGATAAAGGTAGGGCTGTTTCCCAAGGGAATAAAATCCATGGAAAGAAGCCAGCCAGACTGGGCCTGGAGAGGGTCCTGTGTGGGCCTGGACCAGAGGTCCCAGCACTGCCGAGGATCCGCTGTGTGCCCTTAGGTGACCCCCTGCCTTCACTTGGCAATGATAGTGGGATCAGTGGCTTTTCAAGCCGCCTGGGCTGTTGTGGGGAGGAGGGCTTCCTGGAGGTGGCTCCCATGTTCTGTCCCTCCAAGGCTGTTCCTGTTACTCCCGCTTTACAGATGAGGGCACTGAGGCACACTGACCATGTAGCTACCCAGTGGTAAAGGTGAAACTGACTCTAGACCCACTCTTAAGGCACCATTTTCTAGGGATGTGTAGTCTACATGGGACCTAACTGATACCGAGTGTGGCCAGGCTTGGGGCCATGGTGTAGAAGTTCTCTCCCCATCTTAGGGGTCCAGACCAAACTCCTGGGTGAGCACCCTGCCTGGGCAAGAACGATGAAGCTCTGGCCCTGTGTACCACATAGAGAAACTGAGGCTGGTGTCTCTCTGGCTTGAGCTGGGAGGGGGCTCTGGTCCAGACTGAGCTGACTCAGAAGGGATGGAAAGGGTTCAAAGCCACTCGGTCCCACACCCCCACAGACCCCATGGGGCCCTTTCCTGGTCCGTGCCCCCACCTCATTCTTGGCCCAGCCTCATCCCACGAGGCCTCCCCAGGGGCCAGTCCTGGAACTTGCAGAAACCCAACCCCAGAGTGACATCAAAGTGGCTGCCAGGCCACTCCCCACTGTCTTTAGCCCTGACCACAGTCATTTCCAGACCCCAGCTGCCCCAGGCCCGCAGGCCAGCAGCTCGGATTTAAAGGGCCAGAGGCCACTCCAAGAAGCCGGAGCTTAGGGTCCTTCCGGAGCTCCAGCCTCCCTTCCCCAATCCATTCCATACCCCAGCCAAGGGGGGACTCATTGTGGAGGGCACCCCCCTCCCTCCATGGCTCACACACCGGGGCCAACCAAGGCCTCCCCCCCCATGCCCTCCCCTGATCCATGCGGCGCTGCCTTTTCCCTCATCCTCCTCCTTGCCCAGGGCTTCGTGCCCCTCCTTGTGGTCTGTTGCCCCATGCAGGCACACAGCATTCCATGTTTCCTTATCAGCCTCTGTGCCTCATGCATGCCCTGCCAGGGGCCTACACACAGTAGGTCCTCAGGGTGACTGAATGACCACGCAGTTTATTCCCTGGCCCAGCTTCCTCCTCACTGTCCTCCTCTCTCTGGTCCCCGCTCCAAGGGAAGGAAATGATCAGTTACTGACTATGTACCGCTTACATATCTCTTAGGCCATTTGAGCCCATGGAGGAAGAATTCTGATGCCCCTTCTGCAGAGGACAATGGAGCTTCGGGGGGGGTCACACAGCCTCTCCCCGTCACAGGCCACCTCTGCAGCCACATGGCCCCAGTACAAACAGATACCTTGTGTCTCGGTTTGAAGCTCTTCCAGATGTCGACGAGGTCCAGGCCGTCCAGCCGCGTGCCCCTGGCCTTCTCATCAGTCTCGTACTCCACATCGGTTTTATTCTTGGGGTACATGTATTTCCGACCACCTCCCATAATAACCTAAAGGAGACAGGAGCCATCACTTCTGCAGGGTTCCAAGATGCCCAGAAACCTCAGTGACCTCAGCCTGGAACCTGGATTCCTGGAGTCCCTGGGAAAGTGGACACTTTCTCAGCCTGGTGAGCCAGGGTTCAGTCCTCTCTGGGCCCTACTTGTCCGGTGTGGGGAGATGAAATCATGAATCTCTCGGGGTTGTGGTTTGGCACTTCCAGATGAGGTATCAGAGGAGCTGATAACTTACCTTACTTGGCTTCCCGGAATCCATGTAACTCCCACTTGAATAAGAATCACACCGTGTACAGAGCATTCACTGTATGTCAGGCACCAAGCTCTTAAAATACATTCTTACTCCGCCAGGTGCAATGGCTCATGCCTGTAATCCCAGCACTTTGGGAGGCCAAGATGGGTGGATCACAAGGTCAGGGGTTTAAGACCAGCCTGTCCAACCTGGTGAAACCCTGTCTCTACTAAAAATACAAAAATTAGCCAGGTGTGGTAGCATGTGCCTGTAATCCCAGCTACTTGGGAGTCTGAGGCAGGAGAATTGCTTGAACCCAGGAGGCGGAGGTTGCAGTGAGCCAAGACTGTGCCATTGCACTCTAGCCTGGGCAACAGAGCAAGACTCCATTTAAAAAAGAAAAAAAGATACATTCTTACTCAACTTCATACCAAGGCTGCAACTAACTCTGGTCACCTGTTTTTCAACTAAAAAACTGGGCACAGAAATAATGGGTTTTTTCCCCAGAGGCCATACAGCCAGGAAGTGGCAGAGTCAGGATTCAAACCCAGGGCTTCTCCAGCTATGGCGCTAGGGCCCTGCCGTATCCATGCAGCTGAGGGTAGGGACTCCCAGAGCCTCCTCTCCCATGGTGAGAGGCTGCATGCATGCAGGGAGAGGCTCCAGCCAGGGAGGTCTTCGGGGCAGCCCAGCTGGGAGCCAGCCCACCGCAGCCTGGGCAAACAGCGGGGCCGGGCCTCACTACTGTGTGGTCACCACCAGGCTAATTTTACCCACCGGCTGCTGTGTGCGGGCAGACGGACGCGGGACTGTTTGTTTTCCTTGGGAGTCCATGTTTGAAGTCCTGACTATTTTTAAAATAGGGCCAAGAGCATAACAGCAGCCGCCCGAGGTGACCACCACACTAGTGTTCTTTTGTCACCGCGGGCGCCAGCCCCGGCCACTGCCCCTGGCTGACACCTTGGGAGCGCAGAGCCTGGCTGACGCTGGCCCCAGATCCACCATTCCAGGCCTGCACCTCATAGGTCCCCCACTCTATCCTCCACTTCATCGCCCACCTAAGAATCTCGGTTTTGCAGGGTGCATAGGGAGCCAGGAAGACAGCACAGCAGGTGAGGTAGAAAGGCACCCCAGGACCAGCCTGGGTCATGGAGCCCTGGAAAGGCCATGGGCTTTGAAGTCAGACTTGGGTTTGAACCCTGACTCTATCGCCTACTGACCAAGGGCCTGCCACCTAAACTCTGTGAGCCCAGTTTCCCTATCTACAAAATGCATCTGGCTGGGCACAGTGGCTCATGCCTGTAATCCCAGCACTTTGAGAGACTGAGGTGGGAGGATCACTCGAAGCCAGGATTTTGAGACCAGCCCAGACAACATGGGAAGACCCTGTCTCTACACATAAAATTTGTTTCAAAAATGAGCCGGGCGTGGTGGTGCAGGCTTGTGCTCCTAGCTCTTCAAGGGACCGAGCCAGGAGGAGCCCTTGAGTCCAGGAGGTTGAGACTACGGTGAGCCGTGATCACACCGTGGCACTGCCACCCGGGCAACAGAGCAAGACCCTGTCTCACAAATAAAACAAAATAAAATCCAACTAACATCCATCCACAGAACTATTACAGGAGGAAAGGCAGTCATCCAGGGGAGTCCCCAGCGCCCAGGGGGTGGCTGCCACTGGAAGGCACTCCTACTGCCAGAAGGAGTAGGGAGACGGGCACTTCAGAGACGCAAAGTCCTTGCTCCCTGCAGCAGCCGGGAGCTCAGGGGGCAGGGCGAGCTGGGAGGGAAAGAAGAACGGGACCCCAGGTCACGGGTCCCTTGCCCCTCCCCCCAGTTCCCACAGAACCTGACCTCTTGGCATCTTCCAAGTGGAAGACGAAGCCCCCAATCTTCCTGGAGGGAGCCTCATCGTTTCCAGCCCGGCAGGGACTTTACACGGGCTCATTAAACTCCCAAATAACAGACTTGCTGTTTGGCTTTGGGGTTTGGGTTTGTGTCTTTCTTTCTTTCTTTTTTTTTTTTTTTTAAGCAACAGTATTTATTTTCAGGGTGGACACCAGGATTTTTGTTTCATGTACAGTCTGGGGACTGAGGGGCTTTTGGGCAGGGTGGTGATAGAGAGGCAGGTGGGGCTGGGAGAGAAAGGAAGAGGAGGAAAGAAAGGGTTCTCACACAGGTCCTCCCTCCCCACTCACTCCCTGGCTTGTGCCCCCTGACATGGCCCCTGTGGCCCCCCTCCTCACCTCCTGCCCCCCCAACCTGAAACATCTTCCCTCCCCTCAGTTTTCCTTCAAGCTCCTGTCCCCTACTCAGGCTGTCCCTGACAAACCCCTCTGAGGATCAGCCCCATGTAATTATACCCTGTGTCTGTACAACAAATGTTCTCACCTCCATGACCTCATCACGGCCTCCCACGGCCCTGGGAGCAGGCAACTGTGGTTCTCTGTTCCTGTTGCATAGGTCGGGAAACCGAGGCACAGGGAGGGGAAGGGACTTGCCCCAGGCCACGTGTCTGGTGAAGGCAAGCCAGGATGGGTGGCTTGGCCTCAGATCTCTGCTCACTGAAAGGGGTCAACAGCACCGTGTTTCCTAAAAGGGGGTGCTTAATCTACCACGCTGGGAAAAGGGCAGACATGGGTCTCTGCTATAGAGGGGCCAAGTGACCCCCAGACATTTGTGGCTGCAGTGCATGGAGGGCTGAAGGCAGGTGAGTGAGTCTGGTGGTGGGGAGAAAGAGGTTAGGGGTAGCTGGGTGGTGGGGGGGCGGGGAGCTTTCTCTGTCCCTCATGGAATCCCCATTCCAGGCTCAAGGAGCAGAAGTCCCCAGATGCCCTCAGCCTTTGCCCACAGTTGGCAATAAAAGCCTGAAAAGGAATGAGCTGCACGTTCTCACTTAAGCACAGAGAGTAAGCATCACACGGATGACTTCTGCCTCCATGAGTCAGCTCCGTTTGTTGAAGCGTGCTTCAGGGCGAGGACATGTGGCTCCTGCCTAGCGCCACCACCTTCTGGGCACTCGCTAAGCCTCAGGCCCTGTGCTGAGCTCCACAGGGATTATCTTATTCAGTTCTTGGCATGAGTTTACGAGGCAGGTACAGTTCACAAAGGAGTTGTGAAGGGAAGACTAAGAGAGGTTAAGTAACTGACCTGAAGTCACACAGCTAGCAAAACGCAGGGCAAGGTCTGGAACTCGGGAAGTTTAAACATGAGAGCTGGCACTCATCAACCACTGTACACACCAGCTGTTTGCGGGGTATGCTGGTTGAGTGTATAGATATGTGCCCATCTGTGCCCATGTGAATGCACAGGACAGGCAGATGGCACTTCGCCACCACCAGATCCCTGTGTAGTGGGGGGCAGAGGTGGGGCACAGCACCAGGTTCCAATTTATGGAATAATCCCTGGGTGCCTGGTTCTTGGGGTGTGGTGGCGGTCACATGAGGGTTCATCCCAAAGCCCAGCCACAGAGAAATCCTACAGTGCCTGCCTGCCTCAACCGCAAATCCCCTAATGGGCCGGGAGCCTCCCAGGTGTGTGGGGAGCCAGGCCAGGCCACTTTCTCTGGGCCAGCCTGGGCCTGAGGCCTCCTGCCCACCCGAGGCCCCGCCCCGCCCATCCCTCCCCGGCTGCCCCCGAGCACTCACCTCGATGTCCCTGATGTTATGCATGAGCTGGTAGGCGATGTCCTTGCAGCCCTGGCTCAAGGCCTCAGGGGGCATCTCGTTGTCTGAGTACCAGTCCCGGTCAGCCGAGTGGGCATAGGCAGCACTAGGGGTGGCATGGTTCACTCTCGTGGTGGTCACAATGCCCACAGATTTCCCTGGGGGACCAGAGGAGCGGGGTCGGCTTCACCCATAGATCGGGGTGTCCCAGCTGCCTCCCCCTTCCCCCTCCCCGCTAGAGACAGGCCTCCCTTCAGTTCCAAGGATTGCCCGGAACTCCATCTCCCCATCCACAGCAGTGGGTGTGTGGGGGTGGCTTCCAAGTAGCCAAGCAGCTGGAGCGCTGCCTCTGGGACCCTCTTCCGTCACCCCGAAGGCCCTTGAGCTGTGAGCACATGGGCTGGAGTCCTCCCCTTTGACAAGGCGCCCACAGGACCCCTGAGGGAGCTCGAGTGGACTGTGGCTCCATCACCTGTGTATTGGCCTTGGCCCCCGACTGAAGTTCCTGGGGGCATGGGCTGGGCCTCCCAATTCTGAGGAGGAAAGGGGAGTGGCCATGGACTGCACCCCACGTGCTAGCTCTGGCTAGGTCTTCTCCCTCCTCACACCAAACCTAGGAGGGGCTGCGTTTCCCACTCATTTTATAGTCAAATGAAGAACAGACTCAGGAAAATGAACTGGGACCAGAACCCACCACTGAGTGAACCCCAGATCACCAGCCTCCCCTGTCCCGGAAGGAATCCCATGGATATTTCATAGACTCCCAGAACATCAGCACTGGGAGCTCTGCAGAGAAGCCTTTTCCCCAAGGGTGAGTCGGAAAGACTGAGGCCCAGACAGGCCCTGAAGCTGGCCCTGCCCCCCGCTGCTCCCCCAGCTCACCAGCGTCCTTGGCCCAGCGCAGGATGGAGGTGACCTCGTTCCCCTGGGTGGTGTTGCATCGGGAGCGCTCGGTGGCTGCGCTCACACCCACGGTGCCCTCATTGGCCTTCACCCCACACAGGTAGGCGGTGGCGGTACCCGCGCTGTCAGGGACCTGGGCGTTGGTATTGTACGTCTGCAGGTGGGGGGGAAGAGTGAGGAGATGGCCAAGCCTTTGCCGCTATGGCCACCCACCCCACCTCCACTCACACCATGGGGACTGGGGAGGGACACAGAGAGGACCCCATAGCCTTTGACCAGGCCCACTGCCCACTGAAGCCCCCCAGAGCCACAGTACCACGTAGCTGCCCACTTCCTGCCATCATTCCCTGCACCCCAGCAGCACTGGGGCAGGACCCCAACTCTCCAAAGTACAGAGAAGTGTCCTGCGGAGGAGTGGGGCTCAGGCAGGGTCAGCAGAGGCCTCTTTCTGGGCCTGGGGCTGCAGGAGCCAGTGAGGAGTTGGGGAGCAGGAGAGTCCTAGAAAAGGGAGAGGGTGTGGGGGGGTCTGAAGACAGGGTGGTGACAGTGAGGAGGAGGGGGGTTGGGGAAGGGAAGGGTGGGGCCAAGACCGGTGCTGACTTCTCTGCCACCTGCCCTGTGGCCACCATCACAGGGTCACTCTACATTCAGATGTTTAGCAGAGACCCCGAAACTATCTGCCTGTCTGCCTTCCCCACCAGCCTGAGAGTGCCTTGAAGGCACAGAAGGCACCATAGTCCCTGCTACTCCCCCAGAAGTGAGCCAGGGGCCTGACCCAGGGTCCGGAGGTTATAACACAAAGCCACTGTCACCACCACCAACAATGAAAGCTACCCAGCAGTGCACACCGCCTTGAACAGCCTAGGTCAGTATAGGCATGCCTTGTTTAGTGCACTTCACAGATATCGTGTTTGTTACAAACTGAAGATCGGTGGCAGCCCTCTGTCCAGCAGGTCTATCAGCGCCTTTCTCCAACATGAGCTCACTTCATTTGTGTTTTGTTTTTGTTTTGTTTTTATTTAGAGAGATGGGGTTTCACTATGTTGGCCAGGCTGGTCTCAAACTCCTGACCTCATGATCCACCTGACTTGGCCTCCCAAAGTGCTGGGATTACAGGCGTGAGCTGCCGTGCCCAGCTTCTCATTCGTGTTTTTAGCAATAACATGTTTTTAAATTAAGGTATATACATCTTTTTAGGCATAATGCTATCTCACACTTAAAAAGATTACTGTAGGGTGCAAACATAACTTTCATATGCACTGGCAAACCAAAAAAATGTGTGACTTGCTTCATTGCAATATTCGCTTTATTACAGGGGCCTGGAACCAAACCGAAGTATAGCTAATGTATGCCTATAGCCTAATTAACTTCACAAATTGCCTCGGGAAAGAATGAGTGAACTAGAATTGCATGCAAAAGCATATATAGGCAAGGCACGGTGGCTCACGCCTGTAATCCCAAGACAGGGAGGCCAAGGCTGGAGGATTGCTTGAGCCCAAGAATTAGAGACCTCCATCTCTGCCAAAAAATTAAAACATTATCCAGGTGTGGTAGTGCACAGCTCCAGTCCTAGCTACTCAGGAGACTGACGTGGGAGGATGGCTTGACCCCAGGAGTTGGAGGCTGCATTGAGCCATGACTGTACCACTGCACTGCGACCTGGGCAACAGAGCAAGACCCTGTCTCTAAACTCACACACACACACACACACACACACACGCACACACACACGCGTGCACACAGGCACATGCACGCATGCACACGCACACACGCACGCACACGCACGCACACAGGCACATGCACACACACACGCACACACGCATGCACACAGACACACACACGCACAGGCACAGTGATGCTGTGGTATCAGAAGTCAGGATAGTGGCTGCTCTAGGTGGGGAGTGGACTTGGGCATGGAGGGGGTCAGGGGACCTCTGGCTCCTGCCATATTCAGTTGCTCGACCTGGACACTGGTTATACAGACGTGAAGTGGGCTTGGGGATGGGGCTCACCTTGGAGAGGGCCACGAAGGGGAACTTGTCCATCTCCAGCCTGGTCTCCTCCCCAGGGTTGTGGTGGAGCTGACCCTTGAGGATGCGGGCGGCTGTCACTGTGGAGACGCCCATGCCTGCAGTGGGGAGTGGGGGCCTCAGTCTCTGGTGCTCCTGCCTCTCCAATCAGCCTACTCAGGTAACCAGTAGCTCTCTAGTTTGGTACCAAGACAGGTTCACGCAGTTGGCACGGGGCGTGGCTCTGTAAACGACAGTGCACAGCCCCTCTCTCCCTTCCCTCCCAGATCCTCGGGGGACTGCCTGGCAGAGCAGACCTCTTGAATCCACTGCCTGGCCCTCCATTGTTTTAAACAACCTTCCTCCAGAGCCCCAACCCCTTCAACACTGTCCCCTTCAACTCGGCCTGGCTCCCCGGGCTCCTAGCTAGGTGCCCTGTCCCACCCCTCCCACGGGCCTCACCATCTCCCAGGAACATGATGACATTCTTAGCCACGTTGGTGTTGAGCTTCTGAAGCTCCAGGGCATATTTCAGTGTCTCTTGCGCTTGGTTTCGCCAGTACTTGGGGTCTTTCTCTTTCTCTAAACAGAGGGAGAGGCAGTTACTTGGTGGGTGAGGACAGCCTCCTGTCCCTGGACGTACAGATCACCCCACTTCTGATTGCTCAGGCTGGAATGCCTGAACCCGGAGGCGGGGGCGATAATTGCCACCCAGACAACACACCTGTGGTTTATTTATACACACGTGCCATCCAGATCCTCCAGAAAAGCCTGTGGACCCTGGGGTATTCTCCTCACATCTCAGAATGAAGAAACCAAGGCTCAGAGACCACGAGCGATTTCCCCAAGGCCACACAGCACAGGCGGACACTGGCAGAGCTGGGCTTCTCTCCAAAGCTCGTGCTCATTCCTTCTACACAGCAGGGAGATGAGCTGCTAAGGCAGCAAATGAATTGTGCTAGCACAAATTAAGAGTAATGTTTCACCTATTCAACAACACAACAGCGGGGGTCCCCTGATTTAACCAGCCATCAATTATAAACTCTGCTTAGCTTATTCATTAAAGTAGGCTCAGCAGGAGCCTGACTTGGTGGCGGAGTTAATAGCAGTGCTGGAAAGCTAAGCTTACCTTTTGCTTAATGTATCACATTTAAAGGAGCCAGGTGATTCACTTTTGTTAGGATTAGTTAGCAAGGATGACATCTGCCTCTCTATCCTCCCCTCCTCCCTCCCTTTTGGCTGTTAATGACTTCTGTGTGGGGCTTTATGGTTTTAGATAAAATGAGAACCAGGAAGACCTCTTTCTTTCTCTCTCCCTCCTTCTCATGAGTGCATGTGTCCAGCAACCAATCCACAGCTTTTGTGCCTGACAGACCTCAGTGAAAACCCCAGCTGCTCCAAGAATTGAACCCAGAGGCGGGGGCAATAGTTGCCCACACAGACAACACACCTGTGGTTTATACACATGTGCCATCCAGATCCTCCAGAAAAGCCTGTGGACCTTCAGGTCTTCTCCTCACGTCTCAGAATGAAGAAACCAAGGCTCAGAGACCATGAGCGATTTCCCCAAGGCCACACAGCACAGGCAGACACTGGCAGAGCTGGGCTTCTCTCCAAAGCTCGTGCTCATTCCTTCTACCCAGCAGGGAGATGAGCTGCTAAGAACTAGCTGTGTCACCTGCCTGAGGCTTAGTCTCTTCCCCTGTCAAATGAGATCGCTGCCTCATCCCCTCAGGGTCTCTCTGGGGACCCGGCCAGATAAGGCAAGTGACACAGTGATGTACAGAAGAGGCTCAAAAGTTGCCTCCTGCCCCCATTATCCCACCTCCAGGGCTGGACCAGGATCCTGGCTATGGGAACTGGAGTCCTTCCCAGAGTCTGCGGGGCTCCCTTCTGTACCGGGGCCCAGTCAAATCGGCTCCAAAGCCTGGAGAGGCTCCCTGGCAGTTTCCTCTTTGGATGCCTCCCGCTGCACAGAACGGGGGGAGAGGTCAGGAGGGGTGGGAGGGCCTTGTGCAGGGCCATGTGGCATGTTCGTGGGCTGGGGACACAATCCTCATCTTCTGGCCCAGCTCCAACCGGCGCGTGGCTCTCGGGGCAGCCGTGGGTGAAGAACAGCCCTCCTTCCTCACACATGCACTGGCTGTGGGTGAGGTGCCAGGCACCCCCCACACAGCTTCTCTTATTCCTCCCAGCTGCCCTGGCGTGTGGGCACCAGTGTCTCCTCCACATTAGGAAATGGAGAGGCTGAGATTAGGGCTGCAGCGGGAGAACTGGAAATTCACTCGTCACCGTGGCTCTGCCCCAGCCTACGACAGCACAGGCGAGGAGTGGGCAGGATACTGTGTTGCACCTCTAGCCTTGGACACAAGCACACCCCACGCCCTTCCCTAAGAGGCCTCCCCTTATGCCACCGCCACCTCAACCCCTCAGCCCACTGCCCTCACTCCAACAGCCCCAGGTCCACCCTCGCACTTCTGGAAGTGTCTGCTGAGGGCGTCAACATCAGACGTCCCCACATGGTCCCCACTGGGAATCGGGAGCACCTTGTCCCTTCTGCCCGACAGGGTGCCTTTGGACAAGAGTTTCCGCCCCAGGAAATGGGAGACCCATAGCTATCCATGAGCAGTTTCAGGATGACATGAGATAGAGCCTGGGCAAGTCCCGGGCCAAGGGTTTAGCTTGGAGGTCCCACAGGCCCAAGCTGGTTCCAATCTCCCTCCTGCCTTCCTCAAAACACATCGCAATCCTGTTGGTCATGAAGCCTCTTTGGCCAATTGGGTGCCATTGGGCGGTGAAGACCTTCTACCCACCCTGACCCCCTACAACCTGTCCCTGACTTAACAGCTTGGAGGTCCCAGGGCTGGTCCCTCTCCCTCAAGTGCTTGTTCCCTCTAGGCTGGAGTCCTGAGAGGGTGGAGTCCTTGTCTTTTCCACCAGAGCCACCCAGGGCCTATCCCTGAGAAGGGTCTGTCCCTGATTTAAGCAACGATGGCTCTGGATAACTGGATTCCAGGAGGCCAGTCTCTTTGGAGACTATTAAATGATATATGCAAATGCTGATGATAAAATGCCACAGGGAAAGAGCACTGATCGGTACACACTGTATGCTTCCATTTATATGAAGCTCAAAACAGGCAAAGTGAGTCTCTAGTGGCCAGGGCAAGCCTGGGCACTTCCTCTGGTTTTGGGAGGAGGTTGGCTGGGAAGGGCACAGGAAAACCCACAGATGCCCCATGGCCAGAAATGTTCTGTCTTGATCTGGGTCGTGGTTACACAGATATCAATATATGTCAAAAACTTTTCATGCACGCAGTGTGGAGGCTCACACCTGTAATCCCAGCACTTCGGGAGGCGAGGCAGGAGGATCATGAAGTCAAGAGATCAAGACCATCCTGGCCAACATGGTGAAACTGCGTCTCTACCAAAAATACAAAAATTAGCTGGGCGTGGTGGCACACGCCTGTAGTCCCAGCTACTCGGAGGCTGAAGCAGAAGAATCGCTTGAACCCGGGAGGCGAAGGTTGCAGTGAGCTAAGATCGTGCCACTGCACTCCAGCCTGGTGACAGAGTGAAACTCCCATCTCAAAAAAAAAAAAAAAAAAAAATTCATGCTATGTATTTAAGATCTGTGCCCTTTTCTGTAAGTTATACCTAATTGAAGAAGGAAAAAAAAAAAGGCTGGGGCGGTGGCTCATGCCTGTAATCCCAGCACTTTTGGAGGCCATGGTGGGAGGGTTGTTTGAGGTCAGGAATTTGAGGGTACAGTAAGCCATGATTGTGCCACTGCACTCCAGTCTGGCGATAGCAGATACAAAAAGCAGAATCGTTGAACATGTGAAGGTTTTTCATGTTGTCACTTTTTCACCTTCTCTCTTTTCATCCCTTAGTCCATCTTTCACCCAGGTGGGCTGTAAGTGCTGAGAAAGCAGGGACCCCATCCCAGAATGACCTTGGTGTCCAGGGATGCAACAGAAAGGCACCACCATCTCAGAGGCAGCAATGGCCTGAGAGCCCAGCAGCCTGGGTTCCATTCCCAGCTCAAGTTCAGTGCCCCGCTGCACCCCATCTCCTCATCTGCTCAAATACAGCCGTCCTAAGAGAAGAGACCGACATTCTGAGCATCCCTCCTTGCCAGACACTCTGACTATCCCATGTGACTCTCACAACGGCCATAAGGGGGAGGAATTTTTTGGGGGGTGGGGAATGGAGTCTCGCTTTGTCACCCAGGCTAGTGTAATGGCACAATCTTGGCTCACTGCAACCTCTCTCTCCCAGGTTCAAGCGCTTCTTCTGCTTCCGCCTCTCAAGTAGCTGGGACTACAGGCGCACACCACCACGCCCAGCTAATTTTTGTATTTTGAGTAGAGACTGGGTATCACCATATTGGCCAGGCTGGTCTCAAACTCCTGACCTCATGATCTGCCCGCCTCAGCGTCCCAAAGTGCTGGGATTACAGGCATGAGCCACCCACCCGGCCAAGGGGAGGAATTCTTATCCCCACTGGACAGATGGAGACACTGGGGCGCAGGAAAGGCAAGTGGGGACTTCTAGCCACATAATGGACTGAGCCGAGGAAGGCTCTCTTCTCCAGCTCCAGATACAGAAATGCTGAACAAAATAAAAAGTAGCACATAGCTTGAAAAAGGAAGAAAAGGAGGAAGGAAAATCCTCAGGAGGCGGCATCAATGAGGAAATCTAAAACCAGAGGGGCCACAGGAGCTGATGCAAAGAGGAATGCTTGGGATGGCAGGGCAGGTACAGGTTCAGGCTGCAGCTGGTTTCTTATCTTTTTTGAGATGGAGTCTCGCTCTGTTGCCCAGGCTGAAGTGCAGAGGCACAATCAAGGCTCACTGCAACCTCCACCTCCTGGGTTCGAGTGATTCTCTTGCCTCAACCTCCCAAGTAGATGGAATTACGGACACACGCCACCATGCCCGGCTACTTTTTGTATTTTTAGTAGAGGTGGGGTTTTGCCATGTTGGATAGGCTGGTCTTGAACTCCTGACCTCAAGTGATCCGCCCACCTCGGCCTCCCAAAGTGCTGACATTACAGGCATGAGCCACCGTGCCTGGCCGGAGTCTGGTTTCTTTTTGAGAGACAGTCATTCTGTCATCCAGGCTGAAGTGCCATGGCTTGATTCTAGCTTACCGTAATCTTGAACTCCTGGACTCAAGTGATCCTCCCACCTTAGCCTCCCAAGTAGCCAGGACTACCAGCATGCAGCAGACTGTGTCTGGCTAATTGTTTGTTTGTTTGTTTGTTTGTTTTTGGAGATGGGGGTCTTGCTATGTTGCCTAGGCTGGCTTCCAACTTTTGGGCTCGAGTGATCCTTCCACCTCAGCCTCCCAAAGCATGGGGATTATAGGCATGAGCCACCACGCCAGGCCTGCTGAAGCTGTTTTAAGGTACACATTTTGCCTTGGAGCTATGGAAGGGATGGATAAAGACAGTCATTCATAAGAAATGTGAATTCAAGTCCAACTCTGAGTCAGGTCTAAGTGGGGATCTGAATTTATAGTGTAAGAACTGCAAATCAATAAATTAACGTAAAAACTGGTCTAGCGTCCTGAAAACACCCTTCCATACTGTGGAAACGCTTCCATGTGAGTCTCCAACAGAAAAACAAAAAACTCAGTGTGGAAGGTGAGTTCACTAGTGAGAACAAAATGTGCAATCCCATGAGGGAGAATGAACAGGCAAAACCCACAAGAGACGCCGCGGACCAAGACTCGGAAGAGTCCATAGGATTCATTCTATTTCAGATGATTAAAGATAAAAGAGAGAACAGAAACCCCAATCAAAGACTAGTATAATATAAAGGAGAAAAAGCTGGGTGCAGTGGCTCACGCCTATAACCCGAGCACTTTGGGAGGCCAAGGCCGGCGGATCATTTGAGGTCAGGAGTTCTAGACCAGCCTGGCCCACATGGTGAAACCCTGTCTCTACTAAAAATACAAAAATGAGCTGGGCGTTGTGGTATGCGCCTGTAATCCCACCTACTCAGGAGGCTGAAGCAGGAGGATCACTTGAACCTGGGAGGTTAAGGTTGCAGTGAGCTGAGATCACGCCACTGCACTCCAGCCTGGGCGACAGAACAAGACTGTCTCAAAAAAATTAAAAAATTAAAATAAAAAAAAAAATATATATATATATATATATGAAAATAGTGACCTACATGTGCAATTAGCAGAGCTGAGGTTTCCTGCTCTGAACACTGCTTTTAGCTCTTAAATACTTTGGATGGTTCTGTGACCTTGAACATAGACACTGCCCTCATCCTACCCCATCAGCACCACCTATTTATCCCTGCACTTGTGTCCCCAGGCATACCTGGCACTAACGAGCTGGTAAGGCAGGTTCCAATGGCCAGTACTAAGAATGGTGAAATCATGGTGCACCCCAAGACCTGCTTTATCTCTGGAGCCCAGAAATTTGATCGACACGGGTGGGGTGGGCTGGCAATGGTCAGATGTTAACTGATGCTCCAATCCTAGAAATTAAAAGAGAAAAAGAAGCATGTGGGGCACAGCTCTAGAGATCGCTTTTCCACTCACTCATTCATTCCTTGGTTCATTCAACAAGTATTCAGTGAGCACCAATTACAGACAAGGCATGGGGCTAGATATTGGGATGCCAAACCTCGGTGGTCCCTGTCTCAGGAAGCTTAACCACACGAACAGTTGTGTCAGCATCAGTGAGTTTCACGCTGCAAAACAGTTCCGTCGCATTTCCTAAGTGAATTTCCACTCAATTCATCTGAAGCCCACCACCTCCCAGAGTCCAATCTTTCTCAAGCAGTGTGTCTCAAACGGTAAGGAGAGCAAGCATCTGAATCCGCTGAGGGCTTGTTACAACAGATTCCTGGCCCACCCCACAGGCTCTGATTGTATTTCTCATAAGCTCCCAGGAGAGGGCTGCTGCTTTTCAGACCACACCTTGAGAAGTCCGGTTCTAGAGCACTCCGTCTTTAGCCTTGTAATTAACTGAGTCCCAGAAAAACCAGGGATAAAGCAAAGAGCACATCTTTTCTTTCAGGACCCTGACATTTGCTACATTCTCTCCTAGAGCTTGTCGTTTGTGGTAAGAGATATAAAAATGGTAGGAGTCACATATGTGAACGAACTGGCTGATAAGGGTGGCCATTCTGGGTGGTGACATCATAGATAATGGATTTTTCTTTTTCATTGTCTTTTCTGCATTTCCTAAATTTTCTTTTGTGCTGAGATACTGTATTAGATAGATATATATATATGTATTTTTTAAATTTATATATATTTAAAGTTGGATATAATTGAAGAGCTAAGGGAAAAAGAAAAAAAAAAAAAAAGGCTGGAATGAAATACACCAAAATATTAACTGTGGTTTTCTCTGGGTGGTAGGACTATGAGTGATTATTTCCTCTTTTTAAAATTTTTTTGAATTTTCCAAGTAGCCTAAAGCGAGCATGTATTAATGGCATAAGAATGTTTTCACACTGTGGTCATCCTGTTAAATCGCAAGGAACAACCCCATTAGCAGCTGGGAAGCATATTAAACCTGGTGCCCATGAGTTACAAGATGAAGAATTTTAAATGGCAAGAGTTTCACCGGGAAATAATGTTACTGCTTCAACGAAGACCAAGATATTAGGACATTTGTTGTGGGAAGCGGCAGTAATACACACTCCACCATTAGGAAAGTGTTGTGACAGGTAAGATCCCACTCTAGTACAATTATTATACACTAAGTAAAAACAAAATAAAACATTTTTTTAAAAGTTTTTTAAAGAAACAAAGCCAGGCATGGTGGTACATGCCTGTAATCCCAGCTACGTAGGAAGCTGAAGCTGGGGGGAAGTTCGCTTGAGGCAACACAGCGAGACCCTGCCTCTAGGGAAAATGTTTGTATTTCAGTTTTTTTAAGATTTTCTTTTCTTTTAAAAAATTCTTCTCTTTTTGGCTCCAGCTCAAAGGAAAAAGTTTTTTTTTTTTTTAATTTAAAAATAGATGAAAAAAAGAAACCACTGCCACCAGAAGACGGGATCTTGATTCAACCTTGAAAACATGCAAGCTGCACTCAGAAGTGAGGGCTCTGGGGTAGGGGCTGGGAGCGGGGGTGCAGAGTGGGAATTAAAGGAAATATCCCACATCTAACATCTAACAGCACTTAACTGAGTGGTACAATTTGGAGTTTCAGATGATTCCTAATTTTTTTGGTTCTACTTTATGTTTCCAAATATTCCTACAGCAAATCCTAAAATCAGAAAAATGTTATTAACTGAATACAAAATACTAACACATTAAGCTATTATGTAAAATCACTTAAAACCGAAGTCACCTCTTTCAGGAAGCCTCCAGGATGGTCACTTATCCCTGTATACCCCCGCTGAGCTTCATGCCACTTCAATCATCACATGTAGCTAGCTCACTTTTTGAAGGTAGTAATTCTTTCCTGGGCCATCTCAGCCACTACACCGGGAGCTGCTGGCAGGGAGGACTTTGTCTTGTTTTTCTCTGCACTCCTAGTGCTTGGCACAGTAAATATTTACATCAGTTGTAAGCCAGTGCCCTAAAGAAGGAGGTCGGGGGAAGGGAAGAGCCATCCCAAATTCTCTCCTATGTGTGTGCAGGAAAGTCCAAGAGTTCCTGAAGATGGGTAACTACCGGAACGTCGGCTCACCGTCGGTGGAGTGTAGACCGGTGCGGCGCATGGGAAAACCGGCAGCATCTACCAAAGCTGATCAGCCCACCTGCGCCCTGTGACCCGCTTCTCTCCAGCAAAACGTGCACATCAGCTCTGTTCATGATGGCTTCAAAACCGCCTCCATCTATGGCAGGCTGCATGCATATGTTGTGTGTGTTCACAACACAGAAACTGCCACAGCAAGGAGCATGGACAATCCACAGCTCTTCACAACAGGAATGAATCCTGCAAGGTAAGGCTGAGCAAAGGAAGCAAAGCCCAGGAGCACTTACAGGGTGATTCCATCGACAGAAAGTATGAAAACTAACCCAGGGTGTTGGGAGACAGGATGGCGGCTCTACATGGGGGGCATGGAAACAGGAAAGGACTGCTGGGGTGCTGGGGCAGGTCTGTTTCTTATCGATCTGGGTAGTGGGTGCTGGTGACACAGTGGGTTCAGTTTGAAAATTCAACAAGCTGTCGATATATGATACACGTATTTTTCTCTTTGTGTGTTTTATTTCAATAAAGTAAACACTACTCTTTGGGAGCTTATATAAACAAAAGGTCACCGACAAAATGACATCAAGTCTATGTGCTGCACTCCACACTTGATAAGGAATTTCACCATGATGTTTCACTAACAAACTACGCAGTGGACAGAAAAGGACCTGTCATCTCCTTTTACAGATGAGGAAACCAAGGCTATGGAAGGAGAAGTGACTTGCCCAAGGTTACTGAGAGGAAGATGGCAGAGCAGAAACCTGACCACGGGTTCCTGATTCTGGAATTAGCAATTAGATTACCATCAGTCACCCCCTCCAGAGGGAGGGGTTTCCATTGTCCCAAGTGTAAAACGAGGGTTCTGACGTTTGACACCTGAATAGATTCTATTAACCACCACCACAATCAGGACCCAGAACAGCTCTGCACCTGCAAAATCTCCTTTGAGCTCTTTATAGCTGCACAATCCCCCATCCCTAAATCTGGTGATCCCTGATCCGTCCTCCACCACCATGTTTTTGATAGATACGGTATTAAAGTCACAGATCAACGTGGGAGGGTTTACGTCTCTACCACACGGAGTCATCCAGTCACGAAGACAGCGAGTCTCTCTGCTCACTGTCAGAGTTCTTTGGTATTATCAGCGCTCCATCATCTTAGGCCTGTAGGTCTTGGATATGTTTTATTAGATTTACACCTATGGGTTCCATTGTGTAATGGTTAGCACTCTGCATCTAGATTTATACCTATTTCAATTTTTGGGAGCTACTGTAAATGGCATTGTTTCTGAAATTATTCATTACTAGTACATAAAAATACTATTGAGCCAAGCGCGATGGCTCACACCTGTAATCCCAGCACTTTGAGAGGCTGAGGCAGGTGGATCACTTGAGGTTAGGAGTTTGAGACCAGCCTGTCCAACGTGATGAAACTGTCTCTACTAAAAATACAAAAATTAGCCAGGTGTGGTGGCATGCACCTGTAGTTCCAGGTACTTGAGAGGCTGAGGCAGCAGACACTTGAACCCGGGAGGCAGAGGTTGCAGTGAGCTGAGATTGAGCCACTGCACTCCAGCCTGGGTGAAAAGGCAAGACTCCATCTCAAAAAAAAAAAACAAAAAGAAAACACA
>NW_016107330.1:11718348-11733048 GCF_001604975.1 Cebus imitator | reverse complement strand
AAAAAAAAAAAAAAAAAAAAAAAAAAAAAAAAAAAAAAAAAAAAAAAAAAGAAAGAAAGAAAGAAAAGAAAAGAGAAAGGAAGAAGGCATTCAGCCGTTCAGCATTTGGGGTGGTCTTTTGAGGTGTGAGGTAGAGTAGATTTTGTGGGGACGATCAGGAACTTGTTTTTGGACATGTTGAGTTGGAGATGCCTTTTGGAAATGAGGACACCCGGGAGGCAGCTGAATATGTGTTTGGCATTTGAGAGAGAAGTCTGGGTTCGAGGTATAAATTTGGGAATTGTAGGCACAGAAGCGACAGTTAATACCCTCATCAAGCTTGATGCGGTCGGTCATCTAGGGAGAGGGAATAGGGTCATAGGAAACAGTGGGACAGAAGCACTCAGCAAACCAGGTATTGAAAAGAATTTCTTTAATCTGATAAAGGGTTTATGCCAATAACCTGCAGAAACCATCATACCCACTGGAGAAAGCTTTGGCATACTCCTTTTAACGCTGGCTTATGATGGTGAGGAGCTGGGGCAACCTGGCTGTCCACAACTAGGGAAATGAACTAGTAAGAGTGGTACGGGCAGTGTCTGTGTGGCAGTGGTATTAAAACTAGACATCAAAACAGCAGCATGGTGGAGTCTAAAGGCAGAGGACTGAGTGAGGAATGTAAAGAATCAAACGCAGTGTATGTAAGTGCAAACCACCCCCACAGGCAGAACACTATGTAACAGGCAGAACACTGTGTAACAGACAGAGCACTGCATAATGTACGAGGACACTTACAAATCCAAGGTCACATTAAATACACTAGCATAGGGACTTCGGGGAGCCATGAGAATGGCATTGGGGGGCAGGGAGCGGGGACAAAGGAAACAATGAATAAATAAAACAGAACCGAGAGCTCATATCACATGTCATATGCTAAAAGAGGTAATGCACCCCACTGTCTCTGCACCTAGAGTCCAAAACTGACGAGTGAATAAAGAAAAATAAAAGTGACCCAGGAGATGTGAAAGGCTCATCCAGCCCCACATGATTATTCCTAGGGTTTTCTCTCCTCCCTGCTAGCCTGAAGCTCTGTGAGAGTAAAGACCACTGTCTTACCCATCTCTGCATCCCGAGCCCTTGCACCCAGCAGCAGTTCTATGAGTGCCACCAGTACAGGCTGGGAAGTTCTGAATTTTGGCCCCAGGGACAGGCATTGAGATAGGCTTGGTCTGGAGGCAGGTGCCTTCTCCCATAGCTTCTGCTCAGGACAAGGAGGGGGTGGGGACCTGGGAAATCTTTCAGAACCCAGGGCCTCCTTACTGGCCCCACCCCTAAAGCTCCTCCCCTGCACAGAGGCTCCTGGCTGCTCTCTGGCAGCCCTGGAAGCAGAGGGGCCCAGTTTGGGGCTGCAGGGGCCCCGGATGCCCACCACCCTCTGCCAATGTCCTGCCAGCTTGGAATGGGGCCTCCGAGTGTGTGCCAGCCCCATCGCCAACCCCTACCTCCCTTCTCTGCCAGGCTCCCGGCTCCTCCGAGGCCTGATTATGCATGGCGTGTGCCGAAGTCCCGCCGGGGCTGTGGCTCCAGAGCGGCTACTTGGCAGTTCGGTGGAGGGGCTAGGGCTGAAGGGCCAGGCCTCGGCTCTGAGGACTGACTCTGGCAACCTGGGCAGAGGGCCTGGGAATGTCCTGGAGTGGGGCAAAAAGCCAGCCTTGGGCTGGGTGTCAGAAGATCCAGGGTAAATGACATGGGACAGAGCATCACCACCATTTCTTAGGCACTCATGCCTCACCCAGCCCCATGCTGTTTACATCCCTGATCTCACGACAAGGGTGAACAGCCCCCGTTTTGTAGTTTAGGAAACCGAGCTGAGGTTTGGCTAGTCGTCGACCACGCGCCACTCAAACCCAGGCTGATTCCAGGGCTCCACCTCTCCGGGCCTCGGTTTCCCCACCATGAAGAGTAAGAGAGACCAGTGCCCCGCTTGCTCCATCCCACAGGAACAAGTGGAATGAGCTTAGGGCAGGGAATCTGGCTGGGGAGGGAGTCAGGCCTGGTGAGTTCTCCTACCTGAGCGGCCTGGCCAGGCGGCAAGTGAAGAAACAAAGGAGGCCCAGGGCCAGCCCCAGGAGGAGGAGGCTGAGGGCCACTGTGAGGACCAAGTCCAGGATGGGGGACAGGAGGGCCATCCTGGAGCAAAGAGGGCCCCTGGGAGCAGCCACCACGCCCTGCACACACCCGGTCACTCTAGCTCCACTGGGTCAGTGGCCATGACCCGCTTTATCTCTGGGTTAATCTTTGTGGATTAGTCAGGAGGGATCAAACGGGGTGCTGGGGTGGGAGGGGGAGCAGCCTACAAAGCTCCCCTCTCCCATTTGAGCCCCAGGGAGGGCCAATGCTTGTTCATTCGACTTTGTTCAGTCATTCTTCACTCCCAAACACGGCGCACCTGCTGGGTATCTCTGTGCTAGGTTCTAGGGAAACAGTCGGGAACAGGACAGACATAGTTTCCGTCAGCTTGGATGTAACTGACCAGCCAGTGTAGACAAGGCACCTACTGTGTGCTAGACATTGTGCCAGGTGCCCTGCTTCCAAAGTTGTCCCCCCAACCCAGATCCAGTCTCTCTTGGGTCCCCAAAACATCCTATGAAGTCAGGATAGGGGTTATGTTCCCATCTCACAGATTCAGAAATGGCCCAGAGAGGTAAAGCCACTTGTCTCATGCACAACTGTGCACGATTAGACCAGGCACTTTCCGATCTCGATTCCTGCCTCCTGGTACACCTCGGATCCCATGGTACAAAATACCCAAGGTCAGGGGGAGACGCTGTTACCCTCTTGTGCCAAGGAAAGTCCCCTCTTCTTGACCCCAGAAAGGCCACTGACCTCACCACAGCAGGAAAACTAATCTTGTTACCCCATTACGCCATTTTCTTTCTCAATACTCCCGTAACTCAAATTGCATCAGGTCCTCACAATGTCCTAGTGATACAGGCAGGGTGGGGATTATTAGCCCCATCAATGAAAGGGAAACTGCAGCCAAATTAAATTTAAAAGAGTTTAATTGAGCAATGGATGATCTGTGAATTGGGTGGCCTCCTGAGCCAGAGTAGACATCACTGCAGCCGCGTGTTGGAAGATTTATGGACAGAAAAGTAAAGTGAGGTACAGAAGACGGAAATAAGGTGCAGTCAGATTGGTTACAGCGTGGCACTCGTCTTATTTGAACACGGTTTGAACAGCTGGCTACATTTGACTAGCTCAAACTTGGTGATTGGCGGCCAGGCATGGTGGCTTACTCCTGTAATCCCAGCACTTTGGGAGGCTGAGGCAGCCAGATCATCTGAGGTCAGGAGCTCGAGACCAGCCTCGTCAACATGGTGAAACCCCATCTCTACTAAAAATACAAAAATTAACCAAGCGTGGTGGCAGGTGCCTGTAATTCCAGCTACTAGGTGGCTGAGGCAGGAGAATCACTTGAACCCAGGAGGCAAAGGTTGCAGTGAGCCGAGATCATGCCACTGCACTCCAGCCTGGGCAACAGAGCGAGACTGCGTTTCAAAAACAAACAAAAAACTCCCCCAAACTGGCACAAGCGTAGGCTATGGTCTATTTACACCTCTATTTCTTATAGTTTACGATATACAGAGAAGCCCTTAGGCTGAACTTAAAATATATAAGAAAGCAGCATTAGACTAAATCTGATTTAACAATTCCCTTCATTTAGTTATTTTTTAAAATAAACTTGAGTCATTGATGTCACTGTCACCATTGTAAATGTACTTACTTGGTCTTGAAATCCACTGGGAAACAGGAAAGAGTAGAACAGTGGGTTTTGTAAGGTGGGAATGAGGACTTTAGGTTATTTTTTTTAAAGGTTAGAGTAGAGGGTTTTTTTAATGTTGGAATGTCCTGTTTACAATAAAAAAACAAAACAAAACGTGGTTTTAGCATTTATGTGTTCTTTTTAAAGTTTTAGTTTGATGATATCACATTTAGTATGAGTGACTCTATTTGGGTTTGATGTGGTCTATTGGGGCCTGATGTATGAATTCAGCCCTCTCATAATTTTGTTTTCATTTTGTTTTGAGACGGAGTCCTGCTTTGTCACCCAGGCTGGAGTGCAGTGCCGCGATCTCAGCTCACTGCAACCTCTGCCTCCCAAGTTCAAGCAACTCTTCTGCCTCAGCCTCCCAAGCAGCTGTGACTAGAGGCATGTACCACCACACCTGGCTAATTTTTGTATATTTAATAGAGACGGGGTTTCACCATATTGGCCAGGCTGGTGTCGAACTTCTGACCTCATAATCCACCTGCCTCGGCCTCCCAAAGCGCTGGGATTACAGGCGTGAGCCACCGCGCCCGGCCCTATTTTTGTTTTGAGACAGTTTTGCTTTGTCACACAGGCTGGCATGCAGTGGCACAATCTCGGCTCACTGCAATCTCTTCCTTCCGGGTTCAAGCAATTCTCGTGCCTCAGCCTCCTGAGTAGCTGGGATTACAAGCATGTGCCACCATGCCCAGCTGATTTTCTGTATTTTTTTTAGTAGAGATGAGGTTTCACCATGTTGCCCAGGCTAGTCTTGAACTCCTGAGCTCAGGCAATCCGCCCGCCTCAGTCTCTGAAAGTGCTAGGATTACAGGTGTGAGCCACCGCTCCCAGCCCATAATTTTGTTTTAAAGTTCCCCCTTTTCGGTCAGGTCCTCACTTAGGTGAGATTGTGACCCAAACTTAGGGCCCTAGCACCACCCTCAGTTACCAGATTTTGAAAGCGAGGGGTCAGCTGTCACAGCCAGCAAATCGGACCCAAGCCCAAGCTCCACCACTTCCCAGGTGTGTGATGTTGGCTCAGTCCCTGCACCTCTGAAACTGTTTCCTTTGGCGTCTAACACTGGTTGCCCATTCAAGAACTACGGTGCGCCAGGTGCTGGCTGTGACACATCTGACCTCCTGTGGTCCTCATTAATAGCCCTGACAGTGAGACAGAGCTGTCCTCTTTTACAGGTGAGAAAATGAAGCTCCAGTTGGCCATGGTGAAGATGGCCCAGGGTTAAATCAACGGCACGTACCGGGCCAGGCCCCGCACAGGCCTACACATGGGACCTACCCAGGAACACCCCTGTACCAAGGTCTTCCATCTCAGCCCAGCCAGGCGCCTTCCCCACTTAAGCCCACCCAGCTCCCGGGCCTGCTCTGAGGACACCCTCCAAGGGTCTATCATGCAGCCTACTGATGTGCCCCCAGGGAGCGTCACCTGGTATAACTCAGCTTGTACCAGGCAGGACTCACAGGGGCAAGTATTTGCCCTCAGGGAGCCCCCGGTCCAGAGCACACAGCCCCAGAACATCCAGGCTGGGAAGGTCTTTTGAGATTTCCCAAACGCCATGGACTACAAATATCACTTGGGGTGCTTGTGGAAAAAGTCTTATTCCCAGTTGTACTATTCTGGGAGGAGGATTGACTGGGCAGTGCATGAGGGAACTTCCTGGGGAGTTTTGTTCTGTCGTCCAGGTTGGAGTGCAGTGGCACAATCTCGGCTCATCGCAACCTTCACCTCCAGTGTTCCAGCGATTCTCATGCCTCTGCCTCCCAAGTAGCTGGGATTACAACGTTTCCACCTGGACAGAAATATTCTTTATCATGACCTAAGACATAGTTAAACATATGTATATTTGTGAAAGGTTGTCGAGGGCCTAATCGCCCCTACGCTGTCTATATCGTGAGGTTTTGGGGAGGATCTGATGGGATTTCAATAAAGGGAGTGTTGGGAAAGAAAAGGTTTAGTGGAGGGATGTGACTATATTCAATTGAAAAAGAGAGATTAGAGAGATATAATAACCCCCAAATAAATCCCTACCTCTCCTACCCCTGACCTACGCAGTCAGAATCTCCCAGGTCAGGGCCTGGGAAGCTGTTTTTTACTTTTTGTTTTGAGACAGGGCCTTACTCCGTTGCTCAGGCTCGAGGGCAGTGGCACGATCACAGTTCACTACAGCCTTGAGCGATCCTCCCGCCTCAGCCTCCCAAGTAGCTGGGACTACAGGCATACATGACCACATTTGGCTAATGTTTACATTTTAAAAATAGAGATGGGGTCTCACTGCATTGCCCAGGCTAGTCTTGAACTCCTGGTTTCAAGTGATCCTCCTGCCTCAGTCTCCCAAAGTGCTGAGATTATAGGCATGAGCCACTGTGCCTGGCTGGAAGATGTACTTTTTTTGGTTTTTTTGAGATGGAGTCTTGCTCTGTTGCTCAAGCTGGAGTGCAGTGGCACGATCTCAGCTCACTGCAACTTCCACCTCCCAGTCAAGATTCTCCTGCCTCAGCCTCCTTAGTAGCTGGGATTACAGGTACCCGCCACCACACCCAGCTAATTTTTGCATTTTTAGTACAGACAGGGTTTCACCATGTTGGCCAGGCTGATCTTGAACTCCTGGCCTCAGGTGATCCACCCGCCTCAGCCTCCCAAAGTGCTGGGATTACAGGTGTCAGCCACTGCGCCTGGCTGGAAGCTATATTTTTAAGTCATTTTCTGAGCAGATTTGTTTGGGAAACTTTGTCTTAGAGATCATCCCATTGTCCAAATGGGAAGACTGAGGTCTAAAGAGGAGGAAAGCCTTGCCGGTGAGAGGAACCACTATGAGCAGACCCTGCATCTCCCAGTTGCTGCCCCCGAGACACACACAGGGAGGGAACTATCAGAGTCGGCCTGGAGCCAGCGTTCCCTAGCCTGTCAGCTGAGCCTTCTGGGCTCTTCCAAGGAGCTGTGGCTGGAGAGGAGAGTTGCCCTTGTGTCCTGGTGGGCACTCGGAATGAGGCAGGGGCTGGGGGGCTTCTGCATAGCTGCCTAGTGAGGGAGCCTTGCTAAAGGCCAGCCCAGTAACATTTCAGCTGCAGAGTCATAGGGACGGGACATGGAATTCCTCCCTCCACCAAGCCCAGCATCTCTGGCAAGCCTTGCTGGCCAGGACTGTATTCATTACTGGAGGAAGTTGTTTATGGCCGTCATAAAGAGCTGGATGAAGCGCTTGGGCAGGAATGTGTGGTGGTCAGAGTGGGCTGCAGGTCAGATCCAAGGAAGGACTTCCCTACAGGGCAGTGGGCCAGTCCTGGGGATATAGTAAGGCTCAGACTTCTAGCCGCTGACAGCAACCCCCCATCCTGGCAGGAAACAGACACAGAAGGGCCCTGGAGGCCTGGTGCCAAGCCATGGCATCTTTAGGGCTTTGATGAGAAGCCAGCTAGCCTCAACACCTCTGCACACTGTGCTTCTCAGCCTAAAATGTTCCATGCTGTCCAACCAATGAATCCCTCCCTCTGCCGTCTACCTACCTCACCCCAGCCGAGACAGCAGTTTCGGCTCCTCCCCAACTTCCCAGAACCCAGTGCCACGAAGTCCTTGGTGGCATTTATCAGAGCCTAGGAGAATCATGGGTTGTCACCCTCTCGCCATGGCAAGCTCCTAGAGAGCTGGAATCCTGCTTTGCTGATGGCAGCAGCCCTGTGGCGGCAGAGGCTGGCACTGGCCGGGCGGGAAGGGAATGCCACTAGGTGGAAGGATGACGGGGTCAGAGGGTGGGTGGCTGAAGAGACAGCTCAGCAGCAGTGAAGATGGGTGCTGGAGCCAGGCTGCCTGGGTTCTGATCCTGCCTCTGCCCCTCACCAGCTGGGCAGCTCAGGGCAGGTGACCTCACCCCTTCACGCCTAATCGAAGCCACCGCATTGTTGTAAGGATGTGTTTGTACACACCAGGGCGTAAAACAGGCTGGATGTGCTAGGTGTTGAGTGAACGTCAGTCAGGAGCAGGGTTATGGGGAGCGGGGGCAAATGGGGTGGATGGACTGCAGGGCAGACATGGGCAAGTGGGGCAGATGAGGAGCTGGAGCTGAGAACAGACGGACCCTTCCCCACCCACTTGGCCAAACTGCCATGTACTCAGGGATTTCCCAGAGACCTGTTCACCTGGATGGCGGCAGATAGTCCTTCGAGCTCTAAGGCTCTAGAACCCAGAAGCTCACGTGCCTGCTGATCACCCCCGCTTCGAGGGGTATGTTCTTAAGCAGCAGAGACCCCATTCTTACAGTCAAAGGGCTCCCATCCCCAGAGAGAACCGGATCTCTCTCCCCCCTCAACATGCACTTGGGAAGAAACGAATAACCTATCAGGTAGCCTGACACTTTCTTTCTGTCTTGAAGGGGAGAGAGAGGGAAAGTCTAGGACAGGGTACCGGCCCGAGGAGTCCGTGGGGGTGGGCCGAACAGCAGGCTGGAAGGCTGATGGGGTTGAGATGAGCAGAAAGAGATGATGCTCCCAGCAAGACCTGAGTGTGCAGAGGCAAGGAGGCGGGAATGTGCGGGGTGGGGGCAGGGAGAAAGGCACGAGCAGGCGGCCGGCAGTCAGGGCAGAGGGGCAGGCTAGACCCACCGCAAAGGGCTCTGCTCCCCGACCACGGCCTGGTCGACAGCACGTCTCCTCTCACTACCTGCCCCATCTCCAGCCCCATTTTACAGGCGAGGACAGTGAGGCTCAGACTGTCTGTCACTTACCCAAGGCCACACAGCAGAGCTGGAATCAGAAACCCCAAGGGTCTGGGTTCTGGAGCCAAAGCTTCTCTGGGGGTCCCTGAGGTTCCAGGATGGTCATGAGGCCCCAGATCAACTCTGTGAGCAAAGGACTGATGGCCCGAGAGACAGCAGGAGGGAGGCGTGGGAGGGAGATGCGGGGGAGGGAGACAGTGGGGCCCAGAGACACCATGCGTGAGGCCTGCGACACCCTGGCGGGGGTGGGGGCGGGGGATGGCTGCTTTGCAGGCACACAGGCTTCTGCCATGCCACAGAGAGGACATGTTCTGCCCCATGCCATCTCGCTCCAGGCCAAGGCTAGATGCCAAGTGGAGAGCGCAGTGGGGGAGGATGGCCATGCACTGCGCATCCGAGGTGTTCGCCAGTCACCTCCAGCACTTCTCCCAGCACCCTGCCTTGAGGATGAGCTGAAGTCAGAGCCTCCCCAGTACTAGGAGACATGGCCATCCCATCCTTGCTCTCACAACCAACATCGAGAAAAGGAAGGCACAGAGAGGGCATACTACCTCCCCAGCGTCACACAGCAAATCGGGGACAGGGATAGGTCTCCCCACTAACCAGCTGAGGATTTGGAGGGCAATTACCAGAAGACAAGGCAGTATTTGAGGCACAGTGTGGACGCCAATGTCATGAACTTCCGTACATTAGTGATTTGCGGCCGCTGATGAGAATATTTCAAACTGAGACTATTTTAGAAAAATCCTTATTTTACGTATTTTGTCATTGTATTAATAAGAGTAATAATAACAAACCCTTTCACAGACCCCACTACCTGCCATGCATCATTCTAAACACTTTACCTATATTAACTCACTTGATCCCCACACAACCTTCACGGTAAGCACTATCATTATCCCCATTTTACAGGTGACAAGACAGAAGCACAGAGAGGTTAAGGAGCAAGCCCAAGGTCACACAGCCAGCAAGTGAGCAAGCCAGAATTCAGCCTGACTTGGGGATGTTTCTGTCTTCCTGGACTAAGCATAAACTCCTGAAGCAGCAGGCAAGATTGGAAACGAACCAGCATTCACCCTCTCTGCAGTATGTACATTACAGGTACACATTACACATTTGCAGATGAAGGGGTTGCATGCGGCTACTGTTTGATTCATGCTCACTATACTGTTCCCAAATGTTATTTCATTGTATCTGCACCATGGTTCCCGGGGAGGGGGGGGGGCGGTGCTTCGGGGCTTCCTATAACCGTAACTTTACAGGAGAGGTGAGGTGACTTGCCAGAGGCCACACAGCAAGAGAGTGTCACATCTAGGGTCCAAGTCTCTGATCTTTGTACAGTATCTTGTGGCCAGTCCTGCAGTGGAAATCACTCGGGGACTTGCAGTGACAGGGATGGAAGGACTCCAGGTTCAAGACCTGGCTCTGCCCCTGGCCAGGTGGGCGCCCCCTGGACATCCCTGCCCATAATCCCCTACTTCAGCTCACCCTCAAGGCAGGACACTGGCCAATCCCGGCTCTCCCCACTCCCCTCCCCCTAGCAGAGGATGTGTTGACTGCGCAGATGGCCCCACACAGGCCCTGTGAGAGGAGGCTGAGGAGGAGCCGGGCTGTGGGGAAAGGCGCAATGAACTTGCAGTCTGCTGGGCAGCAGCCAGCACAAGCCGAATCCCTGGGTGGCCGGCGCGGAGGGCTCAGGTCAGAGGAGGAAGGACGCGGGTGTTCCCAGAGACAGTGCTTAGGGCAGCTGGGCTCCAGATAACACGTTCCTCACATTCCCAGAGGACGCTCCAGCCAGCCTCACGGAAAGCTCCTGTGGGTTCTGCATTTGATCTCCGCCGAGACCTTGAGACACAGCAGGGTGGGGCTGACGCCTAGAGCCCCAGACAGGAAACTGGAGGTGAGGTCCCACCCAAGGGCACGCAGCTCAGCAGGCCCCCATTCCCTCTGATCACCGGCTGCGTGACCTTGGGTCCATCACCTCACCCATCAACTGGGGACCATCCCGGCAAGAGCCTACGTCACTGTAGGAACAATGATTCCGTGAGACAAATAAGCAAGGAGAGAAAGACCCAGGGCCTGGCACACAGTAAACAGTAGCTGTTAGTCAAAGCAACAGTGACCACGAGTGTGCCGGGCACTGCTCTAAGTGCTTCACACATGAAGCCATCTGGTCCTCCCTCATTGCTCCCAGTGTACAGAGAAGTCAAGGACCTTGGCCAAGGTCACATCGCTACTAACAGGATCCAAAGAGGAAGAGGGAGGAACTCTCTATGGAGCACCTACTACGCGCTGGGGGCTTTTCACCCAGTCTTCCAATTCCAGTGAAGTGGGAACGATCAGGTCTGGCTCAGAAGGGAAAACCAAGGCTCAGAAAAAGGAGGGAGGTTCAGGGTCACACAGCAACCACGTGGGAGGGCTGGGATTCAGGCCAGGCCTGTCCAGCTCCACATCCAGTGTACATGCCACCCCCATCCCAGACACATGCCAGGACAACCTCAATCACCAATGGAAAACCTAGTGCCTCAGCCATCCCAGGCACAGGGGTCCCTGCCTCAGTGGGGCTACATGAGCTCACTCTGCCGGGGTATGTGTGTATGTGTATGTATGTGTATGGTGGGGGGCGGGGAAAGGTCCTGGCAATGAGCCGCAGGAAGCCATGCCTGGCTGCTGCCCCGTGGCTGGTCCTCATGTCAGGCTGCTCTCTTGGCTCCCCGTGGGCTTTCCTGTGATTGCAGCTTCCTGAGGGCCTCATATCTAGACAGAGTGCCCCTCCACAAAGGGAGGGCTTCAGTCACGTTGGTCCCCTCCCTCCCAGGTCAGCTCCTCTGGGTTTATAATTCTGCATAGAGAGGCTGAGAGGATGGGGGCAGCCCAGGCTTACAAGTCGGAACCCTCGCTGAATACTCAAGGGCTGATTCCTTGACTGTAGAGCAGGGATAATAAAACTCCATTCGGCTTCCAGTATCCACGTCTTAGAAGGGAAGGAACCACACTTCTAAGGTACAATGCAGATGTTTCCACGGCTCTCCACTGTGCTCCCTCTGGTGAGTGGAGTGGACATCTACCGTCGTTTTTGGTCACCCAGAGTCCATTTCCCCATCCTAACAATACCACTGGGTTTCCTTGGAAGTGACCCTCCCTCCTTCAGCCTGGTTTGTATGGGACTGATCCCATCTCCAGCTCCAGGTGGACCCTAACTGGCTCTAGCTGGAAGACTCTCTCTGCCTGCTGGGTTATGAGGGTGTGAAGTGTGGGGAGGGGCACTTTGTGCAGCCTGAAGAGGAAGTGACCTCTCAGAGATGGAATAGTGAAAGGTAGAGACCTTGAGTCTTTGATAGCATCACTTGGGCTCCTAGATGCAGCCATGCCTAAAGCCTTTCTCTGAACATCCTGATTACATGAGCCAATTAATTCCCACATTGGTTATCTTGGCTTTTCTGTTACTTGGAACACAGTCTGACCTCAGAACCGCAGCTCAGCCAGTTTTTCTGAGCCCCTTAGATTGTGAGCAACCAAGTCAGGTCATTCATACTCTGCCAGCTGTTTCTGCCAGAGGAAAAATCTAGCCAACATGCGAAAGCTGACAAGTTTCAAGTATGAGGTAATGTAAGACTCCAACTTCCTAAAAGTCACTTTCTACTTGGAATCTATAAACTTGTAGAATTATAGAAAGTTTAGCTGGGCGTGGTGGCTCATGCCTGTAATTCCAGCACTTTGGGAAGCTCAGGCAGGTGAATCACAAGGTCAGGGGTTCGAGACCAGCCTGGCCAACATGGTGAAACCCCATCTCTACTTAAAAATACGAAAATTAGCTGGGCATGGTGATGTGCACCTGTAATCCCAGCTACTTGGGAGGCTGAGACAGAAGAATCACTTGAACCCAGGAGGCGGAGGTTGCAGTGAGCCAAGAGCCTGCCATTGCACTCCAGCCTGCACAACAGAGCAAGACTCCATCTCAAAAAAAAAAGAATTATAGAAAGTTTTTGGGCTGGACTTGTGTTAATAGCCCTGCAGGACTCAGACCCTCACTTTCTGATAGGTTGCTGTCCACTGAGCTCAACAACTCTTTGGCCACCCGGTTCTATGCATCTGTTGTGTGCCTGGCCCTGTGACAGGACCCGCAGGTACAAGCTCTGCCTTCCAGGCCGTTCAGGTGGTGACTGGTTATAATTCACCTTCCTAGCAGGTTTTACACAAAAGGTCTCAGAGGTCCCTCAGAGGGGGAATACCACTACACCCATTTCACAGAGCAGAAAGGAGAGAGACAGCAAGGTGAGGTGACCTGCCCTAGGTCCTTCTGCTAAAAAGAGGGGCAGGGCCAGGCCATGTCCCCAAATCTGCCTGGCCCTGACCTTACTGCATTTTATCTAGTGACTGGAATGGAGTGGGCTGGGACTGTCATTTCTTTGAAAGAGTTGTTCCACTCAGGAGCAGTCAGAGTGCTTTACAAAGCTAAGAAAACAGGAAAGCTAAGTGTCATGAGCATCCTGTTTGCCTGCAGGTCTTGACTTCTTCCGAAGCCCCAGTATTCGACCTGTCCAGCTTTATTCTCCTTTCTTTTTTTTTTTTTTTTTTTTTTTTTTTGACAGGGTCTTGCTCTGTCACTCAGGCTGAAGTGCAGTGACACGATCATGGCTCATTGCAGCCTCAACCTCCTGAGCTCAGACGACCCTCTTGCCTCAGCAGAGGACCAAGTAGCTGGGACTACAGGCGAGCGGCACTACGCTTGGTTGATTATTTAATTTTTAGTAGAGACAAGGTCTCGTTATGTTGCCCAGACTGTCTTAAACTCCTAAGCTCCAGCAATCCTCCTGCCTCAGCCTCTCAAAGTGCTGGGATTCCAGGGGTGAGGCCCTGCACCCAGCCAAAGTTTCATCTCCTATAGGGCTCGCTGCTTGCAGGCTGTGGCCAGAGAGGGAACTGGCACTACCCTGAGATCCAGGCCCCAAATGGTTTCATGGGAGACCTCGTCACCCCAGGTGAGCTGTCCCAGCCTCTCTCAGGCCTCTGCCCGTGTCTCTAAGACCCAGCAGACCGTGACTAAACACCCTCTATGCCCTAGGGCTTTCCCTATATGTTATTCAACCAACATCCGCTGGACCACTGTTTATTGAGCAGCCACTATATGCCAGGGGCTGTTCTAGGTGCTGAACATAGCAGCCCAAATCCCTGTCAGTGGGGCAGGCAGACAAGAAAGCAAGTAAAAGCAATAGAACGCCAGGTGGCGGTAAGTGCAGTGGGGAAAAGAAGGCAGGGAGGACGGGAGGTTTGCAATTTTAGAGAAGTCAGAGAAGGTCTCACCAAGAAATCATCTCACCGTAGCCTTGCAATAATTCCACGCAGGCCAGGACGTGATTCCCAAATCACGGATAAGGAAGGATAAGGTTTCAGGATTAACTCTCGAGTCCACACATGTCAGTACAACCAGCGCAACTGGATTCCTGCCCAGGGCCGCCTGGCTCCCACGTGCGCTCTCCCCTAACTCTACCAAGTGTTACTAGCAGCCCTTTTGCAGATGAAGAAACTGAAACCACAAACCCAGACCCTCAGGAGTACACGAGGGTGAGGGGTGGCGGGCCGCCCTCTGCACCTGCCTCTTGGCAAAGCCCACATCCGCTTCCTAGACCTATCTCCAGTGTCAGCTCTGGGCTTGTTGAAACTCAAACTCCTCTTTGCTGACTCCACGTCCTCCCAGAATCCTCCTCTCTTTCCCAGAGCCCCTTTGGCTCTCTATCCCAGGTCATATCAGTCCTAAATTGTCCAACCCACCTTTGTTCTGCCTCCTCAATTAACTTCTGGCCCATCACTAAACCTGCATTTGCATTAAACTACAAAAGGCATCTTGCAAATGGCCAAGGATGGACAGTCAGAATACACATGTAAGGTCCGGTGTGGTGGCTGACACCTGTAATCCCAGGACTTTGGGAGGCCAAGGCAGGAGGACTGCTTGAGCCCAGGAATTCAAGACCAGCCTACGGAACATGGCGAAATCCTGTGTCTACATAAATTAGCCAAGCATGGTGGCATGCACCTGTAGTCCCAGCCACTCAGGAGGCTGAGACTGGAGGATTGCTTAAGCCCAGGAGGTCTAGGCTGCAGTGATCCAAGATTGCACCACTGTGCTCCAGCCTGGACGACTGTTTATTGAGCAGCTACTATAGAGCAAGACCCTGTCTCAAA
>NW_016107330.1:11703057-11718214 GCF_001604975.1 Cebus imitator | reverse complement strand
AGTTTCACCCTTGTCACAGAGGCTGGAATGCGATGGCACGATCTTGACTCACTGCAGCCTCTACCTCCCAGGTTCAAGTGATTCTCCTGCCTCAGCCTCCCTAGTAGCTGGGATTACAGACGCCCACCACCACCCCTGGCTAATTTTTGTATTATTAGTAGAGATGGGGTTTCGCCATGTTGACCAGACTGATCTTGAACTCCTGACCTCAAGTGATCCGCCCGCCTCAGCCTCCCAAAGTGTTGGGATTACAGGTGTGAGCCACCGCGCCTGGCCCCAGTCTAATCTTCTGAATACTGTAGCATGGTGGAAAGACGGTCTTGGGGGAGGTGGACCTCGGGTTAAGTCCTGGCTCTGTAGCTTTGAAAGGAACTTTGGAGCTTCAGATTGCTTATCCATAAAACAAGCACTAGTCCTCACCTCAGGGTTGTTTTACAGATAAAACGCAGTGGAGAGCATGTGTTAACGGTTACAATTCAACAGAGTGTATTTGGAAAGCAGAACCGGGCAGATAATCATCAAGAATCTATTGAACTGAAAGATGTCTGCACAGAGGGGAAACAACTGTCACCAGCAGAAGGACAGCTGCAGTCACTGTGCTCCTACACTTTGAGATAGGTACTCTTAGTATCATTCACATTTTATGGATGAGGAATAAGGCACAGACAGGTTAAGTAACTTGCCTGAGGTCACAGAGCAGGCCAGCAGAGCTGGGATTCTGAGCCCGAATTGTCCAAGTCCAAACTACAAGCTCTTAACCCTTATGCTAGGTTAAGTAAAGGGTGGCTTTCAGTGTTGAAAGAACTGCTCCGTGACACAGTGTTATGCGCTGACCCAGGAGGGGATGGCGGGTAGCCCCACGCCAAAGCCTATGTTCCCACCATGGTATCAGCACAACAAAGCTGAAAGGGACTCTAGGAATAATCTAACCCAACACCTTCACCTTTTTCCCCAGGAGAAACCTGAGGTCCAGAGAGGCAACATGACCTGCCCAAAGTCACGCAGCCAATTAGTTGAAGAATCAGGGCAAGCACCCTGGTGTCCTGACTCCAGAACCCCATGCCATCACTCAGCATCACCTTGACCATGAGGCATGGTCGAGGAAGGAGTCTTGAGGACGTGCTCTAAGTGTTCAGCAGAAGTGGAGGGAAGGGAGTCTAACTGCTGGAACAGCCCATGTCAAGGCCATGAACGTCTTTCCTGGAGAACAAGGACCTGTAAGGTGCCTGCAGAGGTTTGGTGGGGCAGAGGATGAGGTCGTTTTCTCATATTGAATATTTGCATTCAGCTCTTATTTTTAATGCTCTCTCATTCTACTTTATGTTGCTAAGGTTTTTCCTTATTTCTCTTGTATGTTTCTAATGTTTATTTTAAAATCTTGGTCTTGGGCTGGGTGCATTGGCTCATGCCTGTAATCCCAGCATTTTAGGAAGCTGAGGCAGGCGGATCACATGAGGTCAGGAGTTCAAGAGCAGCCTGGCCAACGTGGTGAAAGCCCGTCTCTACAAAAATATGAAAATTAGCTGGGCATGATGGCAGGTGCCTATAATCCCAGCTTCTCAGGAGGCTGAGGCAGGAGAATCACTTGAACCTGGGAGGCAGAGGTTGCAGCGAGCCGAGATCACACCATTGCACTCCAGCCTGGGCGTCAAAGCGAGGCTCCATCTCAAAAAACAAAAAACTTAAAAATTAAAAAAAAATTGGTATTTTTATACTAATACCCCCTACAGTTTTCCTTTTGAATTCACTGTGCTCTGGCTGGTGGTGGGGCAGAAGCTGGGGAAATCTGCACACTCCTTGCTTTTAAAATGAACAGAGAGGGAAGACACGTGGTTCCTGGATCATCCTTCTCAACATCAATCCCAAGTAACGACAGAGCAAAACATCACTAAATCTAGGCAACAGGCTGGGTGTGGTGGCTCACGCCTGTAATCCCAGCACTTTGGGAGGCCGAGGTGGGTGGATCATGAGGTCAGGAGTTCGAGACCAGCCTGGCCAAGATGGTGAAACCCATCTCTAATAAAAACACAAAAAAAATAGCCAGGCACGATGGCACGTGCCTGTAGCTACTCGGGAGGCTGAGGCAGAAGAATAGCCTGAACTGAGGAGGTGGAGGTTGCAGTGAGCCGAGATCGCACCACTGCACTCCAGCCTGGGATACAGAGTGAGACTCCGTCTCAAAAAAAAAAAAAAAAGCCTAGGCAATGATGGAGAAACAGTCTCCTGGGGAGATGGAAGGGAGTTTTAAACTGGTGCATGCAGGGTGGTGGGGAGGGGTTGCTGCAGCCAGGTGAAAGGGCAGGGCATGGTCATTAGGGTAGAGAGAATATTACAGAACAGAAAACAGGGTTGAGTTCTCCTCTTGTCTCTTTGTGCCAAGACCAGGCCCCCATACACACACCCACTGTCCTGGGACAACTAAGGTCAGAGCTGGGTGCGGGGCTGGCATTCAGCCCCAGGGCCGCCCTCTGGACCTGTCTCTTGGCAAAGCCCACATCTTCCACCCTAGACTTCAGTCTCCAGTGTCAGCTTGGGGCTTGTTGAAACTCAGTCCTCCTCTCTGCTGACTCAATGTCCTCCCAGAATCCTCCTCCTTTTCCCAGAGCCCCTTTGGCTCTCTCCCAGGTCCTGTGAGCCCCAGATTGTCCAACCCACTTTTGTTCTGCTGCCTCAATTAACTTCTGGCCCATCACTAAGCCCACATTTGCATGAAACCCACAAAAAGCATCTTGTATAAAGCAGCCCAGGCGGATGGCACCGGCGTCTGCTGAGATAAAGTCAAAGCATGGGCTATAACCCAGCACTTTGGGAGGCCAAGGCAGGAGGATCGCCTGAGCCCAAGAGCTTGAGACCAGCCTAGGCAACAAAGTAAGACCCTATCACTTACTTTGTTGAGGAAAAAAAAAATCAAAAATCAAATCAAGGCCGGGCGCGGTGGCTCAAGCCTGTAATCCCAGCACTTTGGGAGGCCGAGGCGGGTGGATCACGAGGTCAAGAGATCGAGACCGTCCTGGTCAACATGGTGAAACCCCATCTCTACTAAAACTACAAAAAATTAGCTGGGCATGGTGGTACGTGCCTGTAATCCCAGCTACTCAGGAGGCTGAGGCAGGAGAATTGCCTGAACCCAGGAGGCGGAGGTTGCGGTGAGCCGAGATCGCGCCATTGCACTCCAGCCTGGGTAATAAGAGCGAAACTCCGTCTAAAAAAAAAAAAAAAAAAAAAAAAAAAAAAAAAAAAAAAAAAAAAAAAAAAAAAAAAAAAAAAAAAAAAAATCAAATCAAAAATAGGCTGGGCTCCGTGGCTCACAACTGTAATACCAGCACTTTGGGAGGCCAAGGTGGGTGGATCAGTTGAAGCCAGGAGTTTGAGACCAGCCTGGCCAACATGGCAGAACCCTATCTCTACTAAAAATTCAAAAATTAGTTGAGTAAGGTGGCGGGTGCCTGTAATCTCAGCTACTTGGGAGGCCGAGGCACGAGAATCGCTTGAACCTGGGAGACAGAGGTTGCAGTGAGCTAAGGTTGCACCACTGCACTCCAGCCTGGGTAACAGAGCAAGACTCCATCTCAAAAAAAACAAAATCAAAAAATTATCTGGGTGTGGTAGTACATGCCTGTAGTCCCAGCTACTTGGGGGACTGAGGCAGGAAGAGTTCTTGAACCCAGGATGTCAAGGTTACAGTGAGCCATGTTCATGCCACTGCACTCCAGCCTGGGTGACAGAGTGAGACCATGTCTGAAAAAAGAAAAAACATTCAAAACATGGCAGCAAACAGTGTGGAACTGCAGGGACTGCAGGAATTGAGAGGGGACCCCACAGTCACTACACAGAGCATCTACCGTCACTCCACCACCCCTTAGACCCTGAGTCTGAAGAATTCTGACCTAGGTATGCAGCCCCTTCCCCTCACTGTTTCTCTCTGGGATCTGAAAGAAAGGCCCAATCCCGTGGAGTGAGTCATGGGAGAGGGAGAATGCTGATGTCAACCCTAGGGAAAAACCAAGCGGCTCTGACGTCCGGGGGTTCCCGTCCTGGCACTGTCGTCTCTTTGGACTCATTGGAACTGGGAGACTAAAGTCAGCCTTAAACTCTTACCAAAGACACAGCACTAAACGGAATAGCTGAAACCCCCCACGGAATAAGCTCACAAGTTAACAAACAGGGTATCTGACGGGGCACGGTGGCTCACATCTATAATCCCAGCACTTTGGGAGGTTGAGGCAGGTGGATCACAAGATCAGGAGTTCAAGACCAGTCTGGCCAACATGATGAAAACCCATCTCTACTAAAAATATAAAAATTAGTTGGGCGTGGTGGCAGGCGCCTGTAATCCCAGCTACTCGGGAGGCTGAGGCAGGAGAATCGCTTGAGCCTAGGTGGCGGAGGTTACAGTGAGCTGAGACTGTGCCATTGCACTCCAGCCTGGAAGACAGAGTGAGACTCCGTCTCAAAAAAAAAAAAAAAAAAAAAAGAGCCAGGCGTGGTGGCTCATGCCTGTAATCCAAGCACTTTGGAGGCCAAGGCAGGTGGATCACCTGAGGTCAGGAGTGCAAGACCAGCCTGACTAATATAGTGAAACCCCATCTTTAAAGAAAAAAGAAAACAAACAAACAAACAGTATCCAAGGAGCACAATGACTTCAAAAGGAAGCCAAACCGATTAGAGACACCGCTGGAATCAGCCATATTAGATCAGATCTAGCAAAAACCATAATTGCCTAGGTCTAGTGATGTCTTGCTTTTCAGTATTTGGGATTGATTTGAGAGGGGGGATCCAAGAGCCATATCTTTCCTCTCTGCTAATTTTAAGGGCAAGAAGTGCCCCTCCAACCCCAGCCCACCACCAGCCACAGCATAATGAATTCTAAAGAAAAACCATAACAGGGCCAGGTGAGGTGGTTCACACCTGCAATCCCAGCACCCTGGGAGGCCAAGATGGGTGGATTACTTGAGTCCAAGAGTTTGAGACCAGCTTAGGCAACACATTGAAACTCCGTCTCTACAAAAAAATTTAAAAAAACAAAAACAAAACGAAGCTAGCTGGGCATGATGGTGCGCGCCTATAGTCCCAGCTACTCAGGAGGCTGAAGTGGGAGGATTACTTGAGCTCAGAGGGTTGAGGCTGCAGTGAGTCGAGATCACGCCACTGCACTCCAGCATGGGCAACAGAGGAGACCCTGTCTCAAAAAAACCTAACAAAACAAAACAAAAAATCCCCACAAACTGTGAGAAACACACAAAAGAAACGAACAAAGATGTTAGCAAAACAGAAAGAGGAACTGTTAAAAGACCCCAGTGGAAACATTCTATGTGAAAAACCAGTAGGAATAACAAACACATAAGTGAATAAATTACAGAGTGGATCTAGCTGCTGAATGGTGGAGGAGAGAGCTAAGTTGTAGTTTGTGGACGCTTCCAGGAGGAAGCGGGAAAGAATTAAGAAACAGAAAATTGGCCAGGCTTGGTGGCTCATGACTGGAATCCCAACACTTTCGAAGGCCCAGGCAACACGGCAAGACCCCATCTTTACAAAAAAAAAAAAAAAATTCTGTTTTTAATTAGCCAAGTGTGGTGTGCACCTGTGGCCCCTGCTATTTGGGAGGCTGGGGTGGGAGGATTGCTTAGGCCCAAAGGTTTGAGACTGAACAGAGCCATGTTCATACCACTGCACTCCAGCCTGGGTGACAAAAAAAGACCCTGTCTCAAAAAAAAAAAAAAAAAAAAACAGAACATTGAAAGAAAAGTTAAAAGAACATTAACCCCAATCTTACTGCATTAATTCATGATTAACCATAAACCTAACTATAAGTCATAATCACAAAGCTTCTAGAAGAAAACATAAAAGGGTATCATCATGATTTGGGGGTAGGCAAAGAATACTAACTTCATAGAAGAAAAAAATGATAAATTGGACTATATCAAAATTTAAAACCTCTTTATCAAAAGATTACCAGTAAGAAATTGAATAGGTCAGGCATGGGAGCTCACACCTGTAGCCGCAGCACCTTGGGAGGCCACGGCAGGAGGATCGTTTAAGCCCAGGAGTTCGAGACCAGGCTGGGCAACATAAGAAAACCCCGTCTCTACAAAAAATACAAAAATTGCCTGTGGTGTGCACCTGCAGTCCCAGCTACCTAGGGGACTGAGGCAGGAGGTTCACTTTACTCAGGAAGGTTGAGGCTGCATCGAGCAGTGATTGCGCCACTGCACTCCAGCCAGGGTGACAGAGCGAGATTGTCTCAAAAAAAAAAGAGACAATGAAAACATCCTAAAGGTCTAGAGAAAAACAGAACACTTACAAAAGAAATAAATGTTGAATTGACCAAAGTACAGAAGGAAAAAAAAATTCAGGTGGGAATTTTCTATCCAGCTAGACGGCCATTTAAATGTTAAAGACTGGCCAGGCATGGTGTCTCATGCTTGTAATCTCAGCATTTTGGGAGGCCGAGACGGGTGGATCACTTCAGGTCAGGAGTTCCAGACCAGCCTGACCAACAAGGTAAAAACGTTGTCCCTACTAAAAATTAAAAAATTACCCAGGCGTGGTGGCGGGCACCTGTAATCCCAGCTACTCCGGAGGCTAAGGCAGGAAAATTGCTTGAACCCAGAGGTTGTGGTGAGCCAAGATCACACCACCACACTTCAGCCTGAGAGACAGAACCGAGTCGCCAACTCAAAAAAAAAAACACGTTAAAGGCTAATAAAAGTCACAGCATCAAGGACTCAGGTTTGTACAAAAAGACAGCCCCCTCAGCCCCTCCAATAAAAGAATCAAATAATTTTGAAGGAATGATTTAATTAGCAGAAGCAAATGCCACAGATTATATTCAAGATAGCCGAAGACTGAGCAAATAATTTAGTATAGGTTTTCAAAACAAATTCAAGTTCAAAGAAAAGCACAAAAAGAACATAGATCTATACCTCAGAATTAGACAATTTAAAAAAAATCTAGCTGGGAATGGTGGCTCATGCCTGTAATTCCAGCACTTTGAGAGGCTGAGGTGGGCGGATCACCTGAGGTCAGGAGTTTGAGACTGGCCTGACCAACATGGAGAAACCCTGTCTCTACTAAAAATACAAAATTAGCCGGGCGTGGTGGTGCATGCCTGTGATCCCAGCTACTCAGGAGGCTGAGGCAGGAGAATTGTTTGAACCAGGGAGGCGGAGGTTGCGGTGAGCTGAGATCGCGCTTTTGTACTCCAGCCTGGGCAACAAGAGTGAAACTCTGTCTCAAAAAAAAAAATTGACGATTTTCATGTGACATCACGGGGGCAGAGGGGAGCATGTCAGTCAAGGGTGTGGAAACTGAAGAGAGGTCAGGGAGCAAGGGAAGTGAGAAAATGCTAATCTTGTCTTTGTAGGGAAGAGCCGCAGATAATTTTTCAAAGTGATAAAACAGAAAAAGCAGAATAAATTGAAATAAAAATGTAGGCTGGTAGAAACAAAATACATAAACATTCTTTTCAGGAACATGCAAACATTTAAAAAATTCATCCTGTACCAGGACAAAAAGTAAGTATCACTGTTCAAATAATAAGTTTTCACATAGACTACATTCTGCGACCATCAAAGTGTTTAAAAGGATAAATCATTATCCATACACTTAGAAATGAAAAAATTCAAGGATCAAGGAAAAGTCATAGTAGAAATTTAAAATTACTTAGAACTGAGTGATTAAAAATACCACATATCAAAAATATATAAAGCAGCAAAGAAAGGTTAAAACATAATAAACTAGGCAGAGCATGGTGTCTCACACCTGTTATCCCAGCACTTTGGGAGGCCAAGGTAGGCAGATCACCTGAGGTCAGGAGTTCGAGACCAGCCTAGCCAACATGATGAAACCCTATCTCTATGAAAAATACAAAAATTAACCTGGCGTGGTGGCACACACCTGTAATCCGAGCTACTTGGGAGGCTGAGGCAGGAGAATCGCTTGAACCCGGGAGGCATAGGTTGCAGTGAGCTGAGATCATACCATTGCACTCCAGCCTGAGCAATACAGTGAGACTCCATTGCAAAAAAAATTAATAAGCTACGTGTCCAACTTGGGAAACCAACTTAGAGACCAACTCTAGTTTCTATTTAGAGAAAAATAGAAACCAAAGAAAGTAAAATAAGATTATAAAGAACAAAAATGAAACAGAAAACAAAGCTTAAATCGAGAAGATCAAAGCCACAAGTTGGTTCCTCAAAAAGGTCCATAAACCTGTGGCAATGTTAATCAGGAAAGAGCGAGATAAAGGTGAGTGAAAGAGCGGGAGCGCGAGAGGGGAGTTACTATGGAAAAGAAATACAAATTAAAGATGCTATCAACAACCCTATGCCAATAAATTTGAAAATGTAGATTAAATACATACATTATTAAAAATATAATTTACCAAAACTAACTCAAGAAGACAGAAGCAACCTCATAAAGAAATTGAAACAGTAGTTAAAATCTTCCTCCCCATTAAAAAAAAAAAAAAAAAAAACAGGCCAAGGCGACTTTACAGTTGAATTCTACCAAACGTCAAGAAACATTAGCTCAGCCAGGTGTGGCAGCTCACACTTGTAATCCCAGCACTTTGGGAGGCTGAGGTGTGAGGATCACTTGAGGCTAGGAATTCGAGACCAGCTTGGGCAAAAAAGTGAGACCCATTTCTACAAAAAACAAAAAAAGAAAGAAAGAAACATGGTCTCAATTTTATCCAAACTTTTCCAGAAACCAGTAAAAGAGAAATTAGCATTTAACTTAATAAAGCTATTATAATTGCAATACCTAAGCCAAAAAAGCACAAACTAATGTAATAATTCTAAACAAGATATTATTAGAGCATAACCAAATACATGCACAATAAACAAGTTAGGCTAATCCTAGAAATGCAAGGATGGTTTAATATTAGAGAATCTACATATGTCACTAACTACAAGGAGAGAAACCACACTGTCATTTCAAAACAACTGTTTAAAGCATTTAATAAATTCAACACAAATTGTGATTTTCTTAAAAAAGCTTTCAATAAGTTATGATTAGAAGATAATTTCCTTAACTTGAAGAAAGCAATTTATAAAAAAGACCCTACAACACACATACCCTAATTGGAGAAACACTAGAACATTCCCTCTAAAATAAAAAACTAGGTAAAAATTAAAATAATATCACCATTTTAATTTAACATTGTACTGGCAGTCGGAGGCAATGCAGTAAGAAAAAAGGTTAAAAGCACAAATATTCAAAAATACAAAACTATCAGTATTTCTTTCCTTTTTTTTTTTTTGAGGTGGAGTCTTGCTCTGTCGCCCAGGCTGGAGTGCAGTGGCGTGATCTCAGCTCACTACAGTCCTACAATCTGCCTACCAGGTTCAAGTGATTCTCCCACCTCAGTCTCCCAAGTAGCTGGGGTTACAGGCACCTACCACCACGCCTGGCAAATTTTTGTATTTTTAGTAAGACAGGGTTTAACCATGTTGACCAGGCTGGTCTCAAACTCCTGGCCTCAAGTGATCTGCCTGCCTCAGCCTCACAGCGTGCTGGGATTACAGGTGTGAGCCACCGCACCTGGCCAAACCATCATTATTTCTAACTGGTTGTCTACAGAGACTATAAATCGAATTGGAAATAGAATATTTAGCAAGTTAGCTTGATGAGATCAAAATGCAAAAAAGCCAATTGCATTTCTATACAATAAAACAAACTAAAAAAATAAGAAAAAAATGGGTATCTAGATGGGAAAAAAAATGAAAATGGATCCCTACCTTATACACAAAAATTAACTGTACATGAATAAGTCTTCAATGTGAAAAATGAAACTAAACCATTCAGTAGGAATGATCAACAGTGGTTTTCAGACCTTGGAGTAAGGCAGTCTTCTTAAGACCTAAAAGGTGCTGACAATTAAATAAAAGAATGCTAAATTAGACTACATTAAATTTTAGATTTTTAGTTTATCTAAAACATGATTAGATTCAGGAATATAAAGAACGCTTACAAATCAATAAGAAAAGGATTTTTTTTTTAAAGGACAAATAGAAAAAATGGGCAAAAGACATTCACAGAAAGGTCTCACACACACACCCTTAATCACACATGCTCATCCTCTTTGGTAATCAGAGAATTGTAGATCATGTCTGCAATGAGAAATCATGGTACCCATTTGACTGGAAAAACTAAAAAGTCCAATAATATTGTGTGTGATAGAAGATGCAGAAAAAAAGGATTCCTTATGCGTCACTAGTGGGAGTATAAACTGGCAAAATTATTTTGGAAACCAACCTGGTCTTATGGTGTAATGTGGAATAAACTTTCGTGATTACCCATAGGTGCTTTTCCCACACCAGCAAAAATCTGAAAGCAACCCAAATGCCATCAACAAGAAAGTGAATAAATAAATGTTGTAGAATAGTCACTCAGCGGAATATTACGTAGCGGTAAAGAAATAAATTACAGCTACATGAAACTACATGAATGAAAGAAACAATATAGATACATCTCAGCAATGGGAGTGGTGGCTGTGGGTCCCAGCTACTCAGGAGGCTGAAGTGACAGGATCACCTGAGCCCAGGAGGCGGAGGCAGCGGTGAGTCATGATCACGTCACTGCACTGCAGCCTGAGGACAGAGCAAGACCCTGTCTCAAAAAAAAAAAAAAAAAAAAAACAAAGCAAAACAATACAAAGGTAAGGGAATGAGAAACCCCAGATTCAGGATAGTGGTTACGCCACATGATGGGAAGTGGGTGGAGAGGGATGAGGGTGTAGCCCAAAGGAAGCTGTCAATTACTCTCACTGCTCTAGTCCTGGTATTGGATGATGGTTCATTAGTGTTTTAAATTTGTTTGTTTGTTTGTTGACTGACAGGGTCTCACTCTCGCTATGTTACCCAGGCTGGTCTCAAAGTCCTGGGCTCAAGCAATCCTCCCGCCTCAGCCTCCCAAAGTGCTGGGATTACAGGTGTGAGCTACTGCACCAGGCTTAAATTTATTTTTACTGATAAAATAGACAAGGGGCCATTTATGGACCAATGGTGAGAGTGCCTGAACAAAGAATCACAATTATTCCATTTAGGGATCCCAGGGCCCATAAAGTAATTTAAACGAAAACAAAAATGCTCAGCAAATATTCAGTGTGCCAAGCACTGCAGAGAGTGCTCGATCTTATGGCATTGAATCCTCAATGATCTTATGAGCTAGAAACCATTACTGTCTCCATTTTTTTGAGGGTTAGTCACCTGGCCAGAATCAATCACCTGAGCCCGAGGAATGAATGACCTTTAACCAGGCCCCTGGACCTCCCTGAGCCTCACTTTCCTCCAGTCAAACTCGGAGAAGTATCTAACTTTTGTGACAAACAGTAAGTGCTTAATAAATGTCCACCTTAATCCAGAAACGGGCTCTGTGGGCACATTGCAAAGTCAGTGGTTAGGAGACCGAGATTGAGTCCTGCCGCCTCCCTTTGTGACCTCGAGAGGGCCATGTTTCCTCTCCCGGCCTCAGATGTCCCGCAGGTACCTGGAGAGGGCTACGGTGGCCAGCCTCAAAAGACATTCCTGCTCAAACTGTTACTAAGGGGCCACCCAACAAATGGGAGGGCACTTAACACCTTTGTTCTCTTGGCAGGCCCATGCTCATTCTGCCATTCATCCGGGTCAGATGTCTACCAGCTCTGGGTCCTGCCCACCTTTCTGAATGAAATCATCTGCTGTCCCAAGCTCCCTCACCCACCCAGACCCCCTGTGTCTCATTCTCTCCCCACAGGGTGTTTGCATTTGCAGTTCCGATGCCCGGAACATTCTTCCTCCAGGTCTTGCTTGGCTCATTCATTCTCATTCTTCAGCGCAAAGGCCACTGGCTCTGAGTCCCTTCCTGCCCACACCAGGAGCCTCCCCATGCCAATCCCTTGCACTTTCACAAATCTGTTTCCTTCACAGCACGCATCACTGTCAGCAATAAGTTTTCTATTTGTTTGGTTGTTGTTTTTTTTGAGACAGAGTCTCACTCTGTTGCCAGCCTGGAGTACAGTGGTGCAATCTCGGCTCAGCACAACCTCCGTCTCCCCAGTTCAAGCAATTCTCCTGCCTCAGCCTCCCGAGTACCTGGGACTACAGGCATGCGCCACCACACCCAGCTAATTTTTGTATTTTTAGTAGAGACAGGGTTTCACCATGTTGGCCAGGATGGTCTAGATCTCTTGACCTCATGATCCGCCCGCCTCGGCCTCCCAAACTGCTGGGATTATAGGTGTGAGCTACCACGCCCGGCCAACTTCATTCTTTTATGGTCTGACTTTTCTAGTACCATGGAGCTCCAGGGAGACCAGGATATTGTGTGGTTCACTGCTGTATTTTTGGCACCTAGAACTGTACCTGCCTGGAGAGGATGATCAACAGATATTTGTTGAAAAATAAAAATCGATGAGGCCAGGCATGGCAGCACATGCCTGCAATCCCAGCACTTTGGGAGGCCGAGGCAGGCAGATCACTTGAGGCCAGGAGTTCGAGACCAGCCTGGCCAACATGCTAAAGCCCCATCTCTACTAAAAATACAAAAATTAGCTGGGTATGATGGTGCCTGCCTATATTCCCAGCTACTCAGGAGACAGAATAGCTTGAACCGGGAGGCAGAGGTTGCAGTGAGCTGAGATCGCACCTTGGCACTCCAGTCTGAGAGAAAGAGACTCCATCTCAAAAAAGTGATTGAATGCCGCCATCTCCAGAAATCCTCTGTGGCCATTCTGCCCAAGGCTCAGCTATGGTGCTTTCCCTCATCCTCTACCACCTGGGGCTCTGGTGCGGTCTGCTTATAAGACCATTTCTGCACACACTCTTTTTTTTTTTTTTTGAGACAAAGTTTTGATCTTGTCACTGAAGTTAGAGTGCAATGGCATCATCTCATCTCACTGCACCTCCACCTCCCAGTTTCAAGTGATTCTCCTTTCTCAGTCTCTGGAGTAGCTGGAATTACAGCCACACGCCACCACACCCAGCTAATTTTTGTATTTTTAGTAGAGACGAGGGTTCACCACGTAGGTCAGGCTAGTCTCGAACTCCTGACCTCAGGTGATCCACCAGCCATGGCCTCCCAAAGTGCTGGGACTACAGGTGTGAGCCATGGAGCCCAGCCTACACATACTTTTTGACTCTTTGAAGGCAAAAACCAGGCCAGATCCATCTGACTCCAGCACCTAGCCCCGGGCCTCTCAGGCAGTTGGACTAATGAGATGTTTGTTGAATGGATCGATGTCCCCCTTACCCATCTTTCCTCTTCCTGTCTGGCTTCCTCCTCTCCCTACCCTGACAGGTGCCAAGATGCCGGCACCCAGGCCACTCCAGCAGGAATTTCCTGAGCAGGGACGGCCTCTTTCTTCCCCCACTCAGCTTTCTCCAGGTAGACAGGACAAAGCCCAAGACAAGCACTGCCTCGGTCACAGGAACAGTCTGGGGCCTAGCCCAGGCAAGTCTATGGGCCATGCGTTTTTCCCATATTTTACCCTCAGTGGCTGGAGTGTGTGGCGGGATGAGGAGGTTGGCAGGCTTGCCTCAGGGCCCTGACTGGGGACCTTGCCCAGCTGAGCTCTGCTTGGCCAGAGGCCAGCTGGGAAACACTTGAATATTCAAATCATGTAGCTGCCCAAGAGGAAAGCATCCGTTTCCTCCAAGAGGGGGAAGTGGAGCAGGCAGGCCAGCCCAGGGATTTGGGTGTTGAAGGAGGAAATTTCAAAACAAAGTTCTCACACAACCAGCAATCTGAGATTCACTGCCCCAGGAAGACTCTGGAAGCCTCAGATAGAAACTCAGGAGGGTCAGGCTCCAGGCCAGAGCCCTGGAGTGAAGCCTGAGCCAATCACCCACTGAGATTTGAGTTAGCAGAGGCCTCAGGCAGGCTAATTGCTCTGGCCTCCCACTGACCCTGGTCCCGGAGACACCAGGACTGCCCCACCGTGCCCCTTTCCCTGTCCTTCCTTTCCCCCAGGAATCGCACAGGGGATAACTCCGCATGCCTAAGCCCAGGGAGCCAGAGCCTCGGTGACTCCCAGTGAGTGTCACAGTCTGTTCCAGCTACTTGCTCAACTCCTGACTTGCTCACCCTCCCCAGATCTGGCTCCAAAAGAACTAGCAGGTTCGAGAAGAGTGTAGCCATCTGGCGTGCAGAGATTTATCTAGTACTCATTAAGTGAGATGGGACTCTGGAGCCAGATTGCCCAGGTTCCAATTCTGGATTAACTCATATATGAGCTAGGGGACCTTGGTGATCCTTCCCTTCCTTTGTGCTTCTGTTCATCTTTGCTTATTTTTTTTTAAGTTTAGAGAAGGGATCTTGCTATGCTGCCCAGGCTGGAGTGTGGCAGCTGTTCACAGGCACAATCATATCTTACTGCAACCTTGAACTCCTTGGCTCAAGCAATCCTCCTGCCTCAGTATCCCAATTAGCCAGGATACAGGCATGTACCACCACTCCCGGCCTTTGCTTCCATTCTTTACCTGTAAAAGCAGAGATCTGAGTATCTACCCTTTGGGGAAGTTCAAAGGACCAAAGGAGAAAAGGCAGGCTGCAGTATTCATAAGGATTCAGGAACTGACAACTCTTGCTAGTATTAGTGAACACACTGAAGTTCCATAAAGGCCAGGCCTGGGTCTCCGAACCAGACAACCCCATATGGCAGACACATCCTCCTTCACCGGAGCTAAGCCCTTGGCCCAAATCCCAGCTCAACCACCCACCAGCTCCACGACCCTAGGTAAGTTGCTAACCTCCCTGAGCCTCTTTCCGCCCCAGAGCTGTTGCTGCTGGTCCTGGGCAGTACCCGGGGTTTAGGGAGCTGACACATGCTGGGGCTGCCCCAGGCAGGTGTGAGGTGATAGATCAATTTCCTTTCCTGAATACGTGTCTGGGCCCAGCCTCAGGGTGTGACATAGGGGAGGCCCCTGAGGAGATGGGGAGACTCCCCTCCACCCCAGGGATCATGCAGCACCAGCGTGCGCCCTGGAACGGGGAACGGGCCTGCTGCCAGTGGCTAGAGTGGCACAGAGGCACCAAGAACTACCCAGCAGAAATCTTCAAGAATATTTACAGGAGGAGTCAGGAAGGCGAGAGGCCACAGCCTGAGTGCTGGCGTTCACACCCAGATCTACCATTTACTAGCCACTTGCTGGGCTTATTCCTTTTTTTTTTTTTTTTT
>NW_016107330.1:11685055-11703032 GCF_001604975.1 Cebus imitator | reverse complement strand
TTTTTCAGATGGAGTTTCACTCTTGTTGCCCAGGCTGGAGTGCAATGGCATAATCTCAGCTCACTGCAACCTCCTGCATTCAAGCAATTCTCCTGTCTCAGTCTCCTGAGGACCTGGGATTACAGGCACCTGCCACCACACCACACCCGGCTAATTTTTTGTATTTTCAGTAGAGACAGGGTTTCATCATGTTGGCCACGCTGGTCTTGAACTCCTGACCTCAGGTGATCCACCCGCCTCAGCCTCTCAAAGTGTTGGAATTATAGGTATGAGCCACCGCGCCCAGCCCAGATGAGTTTATTTCTAAGCCTGGCTTCCCAGCCATGAGTGGGGACAATGATATCTACCTCCTAGGGCTGATATGAGGATTAAATGGTTAACACATCTGACATGCTTGAACAGTGTCTGCCACTCAGTTAATATAAGCTGTTATCATTACAATGATTCATGACCGCTGTCATTTCTTCTCTAAAGCCTCCCCCACCCAGTTTCCTACAGCAGATTTGGGGCTCCCTTGTGCCAGCTTCTACACAAACCATGATTGGCGCCTGTCCCACAGATGGTGATCATAAGACCTACTGCGTATCCAACACTGGACGAGGCATTTTCTATTAGGGGACGACATGACCGCTTGACTCACCTACTATTGTTCCCATTTGTTCTGACTCTAGGATCTGGGGCATGAGGTCTACGTTATGGGAAGAGGCTGGTAGGGGAAGTGGTTCCCATATTATGTTATTTGGAACACACATGTCCTGGGAGATATTAAAATATTTGCATGTGACACTAACTGGGTGACCTAGAGGATGTGACCTTAATCTCTGTGAGCCTCAGTTGCAATATTACATGAATAAAAACATGTGAGGTGCCTAGAACACAGCCTGGTTCATGACATACTTAAAACTTAAACATATATCAATATATATATATTGGTTACTCCTCTGAGTACCTCTCATGAAGTCGACACATGAGGAAAACTGAGGCACAGAGGTCAGGCAAGGTCATACAACTCTTAGTCCCTATGAGATGCTCCTCACTGCAAGTATTCATTCATTCAACAAATACGTATTAAGTGCCTACTATGTACCAGGAAGCATGGTGCATGCAGCTTCAGCAAATTACAGCTATGCCTATCATTATTATTAAAGAAATTAGGGCTGTTTGGGACTGGGGGTACATCTGTGAACAAAATGGACAAAGGCATTGGTGAGAAGTATGACACCGGGCACCTCATACCTGAGTATGAGTAAAGGCCTGAACCGCCAACAGGAATACTGCCACCCAGGGACACTGGCTTGTCCTGCTGCCAATCACTAACCATTTAGGAGCTGGTGTCATTGGTGGAAGGACACCAGTGAAGGTCTGGGGAGGGTGGCCAGGCTTTGCCTGGAGTGGCTCAGGTGTCACACCCAGTGGGACATCCCTCCCCGGCTTCCCCATGGTAACCAAGCCAGGCCAGCTGTGGAAACCCTTGCCAGGTGGGGCAGCCTTTCATGAACTCAAGTCATTAAATGGGCTGGGCACGGTGGCTCATACCTGTAATCCCAGCACTTTGGGAGGCCAAGGCGGGTGGATCACCTGAAGTCAGGGATTTGAGGCCAGCCTGGCCAACATGGTAAACCCCATCTCTACTAAAAATACAAAAATTAGCCAGGTGTGGTGGCAGATGCCTGTAATCCCAGCTACTCGGGAAGCTGAAGCAGGATCGCTTGAACCCGGGAGGCGGAGGCTGCAGTGAGCCGAGATCGCACCATTGCACTACAGCCTGGGCCACAAAACAGACCCTCAAAAAAAAAAAAAAAAAAAAGAGTTACTAAATGCTTGCTGAATGCAGGCATCTTGTTAAGCACGGGAATTCATGAGTAACTCAGATGGGGTTCCTGCCTGCCAGGAACTGAGACTCAGAGCCAGACGCTATGCAGATAATCAGATTACAAAGCGTTCAAGATTTCCAAGGAATCTCTAGAAAAACAGCCAAGATGCCAACTGGCAATATAAGCAGGGAGAGGTCGCTGCAGGGGAGGGATGGCAGGTACAAAAGCAAAGATGAGAGAGGCTGGGGACAGATCTGGAGAAAGACCTTCAGCCTGGGATCCGGACCTGAGTTTGAGGCCTGGTTTTACCAGCAATTTGACCTCAGGCAAGTTGCTTGCCTCCCTGAGCCTCAGTGTCCCACTCTGCAAAATGACATTAATACTTTATTGGGTTACTTTGATGGTTCGGTAAGTTCGTGAATAAAAAGTGGTTTTAAAAACTGAAAAATAGCCGGGCGCGGTGGCTCAAGGCTGTAATCCCAGCACTTTGGGAGGCCGAGGCGGGTGGATCACGAGGTCAAGAGATCGAGACCATCCTGGTCAACATGGTGAAACCCCGTCTCTAAAAAAAATACAAAACATTAGCTGGGCATGGTGGCACGTGCCTGTAATCCCAGCTCCTCAGGAGGCTGAGGCAGGAGAATTGCCTGAACCCAGGAGGTGGAGGTTGCGGTGAGCCGAGATCGCGCCATTGCACTCCAGCCTGGGTAACAAGAGTGAAACTCTGTCTCAAAAAAAAAAAAAAAACTGAAAAATATGCCAAGCACGGTGGCTCACCACCTGTTAATCCCAACATTTTTGGGAAGCTGAGATGGGAGGATTGCCTGAGCCCAGGAGTTCAAGACCAGCTTCATCAACATAAGCAAGCCCTCATCTCACAAAATAAAAAATAAAAAAATTAGCTGGGCATGATGGCACAAGCCTGCAGTCCCAGCTACTCGGGAGGCTGAGGCAGAAGGATCACTTGAGCCCAGGAAGTCGAGGCTGCAGTGAGCTATGATTGTGCCACTGCACTGCAGCCTGGCACTGCAGCAAGACCTTGTCTAAAAAAAAAAAAAACCCTGTAAAATATAAGAAGTGCCTGGAAACTGAGATTGTGAGTGTTAAAGTGGCTGGTCTAAAGTCAATGGCTGACTAAAATAGGATAGAGTGTATCTGGGTTGGATGTGGGGGGCAGGCACAACCCCACCTCTGCTGGGCTAACACTCCTGCATCCCCAGCACTAACCTCAGGTTCCCCTAGGCAGTTTGTTCAGCAAGACCTAGGGAACAGGTAGGGCACCTAACTCCTTGTTGCAGGGTTTACCATTTATTCGCGTGTGATCCTGGGCCCACCACCCTCTCTCCCTGAGCCTCAATTTTCTTTTGTGTATGTGTGAAATGGAGTCTTGTTCTGTCGCCTAAGTTGGAGCGCAGTGGCACGATCTCGGCTCACTGCAATCTCCACCTCCTAGATTCAAGTGATTCTCATGCCTCAGCCTCCCAAGTAGCTGGGGTTACAGGCATGCACCACGACACCCAGCTAATTTTTGTATTCTTAGTAGGGATGGGGTTTCATCATGTTGGCCAGGCTGGTCTTGAACTCCTGACCTTAAGTGATCTGCCCACCAAGGCCTCCCAAAGTGCTGTGATTACAGGCAGCAGCCACTGCGTCCAGCCTCTAAGCCTCAATTTTCTACTTTTCACTTTCCACAGGTAAAGGAGTGTCATGCTCATGAATGGGAAATGATCATGGTAAGCCGAGAGAAAGATGCAGCTCCTTCAGGCTCCACACTGAGCCTGCGGTAGAGGAAAGCAGGAAGCACTATGCTAGACTGCACCAGGGCCTGCCCCAGGTGTGGGGTAAGAAGCTTCTATGAGGCACACAGCTGTGCCCACGTTCAGTCCCCAGGGAGAGGCAGGTTTCTGGGCCTGATCACTGTCTAGGTTTAAAGAAAGAGTGACGAGAAAGAGGCTGGTTTCAGGTCCTCCTGGAAAGAGTTAGGCCTGCCCCTCCCTGTCCTTTGTAACAATATCCATAGTAGTAGTAAGAGTTACTTATTCAGGGTTCCACAGATGTGAATTCAAATCCTAGCTCAGACACTTACCAGCTAGGCAAACCCAGGCAAATTACTGTGAGTCATTTCCTCACTTGAAAAATGGGCTGGTATAGGGATTAAATGTGTAAATGTGTACAAAGCACTTCACAGAGCGGCTTGGAGCGTAACAAATAGTCCGTCAACGCTGAGAACTCTTATTACTACTAAGGATTTTATTACAAAGGGTGGGGAGGGGCAGGCCGAACTTCCCAGGAGGATCTGAAACTGGACTCTTTCTCGTCCCTCTTACTTTAAGCTTCGGCAGTGATCAGGCCCAGACACCTGCCTCTCCCTTGGGACTGAACTGGGCGCAGCTGTGCGCCTCATAAAAGGTTCCCACCGGCCCAGCACAGTGGTGCACGCCTGTAATCCCAGCACTTTGGGAGGCTGAGGAGGGTAGATCATGGGGTCAAAAGATCGAGACCATCCTGGCCAACATGGTGAAACCTCGTTTCTACTAAAAATACAAAAATTAGCTGGGTGTGGTGGTGCGCGCCTGTAGTCCCAGCTGCTCAGGAGGCTGAGGCAGGAGAATCACTTGAATCTGAGAGGCGGAGGTTGCAGTGAGCCAAGATCGCACTCACTGCACTCCAGCCTGGGCAGGTGACAGAGCAAGACTCTGTATCAAAAATAAAATAAAATAAAATAAAGGTTCCCACCCCACACCTGGGGCGGGTCCTGGTACAGTCTAGCTTAATTCTTTCTGCTTTCCCAGATAAGGAAAAGAAGACCAAAGAGTGCTGTGACACTGAACTGGGTGCCACCTGGTCCTGTCCCTTCCCTACCTCCACCCACAAAATGACCAAATCTAATCTGGTTCTGGGATGTCCTTTTATCTTGTACACCAACTCCATATTAGTTGCTAATGGCTGCCTGGAACACTGTATTTAGAAGGAACCTGGGAAGGAAAGCGAGCAGTGGTTGACTAGTGATGTCTGATGCGGGTGCAGGGCAGGGGAGGGGCAGAAGGCATGCTGGCCATTCGCCATCCACAAACCGGAAAATCCTAAGGCCTTGTCTCATTCAAATAAACCATGCTTGGTGGGCAGGGTAGCCAGAAGCTAAGAGAGGGAAAGGGACTTGCCAAAGGTCACAGCTTGAAATGGCAGGGCTGGGATTCAAACCCAGGCCCCTGTGGGTTTCTCAGGATGCTTCCTTCTAGGCTTTTGATTTCCTATGAGGGGGTGAACAGGCTAAGAACAGACGCTGCTGCCCCACCCGGTATGTCTATGTTCTGTCTCCTCCCCCTGGGGCCTCCTAACCCCAAGTCATTTTCGAACACCCACTGAAAAATGCATGTGTGTACCACAAGTTGCCCTGAGAGCTTGTCTCCAAACATACAAGTTTGAATTCAGATGCCAATCTGATTGGGCAGGAGTGCTGAGCCCTGGACTAAGTCTCACCTGCACTTTCCAAACCTTGAGAACATTCCTCAACTTCTCTGAGCTTCCGTTTCCTCATTTGCAAAATGGAGAGACTAACAAGTTAAATCCAATAGAGTCATTCAAAGTGATTAGCTCAGTTTCCGACACTGAGTAAGCCCTTAAATGTTCATTACAGACTGTCTCCAACTTAAGACTTTTTTGCTGGCCAGGGTGGTTGCTCATGCCCATAATCCCAGCATTTTGGAAGGTTAAGGCGGGTGGATCACCTGAGGTCGGGAGTTCAAGACCAGCCTGACCAACAGGAAGAAACCCCGTCTCCACTAAAAATACAAAAATTAGCCAGACATGGTGGCACATGCCTATAATCCCAGCTACTTGGGAAGCTGAGGCAGGAGAATCACTTGAATATGGGAGGCAGAGGTTGCGGTGAGCCAAGATCATGCCATTGCACTCCAGCCTGGGCAACAATAGCAAGACTCTGTCTCAAAAAAAAAAAAAAAAGTTTTTTTGCTTTATGATGATGCAAAAGCTGTAGTGTTCAATGGAAACCACACCTCAAGTATCCAGCCAGCCATTCTGTTCTTCACATTCAATATAGTATAGCCAAGAAATTGACATGAAATAATCAACACCTTATTATGAAATAGGCTTTGTGTTAGATGATTTTGCCCAACAACAGGCTAATGTAACTGTTCTGAGCACATTTAGGGTAAGCTAGGCTAAGCTACCATGTTCGACAGGTTAGGTGTTACATCCATTTTCCACTTAACGATATTTTTCAACTTACAATTCCAGGAGAGAACCCTTTGGTGAATCAAGCAGTATCTGTATAAGGATTAGGTCAAGTCAGAAAAAAAAAAAAAACCCAGCATTTTCACACACAAAAAAAATCACTCAGGTGATTAAGGGCTTGGACAAGCTGTTGATAGGAACCCTGTTTATCTCTGGTATCTTGATAGGCTAACTGACCTAGAATGTGAATTTCTATATTTGATGGTTTTAAGATAGATAGGGAACTGACTCTTCCAGGAAGATGGGCTATGTCATTCACATCATGGAGAAAGCAGCAGCCTTGAGTGGATGGATGGGTAATGGTGGGGAACAAACATGTCTATGTCTCACTTCCCATCGAGGGGAGTTTGTGCCTGTTTCCTCATCTGTAATGTGGGGATAATAGCACCTGCCACCCAGCGCTGCTGTAGGACCAAATGAGTAATCACAGGCGAGGCACTGAGCACCATGCCTAGTACATGCATGTCGGGACTTACGGTCTATGGACTTTTAGTTAGCAGTGGCATGGCAGGGGCCAGCAGAATGAGGCACAGAAAGAACAGCAGTTATATTAGGGCTCAGAAGGAGTGGAGGAGGGGAAATGGGCTGCAGATGACATACCTTCTAACCAGAATGGCAGCTGACGTGGTCTCAGATGAGACACTTTCTAACCAGAACGGCAGCAGACAGGTAAGTTAGTAACTCCTGTATGCTGAGACAGGTAAGACAGGGGGAGGGGGGATGAGGTCCTCCAAAAGGCCAGGCTGGCCAGATGCAGTGGCTCACACCCATAATCCCAGCACTTTGGGAGGTCAAGGCAGGAGGATCACTCGAGCCCAGGAGTTTGAGCACAGCCTGGGCAACATAGCAACACCACAGCCTACAAGTAATACAAAAATTAACCAGGTATGGTGGCAAACACCTGTGGTCCCAGCTACTCGGGAGGTTGAGGTGGGAGGATTGCTTGACTACGGGCAGTCAAAGCTGCACTGTAATGAGCTGTGATCGTGCCACTGCACTCCAGCCTGGGCAACAGAACCACTAGACCCTGTCTCCAACAACAACAATAAAAACAAGCCGGAGACACTTGTGGCAGCAGGAGGCCTGAGAACCTCAGCTGGAGAACTAAGAGAGTACTCACCTGTGGTTTTACTAACCTAGTAAAGTGCACTAGAGAAGGCAAGAGACTGACCCAACAAAAAGTCACTGGGGCCGGGTGTGGTGTCTCACACCTGTAATCCCAGCACTTTGGGTGGCCAAGGTGGGTAGATCACCTGAGGTCAGGAGTTCGAGACCAGCCTGGCCAACATGGCAGAACCACGTTTCTACTAAAAATATAAAAATTAGCTGGGTGTGGTGACATGTGCCTATAGTTCCAGCTACTCAGGAGGCTTAGGCATGAGAATCTCTGGAACCCAGGAGGCGGAGGCTGTAGTGAGCTAAGATTGCACCACTGCACTCCAGCCTGGGGGATAGAGTGAGACTCAGTCTCAGGAAAAAAGTCACTTGGTAGATCTTTTTAAAGGGTGCACTTATGGGCACTCACGCCTGTAATCCCAGCCCTTTGGGAGGCAGACTTCTTGAACACAGGCTGGGCAACACAGCAGGACACCATCTCTACAAAAATAAAGATTGCACTTCTGGTTTTTCCAGGCAAAGCAATTTGCTTTGGCCACCTAAACGCTTTTTTAAAGAACATAAAATATTTGCTGAGCTCTGCCCCGCAGCGTGCAGACCTGGCCCGGTGAAGTTCATGCACCTGAGTGACAAACTCTGGGAGGATGGGGAAGCAGCTCTGAACCAAGCTGGCGCAGAGGAGGAGGGGTGGCTCAGAAAGTCTGGAGGGTCAGGGCCTCACTACAGGGTCTCCAACACCTTATTCCCAGAAATGGCCTTTCAGCCTGTCCTCCCCTCCCTTCCCTGGGTCAAAGCAGAGAGACAGAGACCTAGGGGAGGGGTGATCCTAAGGTGTCTGCCCCTCTGAGCCTCGGTCTCCTTAATTGCAAAATACCAGAGGGTAGATGAGTATCAAAGGTAATGTTTGAAAGTGCTCACACTGGCACCCAATAGTGCTCACAAAATGCCACTTCCCACACAGGGCACATTTCTGAACTGGTCTGCAGGTGTAAAGACCAGGGCCGTGAGGTTACTATCAGCAATCAACGATCAATCAGTCGCCCTGTCCATCTCATAACCCCTAGAGCAGTTGATTCGTGGAGACCCAGAATCTCACATCACAGCAGCTGCCTCCAGAGCCCCCATCACAGCCTCCCATGCAGCCCTCCAGCTCAGACATGGCAATTCTGAGATGCAGGCTGCAGCCGCCACCACGGTACCTGCCTGACATCGCCTGGCCCTGGCTCCCAGCAAGGGGGTAGAACAGAGAGGGTTCAGAGTGCAAGATCACGTTTTGTCTCTGGGAAGTGGGCACGCTCCAATGCACAGGGCTTTTGGGGAGCACTGGGTGAGGTGGCAGATGTCAAGGGTGTGTCTTCCCTGCAGTGGCTGTGCCATCTTTAGAATGGAACACCCAGGGATGCCTGACCCCAGCTAGACCCTGGGCTCCACTCACTGAGCCTTGACAGGCGGATGCTCTATCTCCCCCGAACCTCCAGAGCCATCAGACTCTTCCTGAGGACGACTGAAGCAGGAAGAAAGCTCCTCCACCTAGCTGACATGTTTTGCAGATGCTGCCAGGCTATGGAGGAGGGGCTGGTGTCCACGTGTCCCATATTCTCACCCTGAGCCCCCTGAGGGCTGGCCCGAGCCCTATACAGACATTCAAATGGAATGAGCCTCTCTTACATGGCCTCCCAGCATCTAGCCCAGAAACCTCAAGCTCAGAAGGCAGGCAGGTAATGTCAGGGAGGCAAGTGGGCTGGTGTGAGGCAGTGAGGCGTGGTGGAGATTGTGGTAAAGTGGATGGAGCAGCCGCTAATCAGCTCTAGCCACTGTAGCCAGGCAGGCACATAGCCCTATATGGCCACATCTTCTGATCTTTCCAGAGAAGCCAGAAACCCTTATTTTTATGTAAAATGAAATTGCCTGGTTTACCAGCAACTAAATTGAAGTTGTTTAATCACTGCAAAAGTCAACAGTCCCCCACCCCCTGCAGCCTTGGGAAAGGCAGTTTGTGACAGACCTCCCATAACCCAGCACACAGTAGGCTATCAATATTTGAGGACCAGTTGAATAAATGAGACCCATTCCAAGTCTTAGGGAAGTCTCATCTCTCCACTCCTACTCCTCAGTAGCTTAGAATCTGACACTCAGAGAGGGAACACTTCCCAAGTAGAGAAGACACTTGCCCAAGGTCACAGAGGTAGTTCAAAGACTTAAACTCTGCTCTCCTGAGCTCAACATCTTTCTCCACCCACCCACACCATCTGCAGCCTCCCTCAAACAATGCTTTCAAAAAACAGATACGCTAAGAATATACTGTGGAAATGAAACACACCAAACTCAGGAGAGTGGTCGCCTTTAGAAAGATCATGTACCTTAGAGCCAGGAGATGGAATTCCCAGTCCACTCTGCCCTGAGCAGCTGTGTGACCCTGGGCAAGCCTCTTCCTCTCTGGGCCTCAGTCTCCCTGGTCTGCAAAGAGCCCAGTTGACGAAGCCAGCTTCTAAAGGTCTTCCAACTGACATCCTGGGCATCTATGAGGTCTCCTCTCTGGCCAGCACTTTGTGGCCTCAGATGAATATAAAATAGTAATAATAATAAGAAGAATAGAGAGGGCGAGTCCACACCAGCCAGGAAAGAACACTACAATTTTTTGTGAAACCTGACTCCTGGTTACTGGAATTTAGAAAGAACGATGGTAATACTTGAGCAGCTTAACCACCATCCTACAATTAAACAAAAACACATCTGGTTTAACTTCGTCCTCATCCCCTCCCTAACCCCCTACCCTCATCTCAAATTTTACCCCTTAATTTGAGAAGTCAAATTCAATGCAAACAACTGACTTCATGCTACAGTGAGGTTGAGAATTTAAGCATGGAAAACTTTAAACGTGGAGTTTTTCTGGGAGTAGTTAACGAAGTGTTGGTGGGGGTTTGGAGGCTGGTACAAGGAGGCAGAGAAATATGGAGACTATTTCTGTTCATCGGACACTGAGCATCACATCATGATGTCAAGGGACTCCAATGAGCTTGACACTCAGAGAGGGAAAGTGACTTGCCTCAGGTCACACAGCTGGCAACTGGCATCCAAGATGCTGGCCCCCAAACCAGTGTTCTCCCTGCTGTGTAGACTTTTGTAACCTAAACATGGACTTTCCTCCTTGGGCCCTCAGGCTCACCTGCTAGTGATAAAGTTAACTGCTTCTGAAATTGCTCCACAGGAAATATGAATGTCTTAATAACAATCAACACTGGTTCAGCCAAGGTTGGAAAATCATTCATGATCTTGCAACCCCGCAACGTATATAATGTTAACCCATATTGCAGATGAGAAAACTGAGGCTCCAAAAGGGAAGGTGGTGTGTCCAGGGTCACGTGGCAGTGCTGGGAATGAATCTCCAGTCTACTTACTGCCCCTAGCTGCCCTCTGAAAGTGAGGACATCTCCAGAAGAAAAAAAGCAAACCTAACATACCGCAAAGCCCAGCTCAAGCCTGCCAACGAGGACGACATGGTGCTGGAAAGCCAAGTCAGCATTCCTGTGGCCACACAGAGATTTCTGAGTGCTGGTTCTCAGCCCAGCTCGCTCACTCTCCTAGCAATGTTCTCTCGGAGCTCTGGTTTTATATTAAAAAGCCAAGTCAGACTGATTACAAGGTGAGAACTTGAGCTCTGCTACTGGATCCTACTCCCTGGATTAAAAGGTCTCATGCTCAGAGATGGGTATAGCATGGAGATCACTAGATTTGGAATTCTAGATATGCAGGATCTAGCCCCAGCTCCCCAGGTGGCATCTGTGTCCCTTGGGCAACTCGCTTCCTCTTTCCAAGATCATATCCGGCTTGCAGGGAATGTGCATGTAAGTCACAGGACAGAACAGGGCTGAGTTTGATACTGAGCTGGGACATGCACAAGAACAGGCAGAGGGCAGGAGGCACTGCAGAGATGATGGCTCCAGGGCTGATGTCATGATGGAGCTCTGTGCTCCCAGCCCAGGCTGTATTTAGGATGGTGACAGAAGGTGGCATGAGTGTGCGCACAGAGGGCACCATGCCACCCCACGTGCTACCCAACAGAATGGGAAGGGCCTGGGCAGAAGTGGGTGACAGCCAGGCACAGTGGCTCACGCCTATAGTCCCAGCACTTTGGGAGGCTGAGGTAGGCAGATCACAAGGTCAGGAGTTCAAGACCAGCCTGGCCAACACGGTGAAACCCCCATCTCTACTAAAAATACAAAAATTAGCTGGGCATGGTGGCACATGCCTGTAATCTCAGCTATGTGGGAGGCTGAGGCAGGTGAATTGCTTGAACTGGGACCTGGAAGCCAGATGTTGCAGTGAGCAGAGATCGTGCCACTTCACTCCAGCCTGGGCTACAGAGTGAGACTCTGTCTCCAAAAAAAAAAAGTAGGTGATAGCTTCAGAGGCAGGGACATAACCTCCAGTCTTGGCATTGCATTTTCTGCTGAGAAAAGAGCTGGTGAGAGCCAAGATTTTCTTAAGCACAGGTACCAGCTTAAACCCCTTGCAAGCATTCATCCTTTCTAGACCTCACCACTGGTAGGCATTACTGATCTCCACAGCTTATGGGAGGAAGTCAAGTGAGGCGCAGAGAGGGAACGGAACTGATCCCAGCTGCCACAGCAAGGTTGCCTTTGCTAAAGTGAAGGCCAATGTTTGGCCGATCCATTTACAGGTGATTGCATCTTAGTCTCCTTCCTTGTGAACAGCTTGATTTCAAGTGTACACCGTGAATTTTGACAGTTTCAAAGCCTGAAAGAATTTTGTTACGCAAACATCCATTCTAGAAGAGGGCTTTGTCTGTTTGATTTACTGCTGCATTCCCGGCACCTAGAACAGAGCTTGGCACATGGTGGATGCTTAAGTATTTGCTGAATGAAGAGAGCATCTTGTTCTGGCCTCGGTTCAGTTTTATTCCTTACAATAGTCCCCAAAGAGGAATACACCCATTTTTACAAATGGGCCCACGGACACAGACAGGGACCATTACTCAGCCTAGACTTCATCAGTTGGGACATTAAGAAGCTGTGTCCAGGGGCCTCTTCTGAGGGAATTCACAGGCATTCAATTCAAGAATGAAAAAGGTGACAGAGGAACAAGATACTTGGGGACAGAGAGTGGGATGGCTGGGGTAGGATGGGGTGGGGACAGTCACAGGTGGGGAGGACTAAAGCGTTGGAAAGGGTGGCCAGGCAAGGTGGCTCACGCCTGTAATCCCAGCACTTTGGGAGGCTGAGATGGGCGGATCACAAGGTCAAGAGATCAAGACCATCCTGGCCAACTCGGTAAAACCTGTCTCTACTAAAAATACAAATATTATCTGGGCGTGGTGGCAGGTGCCTGTAATTCCAGCTATCTGGGAAGCTGAGGCAGGAGGCAGGAGAATCGCTTGAACTGGAGAGGCGGAGGTTGCAGTGAGCCGAGATCACACCACACTGCACTCCAGCCTGAGCAACAGAGTGAGACCCAATCTCAAAACAAAACAAAACAAAAGAGTTGGAAAGGGCAGGCCTGGAGAGTGGAGGAAGACCAGGCTGAGGCCGGGAGGAGCCTGGAGAAAAATCTAAGGCCCAGCCCCACATCTCCTAGGCTACAGAGTTGGAGTAGGAGGCTAGGGTTGTAGAGTTTGAAGTGTGGATTCAAGCCCTGGTCCCCACCAATTATTTAAATTATCTAAGCCTCAGTTTCCCCATTTGTGAAATGAAATATTGCATGTGAGATGTCAGAGCAGGTGCCCCTACACACAGTAGGCCTTCAATCAACAGTTGTAGTCATCTACACTGAGGCTGGGAGCTAACCCCTGCCTCCCTGGGCAGCTGGGCCCACCTGAGGGGTCTCCGACTTTTTCCCAGGGTCCAACGCCCTTCCTGGCCTGAGAATCGCCCCCTCTTTTGATCTCAAGGATTTTTCCCCTCCACCCACTGGCCTTTGTAAAGGCCCCGCCTTCAACACCATTATGAGTTGAAAAAGAGTCATAAGGCACAATAGGGAGTGAGGGAGGCTTTCCTTGGGTCAGGCCTTTCCACTGTGACCATGAGTTTAACCCTTTCTTACCAAGACTGGGCAGGGAAGCAGCCCTAGGCAGTCCACCTCTCACAGCCCAAAGCGGGCGACAGGCTCCTTCGGCTTCGCGGGCTCCAGAGCTTTGCACCACAGCTGCAGTGCCCACCCGACTCTCAAAAAGACACCCACGGGGGGTCCTCTGTCTCCCGCCATGCCCCCATTCCGAGCTCCTCCTTCCCTCTCCTCCTCCCAAACCAAACTGCTTTAGACACCACCGGGTCAGGTGTTACGCCTGGGAGGACGCCAGGCACGGGACCTGGGGGTTGGCAGCCCAAGTCTCTAGTGCTACGGCTAAGGAGGCACCTGGAGGGCTGCTCAGTGACGGGGCACCCAGGGCAGGTGCCCAGACCTTGGGGTCCCAGGCAGCGGCCCGGGAGGTAGGAGACCCTGGGACTGCAAGGCGGTCCCGAGCGCAATCCCCTGAGCTCGCCGGCTCCGCGGGCGCCACGTCCAACCTCCCGTCCCTCCCAGCGCGCGCGCCGAGAGCTTGGGATGCGCGCGAGGACAGGGACAGGATCAATTGCAGGGAGTCCCGATTGGGATGCTGTGAGCGGCGTGGCGCAGGAGACCCCGGCCCTGCCATTAAAGTTCAACCACGAGACCAGCGGAGGATGCAGAAGGGGCCGGGGATCGAGCACGTCCGCGGGGGTCCCTGGGAGCCGGGGCGGGGGCAGCCTCGAGTCTTTACCTGCGCAGAGCACTGGCGAGGGTCCGTCCAGGCACAAGCGCGTGGCAGCGCGGAGCCGGGAACGCGGGCGCGGAGTGGCGGGAGCGCAACGTGGCCCGCGCCACCTCCCCCGCCGGCTTATAAAGGCGGCCGCGGGGCCAGAGCCGGGCCGGGGCAGCCCGCCCCTCCCCCGCCCCCGGCCCCAACCCCTCCCCAGCCCGGCCCCGCCCCCGGCCTGAGCCCCGCGTCCCTCGGGCGGGTCGCGCCACGAGGCCAGGGCGCCACCTGCCGGGACGGAACTAGGGACGGGCCAGGGTGGCTCGGCTCTGGCGTCCCTCGCGCGCCCAGCGCTCCCGGGCTCTCTGCCTCCGGGCTGCCCCGGCTTATCCCTTCCCCTCTCCGCGAGCCCGGGCTCTGACCGGCTAGCTGTGCGCGTCTTCTGTTTGTCTTTACCTTTGGCATCTTCCTTCTGCGTCTCTTGGGAGTCTTTGTCTCCACCCGTCCGTCTTTGTCTTCCTTCCCCTCTGGCGTCTGTCACTGTGTGTCTAACTATCTGGCTTTCTCTAGGTCTCTGTTTTTAACCGTCTCTGCCCACGTGTCCCTGTCTCTCTGTCTCTGTCCACGTGCACCTCTGACTCTCCACCTCCACCCCCACTTCCCTACCCGTGGGCTGCCTTCCTGGCTACCGCAAGAAGCAGCAGAAGGGGACCTCGGAGGGGTGACATCTGGAGGGAAACCACCCCCTAGACACCCTCTTTTTCTCTTCTTAGAGAAGTAAAGGGCCCGGGCAGGGATCCCGCTATGTCCCAGCCAGAGCCTCAGGACATGCCTCCTGGATGCCAAAGAAGGGGCAGGCCCTTCCCAGGCAGTGGAGTCAGACAGCTCAGGTTCCAAACTCCCCTCTGGTGACCTTGGCCAAGTCACTTGACCTATGTGGACCAGCCTAGCCCTCTTTAGCAGACACACACCGTCTCTCCTGGCCTCTCGCTGGTGCAAGAGTCTTATGATGCAGTGCTTGAAAAGTAAAGATCAGCCGGGCGCGGTGGCTCAAGCCTGTAATCCCAGCACTTTGGGAGGCCGAGGCGGGTGGATCACAAGGTCAAGAGATCAAGACCATCCTGGTCAACATGGTGAAACCCCGTCTCTACTAAAAATACAAAACATTAGCTGGGCATGGTGGCGCGTGCCTGTAGTCCCAGCTACTCAGGAGGCTGAGGCAGAAGAATTGCCTGAACCCAGGAGGCGGAGGTTGCGGTGAGCCGAGATCGTGCCATTGCACTCCAGCCTGGGTAGCATGAGTGAAACTCCGTCTCAAAAAAAAAAAGAAAAGTACAGATCAAACACCAAAATCCTGGAGAGATGGGAGCCAAGGCAGATGCTGGGTGCTACTGGCCCCGCTCCTGCTCCCAGGGAACCAGTCCTGATGGAATCACCATTCCCTTTCCTCTAAGCACTGAATTCTGTGGACGACTTCGTGGTGAGAAGTCGACACGCTCTGTTTGAATGTCTCCAGCAACAGAGAGATCACTGATTCCCAACAGGAAGGTCTTAGTGGCCCTTGCGGCTGCCTGGAACAATTTGTGCCTCTAAGCCACAGCAGCCAGTCAGAAATTTGAAGATAAGGACTGTGAGTTCCCGGAAGCCCTGACTTCCTCAGCATCTAAGCCCCAGTCTTCCTAAAGCCTCCTTTTCCCTGAAGATCAGAAGGAGAAAGCTAAGGCTGAAGCAGAGAGAAAGTGTTAGTGCCCAGAGAACCAATTTTAGCCAGGTCAAGCAATCTCTTTCCCACCCACTCTGTACCAGGCTCAGGGCCAGGCATGCATTAACTCCCAACAGCTCCATTTTCCAGAGGAGAAAACTGAGGCCCAGAGAGGTCACATGACTTCTAGTAAGGTCGGAGCCAGAACAGGGGCCTGGTGCCAGAAACCAAGAATGTCTTTGTATTTATTTTTATTTCTTTTTGTATTTTTGGTTGATACTGTTTATTTATAGGCGCGATATAGTTTCCCTTTTGAGATAAATTTATGTTTTTAAAAAGTGCATCTAAATATGGAGTAAATACTATTTATTTATGTATTTCATAGATTAGATGATGATGGCAAAAATCGTGGCAGTAGCAAATGAATGAAGTTTAGGAAATGCCATCCTCTGTAAGAAACGGGTAAAAACACCCAGCGCTGGCCCTAAAACATGGGAGAGGCTCAGTAATTTGCTCACAAATGCCAAGGAAGGGTTTAAGGATTCCAGGAAAGTTAAGATGGTATCATCTTCAGTGAGCCAGGGGCAAACCCCCAGGCATGGAAGATCTCTGCCTGTTGCTATTGGAATGGGGCTGGGAGGCAGAGCCAGCAGGGAACTGGAGGCACTCCTTGCACCTATCCTGGTGACAGGGTGCCAGCACCCCTGACCTTTCTTTCTTTCTTTTTTTTTCCTGAGGCAGGGTCCCACTCTGTTGCCCAGGCTGGAAGGCTGGAATACAGAGGCATGATGTCAGCTGGACTGCAGCCTCAACCTCCCAGGCTCAAGCGATCCCCCAACCTCAGCTTCCCCAGTAGCCAGGACTACAGGTATGCACCACCATGCCTGGCTAATTTTTGTACCTTTTTGTAGAGAACAGGGTTTTTCTATGTTGCCCATGCTGATCTCAAACTCCTGGGCTCAAGCAATCCCCCTGCCTCAGTCTCCCAAAGTGCTGGGATTACAGGCGTGAGCCACAGTGCCCAATCGTCACCTGACTTCTGATCTCCCCAAAGCTATGAGGGACAGGCACTTCTGGTTGAGCCACACGGCCAGCGTTAGGCGCCCGTGTCTGTGATTGGCCCTCAAGTCCCCTCCACCTTGCGAGTCCAGGGATTGGTTATCAGCAGCAGGAACTGTACTACTTTGCCAGCTCTGCCACCTTCTGCCTTCACATCTTCTTACTCTGCTCCTGGGCTGGGTCCCTCAAGGAGAATTCAACTGACATTGGGGCACCCAGCAGCCCTTGCCTCCCCTGCCCCCCGGGCTCCCCTCCTCCTGGCTCTGTCAACACAGCAGAAGGGAGTCCTGGACCTCGAATAGGAGATTCAAGTCCACCCTCCAGCTCTTCCCTGGCTTGCTGGGGAGCTGAGCAAGTCAGTTTTCCCATCAAGGTTCAGATTCCCTCTGGCCTTTTGAACTGGACAGTCTTTAAGTGCAGCCCAGATGCCAAGATTTCAGGACCACTCAACTGGTGGCAACAGCTCATTACATTAGATTTCTCTCCATCACTGTCCCTGGGCCACCACTTCCTTGTTGAAAACTAAGCAAATTGGATGTAACCTCCAAGCTCCCTGTGCCTAAGAGCTGATGATGCCTTTTGAGTCTCACAGCAGCATCATAAGGTGGGCCGGGCAGGTGTTCATAGTCCCCACTACAGATGGGGAAATTAAAGGCCAGAGACAGCAGTTACTTACAGGTTAGGGCCAGAGCTGGGTTTGGATGCCAGGTTTTCTATTCCCAGCACAGGGCTTTTTCTACCCATTCATTTATTCCATATCTATTAAGTGCATGCCACCAGCCTGTGCCTCAAACTAGACCTTGAAGTTCACTAGGCAGGCTGGGCATGGTGGTTCATGCCTGTCATCCCAGGACTTTGGAAGGCTGAGGTGGGAGGGTCTCTTTAGCCCTGGAGTTAGAGGCTACAGTGAGCTATCACACCACTGCACTCCAGGCTGGCCGACAGAGTGAGACTTTGCCTTGGAAAAAAGAAATTTAGAGAAGTTCATCAGGCATTAGAATTAGAAGCTAAGTTAGGCCAGGTGCGGTGGCTCACACCTGTAATCCCACCACTTTGGGAGGCTGAGGCAGGTGGATCACCTGAGGTCAGGAGTTTGAGACCAGCCTGGCCAACATGGCAAAACCCAATCTCTACTAAAAATATAAAAATTAGCCCGGTGAGGTGTTGTGTGCCTGTAGTCCAGGCTACTCGGGAGGCTAAGGCATGAGAATCGCTCGAACACTGGAGGTGGAGGTTGCAGTGAACCGAAATTGCACCACTGAACTCCAGCCTGGGTGACAGAGTGAGACTCCTATCTCA
>NW_016107330.1:11669592-11684998 GCF_001604975.1 Cebus imitator | reverse complement strand
AAGTTAGAGAAGGCCAGGAGCCCACGAGCACAGGGCATAGGGTAGGGGGGAGGGGGAGATAGCCAAGACCTCAGTGGACAGGGATAAAGGAGAAAGAACGGAAAGAGGCAGAAAAACAAAACTCTGAGGTCTGTTCATGGAGAGGCAGTGAGGAGTCAGCTGTGGCCTAGGGCTAGAGAAATGAATGCCTGAAATCTATTTAAAGGCAAGGGTGCCTGCCTGGAAACCTTGGTCTGTTTTGATGCTTGGGCTTGAGGGATCATTTTGTCTCAAGCCCAGGCCTAACCGCAGGTTCAGCTGTTTGATTCCCAGTGCCACCTCCCGCCCCACCTTTAACTCAGTGACAAAATGAATGAACCAAAAGGCAGGAGATGGAAGGGATTATGACAGCCAAAGCAGCATCATTGAACCAACGCTGCCATGGCCAAGACAACTGGACGCTGGCTGCAGGGAAGGGCCTCTTCTGCTTATACGCATTAACCCATTGAATCCTCAAGTCCCTACAGAGCAACGACTCTTATTCTGTCTTTACGGATGAGGAAACTGAGGCGTGTGTGAGCTGTCCTTTGCTGGGCGCTTCCTCTGTGTCTGCAGCCCGATGCAAATCTCTTTGTAGTGAGATTTAGCTTGCTTCTCTCTGCAGCGCCGAAGCACCGTCCCTATAGTCATCGTCGCCTTTCCAGTGAGGAGGCTCTTACCCAGACAGGCTTGGTAACCTTATTCCTTCAACAAATAGTTATTGGATGCCTGCGCACCAGGTACCACTCGAAGAATTGGACACACTAGTGAACAAAACAGAGATGTGGTTCCTCATGGAACTGACACTCTAGTTGGGAAGGTAGATAATAAACAAAAAACACTAATAAGTAAGTTAGTAAGATAGTGGGGCTGGGCATGGTGGTGCACACCTGTAGTCCCAGCACTTTGGGAGGCTAAGGTGGGCAGATCACCTGAGGTCAGGACTTCAAGATGAGCCTGGCCAACATAGAGAAACCCCATCTCTACTAAAAATACACAAAAAAATTAGCTGGGTGTGGTGGTGTACGCCTGTAATCCCAAGTACTCAGGAGACTGAGGCAGGAGAATCATTTGAACCCGGGAGGCAGAGGTTGCCGTGAGCCAAGATCGTGCCACTGCACTCCAGCTTGGACGACAGAGGGAGACTTTTGTCTCAAAAAAAAAAGACAATAGGGATATGGACAAGGAGTTGGAGCAGATAAGTGGGACGGGAGTGCCATGCGGGGCAGAGTGTGGCATTAAACAGGGTGTTCAATGGAGGGAAGGTGAGGGGAGTGAAGACTGAGGGAAGGAGGGACTGAGATGAAGACTACCCAGATAGCCAGGGAAGGAGGAGGGTTGGAACTCAGGCCGCCTGTGTCTGCCTGGGCTCCTGAGCAGTGCGTGGTAGCCCTCCCCGGACCAGCTGTGACCCTCAAGCCTTCCCCCAGCCCAGGCTTGATCCTCTAATTCTGCCCCAGCTCCTGACCTCAACTTATCTTGAGTCCAGCTTTTGCTCCAGCTTCATCTTCTCCAGCTCAGTCAGCCTCCTGTCGCAGACTGTTCCTCTTGTCACAGGACACCCACCGTGTCCCTTCACACCCACAGCTCCATCCAGGCCCCGGGTCCCTCCCAGCAGTCAGCCCTGAGCTCAGTACCCCAAGAGCCGGCCAGCCCCTGGCCTGGGTAGTCTTCCAGCTCCAGCTGCCTTTAAAGGAAGTCCCCCTAACAAAGGCCTGCGTAGCCAGCCCTGTAAGAAAACTCCATTGTCCGGCAAACAGTGTCCTCATTTTGTCTTTTATTTCTAAAAGGACTTGTGAACAAGTGCCAAGCTCAGAGAGAGCATGTTGCTTCCTATTCTCAGCCCTGGCGAAGGCCGCATGCCAGGAGGAAGGGTCAAGGCACTGTGCTCGGGGCTGGATTCAGAGGCCAAGACAGATTCAGGCAGGCCTAGCCTTAGCAGGCCATGGTATTTTCCAGAACGGAGGCAGGAAAGAAGCTATTTCTTCCAGGTGTAGTGACACATGCATGTAATCCCAGCTACTCAGGAGGCTGATGATATCAGAGTACTGCTTTTGAGCCCAGGCGTTTGAGACCAGCCAGGGCAACATAGTGAGACCCCATTTCAAAAAAAAAAAAAAAAATCCACCCCTGATAAGTAGGGCAAAAGCTTGTCTATACCTAGGATGCAGAGAGAAGATCTCCTTCACCTCTGACACAGGGTTTTCACCATCCCTGATAAAAATCTTCTTGAAGATTCATCCATCTTCCTGCCTGTACCTCAGCCTGCCTGGTCATCTTTTTTTTTTTTTTTAATTTTGAGACTCAGTCTTGCTCTGTCTCTCAGGCTGGAGTGCAATGGCGCAATCTCGGCTCACTGCAACCTCTGCTTCCTGGGTTCAAGCGATTCTTCTGCCTCAGCTTCCGGAGTAGCTGGGATTACAGGTGCACACCACTATGCCCAGCTAATTTTTGTATTTTTAGTAGACATGGCTGGTCTCGAACTCCTGATCTCAAGAGATCCACCTGCCTTGGCCTCCCAAAGTGCTGGGATTACAGGCAAGAGCCACTGCACCCGGCTGTCATCACCCTGTCTTCTGCGGACACAACTGAGATGAGCCTTGGAGATGCTTCCCCTGGGAGGCTGCCCCACTTCAGCATCCCACTTCCTGTTAGATGCAAACTCAGGGACCTAAGGAGGCTTTAGGTCCTGGGCAATGGCAGGCTGGTGCTGGCCACATTGAGAATTCTTTTAGAAATATTCTTCTTTTTTTGATGTTGTTTTTGTTGTTTTTGGGATGGAATCTTGCTCTGTAGCCCAAGCTAGAGTGCAGTGGCATGATCTCAGCTCACTGCAACCTCTGCCTCCCAGTTCAAGCGATTCTCCTCTCTCAGCCTCCCAAGTAGCTGGGATTACAGGCACATGCCACCACATCCAGCTAATTTTTCACCATGTTGGCCAGACTGGTCTCAAACTCCTGACCTCAAGTGATCCACCTGCCTTGGCCTCTCAAAGTGCTGGGATTACAGGCGTAAGCCACTGCACCCAGTCAGCAATATTCTTTTCTTTTTTTTTTTTTTAATGGATTCTCTGTCTGTTGCCAAGCTGGAGTGTAGTGGCAAAATCTCAGCTCACTGCAACCTCCGCCTCCCGGTTCAAGAGGTTCTTCTGCCTCAGCCTCCCGAATAGCTAGCCTCCTGCATGCCACCATGCCAGGATAATTTTTGTACTTTTAGTAGAGACGGGATGTCACCATGTTGGCCAGGCTGGTCTTGATCTCTTGACCTCGTGACCCACCTGCCTTGGCCTCCCAAAGTGCTGAGATTAGAGGTGTGAACCACCATACCTAGCCCCGGCCAGCAATATTCTTCTTAAAGGCTTACTAGATGTCCAGTCTATTTGCTCCCATTGAAATGCATGGACTAGTAGCCCAACCCAGCAACCTTCCACATCTTTGTGTCCAGAACACAACCTTTGCGTATGTATCTCCTGGCAAGCGACCTTGAGCTCTATGCATTCCTCCAGGCTTGTTTTAATGGATGGCCTCTATCTTGGTAGGTCAAAGCCATAGACAGAGGCAGAGAGGTACCAGTAATTGGCCTCTTATCTACCATCTACATTCCAGCAAAAACATGAGAGGAGCTTCGTCTGCTTGTCAAACAAAGAATATGTAACAGGACGTGTTTGCGAGGACCCTGAAGACTCTTCAGTTTTCTCTCCTGCTGTCTTCTACCTCCTGGCCTCCCCTTACACTACATGAGCTTGGAGTAGAGAATTCAGCTTTTTTGGCTGGACTCCTGGACGTTCTATCAATTTGGATTACAGGACTCAGGTCTAAAGGGCCTCTCTTAGCAAAGCTGTAGTTATCTCTCCTTTCAGCGGGCCCGTTTCAAAAGAAACGTATTTCTTTCTTGTAGGAATTTACTAATGACCACAAGAAGTGCCAGCCAACCATTTTAAAATGCTAACATTCTCCCACAAGTCTCCTAAAGAAGTAGCCTTATGCGGGCACATGGTTTAAATTCCAAGGTTCAGCAGGTTATGGAGTAACCAATTCTTTACCAGCTGTTTGAGAATTGCCACCTTCCCAGCCAAGAGCCTTGGGTCCAGGTCTCCCGCACCTACCTTGTCAGCTCTACAAGTCCTACAGTGCAAGGTCTGTTACTTGTAACATCCCACTTTGGGTACCAGTTTCATCACCAGTTAGGAAGTCCCAAGTAACAAAAAAATCTCACTTCTCAAACTGGTTTTGAAAATAATGGAAGCTATTGGCTCACTAAACTGAAAAGTCTATAACCAGAGGCAGGACACAATGGCTCATGCCTTTAATCCTGGCACTTTGGGAGGCCAAAGCGGGAGGATGGCTTGAGCCCAGGACTTGGAGACCAGCCTGGGCAATGTGACAAAATCCCATCTCTACAAACAAAATACAAAAGTAGTTGAGCATTGGGGCACGTGCCTGTAGTCTTAGCTACTTTGGAGGCTGAGGTGGTAGGATGGCTTGAGCTGGCGGGGGAGAGGGTATAGGGGCGTTGAGGCTGCAGCGAGCAGTAATCAAGCCACTGCATTTCAGCCTGGGTGACAGACTGAGACCCTGTCTCAAAAAAAAAAAAAGTCTACATCCAGAGCGTCTTCCCAGTGGTTCAGTGATGCAATCAGGACCCTGCTTTTCTGTCTTTCTATTTCTCGGCTCATCTTCCTCCCTTTTGCCACATTCTCACCCAAGTAGAGGTTCCCAGGTGATACATGGAAGTCACTGTTGATATATCAAAAAAAAGGAAGGGAGGGAGGGTAAAAGAGAGAAAGTAAGAAAAGAAAGAGGGAAGGAAGGAAGGAAGGAACAAAGAAAGAAAAAGAGGGAAGAAAGAAAGAAAGAGAAAGAAGGAGAAAAAGAAAGAAAGGAAAAAAGAAAGAAAGAAAGAAAGAAAGAAAGAAAGAAAGAAAGAAAGAAAGAAAGAAGAAGAAAGAAAGAAAAGAAAGAAAGAAAGAAGGAAGGAAGGGAGGGAGGGAAAGAAAGAAAGAGAGAGAGAGAGAAAGAAAGAAAGAAAGAAAAAGAAAGAAAGAAAGAAAATAAGTCTATTTCCCCAAACGCAAGTCTTGAAATTGTATCTCATGGACCCAGCCTCCATGCTGAGCTCCCTAAGCCTGTCAGCACAATGACTGATTTAGGCCAATGCAGGCCCACCCATGGAGATGGAGTCCAACCCACCCAATCTGCCCCGAAAAGAGAAGACGGGAGTGGATGGATGCTGGAAAGGCAACTCCCAAATGTCCCACACACAATGACTTTAGGATTTAGGCAAGCACTTTGCCAAAGCATCTTGAAGTAAATAATAATAAAAATATTGTATATGTGTAAAGTCCAATATATTTTAAAATATATAAATCATCTAGGTTCATGCTAGAAAGTGTAAATGCAAAAAGTCAAGTAATCTAAAATACCTAGCAATATTATCACACAGAGATATCCCATTTAACACCTTGGTTGTTTGTTTCAACGTCATGGAAAATGTTTATTTCATATAGTTAATTTAAAACACACTATATACATTTAATTTCAACAATGTAAAAATAAATATATTCATAGGAGAAAGAATGTAACAGCATAAGCCTAAATTCACAGTGTTATATTTGGATGGTGTGATTTCTTTTTTAAATATCTCTTTACTGAAGCCTTCAGTTCTGATGATAGGGGCTGTTCTGGCAAGAGACCAAGGACATGATAGTCCTCAATGAGTGCAAAGGACTGGATTCATTGCAAGACCCAACGCACATTCACACGTGCACTCAGGAGCTCCTCCTCATGCCCACTGAACACAAGCGTTCTGAAAACCATGCTCTCAGGCTAGGTGCGTTGGCACACGCCTGTAATCCCTGCACTTTGGGAGGCCAAGGCGGGCGGATCACAAGGTCAAGAGATCGAGATCATCCTGGCCAACATGGTGAAACCCCATCTCTACTAAAAATACAAAAAATTAGCTAGACGTGGTGGCACACACCCACAGTCCCAGCTTCTTGGGAGGCTGAGGCAGGAGAATTGCTTGAACCCGGGAGGCAGAGGTTGCAATGAACCGAGAACGCGCCACTGCACTCCAGCCTGCTGATAGAGCGATAGAGCAAGACTCTGTCTCAAAACAAACAAACACCAAACAAACAAACAAATGCTCTCTTTTAAAACATAGTTATCAATATAAATCACAATTTATGATACTTGGATCAGGCAATCCAAGTTCTAGCTCAATTCACTGGGGTTTAGTTTATGCACTATAAAATCACCCATTTTCAGGGTATAGTTTGATGAGTTTTAGGAAATGTATACAGCTGCGCCTGCATCACCCTAGTCCAGCTTCAGAAGCTTTCCTTCACTTCAGAGAGTTCACTCATGCTGTTCTGCAGTCAATTGCAACTCCTTCCCCAGCCCCAAGCATTACTGATCTGCTTTCTGTCTTTAGCCATTGCCTTGCCTTTGCTGTACGGTTCAATTAAAGAAAATTACACAACCCATAGCCTTTTATGTCTGGATTGTATGTTCCTGCATATATCAGCAATTCATTCCTTTCTAATGTTGAACAATATTCCATTCTATGAAGACACCACATTTTGTTTATTCACCAGCTCAGGGACATCTGGGTTCATACTGCATTTTGGCTATTATGAATAATGCTGCTGTATACATTTGCATACAGGTCCTCTCATGGACAGATGTCTTCATTTCTTGGATTCATACCAGGAAAAGTGGAATGGGTACATTCCACTCCAAGACCTGGACTGGAACTGCCAGGTCACATGGTAACTCCTTACATAACTTGTTGAGAGACTGTCAAACTTTTCCAAGGCAGCTGCGCTACTTTATTTTCCCACCAACAGTGTAAGCGGGCTCTAGTCTCTCCACATCCTCACTAACGCATATTATCTGTGTTTTGATATTAGCCGTCTGGTACTGTGCTGGTATCTCATCGTGATTTTAATTGGCATTTCCCTAATAACTGATGATGTAGACTCATTTCTTCCTTTTTTCTTTTCTTTCTTTCATTTTTTTTTTTTTTTTTTTTTTTTTTTTTTTTTTTTTTTTTTTTTTTTTTTTTTTGAGACATTATTTCCCTATTGTTGCCCAGGCTGGAGTGCAATGGCATGATCTCTGCTCACTGCAACCTCCTCTTCCTGAGCTCAAGCAATTCTCCTGCTTCAGTCTCTCTAGTAGCTGGGATTACAGGCGGATGCCACGATGTCCAGCTAATTTTTCTATTTGTAGTAGAGACAGGGTTTCACCATGTTGGTCAAGGCTAATTTCGAACTCGACCTCAGGTGATCCTCCCGCTTCGGCCTCCCAAAGTGCTGGGATTACAGGCTTGAGCCACCGCCATCGGCCTGAGACTCTTTTCACTCCTGCTCAATCAGAAGACAAAAACGGTAGCTGCCATCCATGGAATGCCTGTGATCCACTAGGTGCTTTTCATGTAAAAACCTCACTTAACATCATAACAACCCTGGGAGTTAGGTGGTTTACAATCGAGCAAACTAAGGTCTCCGAGGGGTGAATCCACTTTGCAAACGTGCCACAGGAGCAAGGCGGAAGTCGGTAATTGACTTCAGGTCTGCTGGTTTCCAAAGAGTCTGTGTCTTTCTGTGGCAATGTCTAGAAGCTGCAGTTTCCTGCGTCATCATAATCCACGATCCTCCCTTTGGAATGTCTGTCACGTCGTGCACGTGGATCTCCAAGAGCAGCCCGAGCAGCAGCGCCACCACCTTCGCAGGCCGGCGCCTCCTATCTCCTCGCGTCCTCTCCCCGGGACGCCAGGTCGCAGGCTCGGTTCGCGATTCCGCCCCGCGCGGGGCGGGCGGGCGGGCGGACTCGAGCCGGGAGCTGGCGAGCGCTGGGGGCCCGGCGGGAAGCAGGTGCGAGTTCCCCGGCACCAACACCTTGGTTTTTATATTTCCAGATCTAATTAAAAAAAAAAAAACTTTAAAAGGATAGGCGCATAGGATGATACATATTGAGAGTCCCTGCTTTTCTCCCATCATACGCCATCATTCTCCCAATCTTGTCCAGGTTTTAAGCCCTTTGGATGCATTATCTCATTTACCCCTCTGGGTAGGGGTTATCACGATTCCTATTCTACAGAGAATGAAAACAGAGGCTTGGAGGCCAAACCAAGATCAGGCACCCAGCACAAGGCTCCCAGCCTCCGCCCCTAATCACTGGGCCTCATGGTCTCTGTCAGGGGAGAGAGGGTGTGCCCACAAGCCCTTCTGGAAGGCGAGAGTGACTGTGTGCCGCACCTCCAGGACAGTTCAGTCTCCTTGCCCACCTTCTACATGGTCCCTGATGTCTCTGGGCACTCAGAGGAAGGAAGACCAGTGGGTTTAATGTTTATCACCCTAAAGTGCACAGTGTCAGGAAACCCAGGGACTCTGGACTCTTCACCTACCTCCAGGGGGCTGGAGTGGTTAGGGCAGAGGCGGACAGAGGGCAAACATCCTTCCTCAGATTCCAACTCCTCCAGTTTTCTGTGTGGGTGCAGGGCTGGAGTGGGCATGTGATGGGGTAGGCTCAGAAGGCCTGAGCCCTCATCTCCTAGCAGTTACAAATGAAAAGGCTGTAGTGATGGATCCTGGCCCAGGCTCTGAAGTCAGATTGCCTGTGCTCAAATCTGGCTCCACTCGCTGTGTGACCTTGAGCAAGTGAGCCTCTCTGTGCCTGACTGCTTCATCTGTGAAATGGGAATGATAACAACTTCCACATAGGATTGTTAAGAAGTTTATATACAATAATACCTGTAAGTCCCTTGGAAGAGATATATCTGCTATTACAAGTATTATTTTATTAGATATCTATATTAATGAGAATTTTAGTTGCAGGTAATGAAAAACCTCTCCATTGGCATAACCAAAGAAAACACTTTATTAAAAGGAGATTTGTCCACAAATACAAAAAATAGCCAGGCATGATGGCAGGTACCTGTAGTCCCAGCTACTTGGGAGGCTGAGACTGGGGAATCACTTGAACCCAGGAGATGGTGGTTGCAGTGAGCCAAGATCATGCCACTGCACTCCAGCCTGGGCAGCTGAGTGAGACTTCGTCTCAGAAAAAAAAAAAAGAAAGAAAGAAAAGAAGGGGAGAGGCCTGAACTAGCGTGCTCAGCCCCCTCGCCATGTGAAACCCTGTACTGCCTCCAGACTCCACCAGCAAGAAGGTCCTTACCAGATGCAACCCCTTGACCTTGCACTTAGCTTCCATAGCTGTAAGGTATAAACTGTTTTTCCTTATAAATTACCCAGCTTCAAGTATTCTATTATAAGCAACAAAAAACCAACTAAGACACACCTAGAGGGCCTGCTCGCAGCTTCCCTGATACTGGGGATAACCCATCCACAGCACCTGTTGCACTAAGCAGCCATCCCAGGACCCCCCCCCCAACACACACACAAACACACACACCCCTCTAGCCACAGCTGATTAAATGGAGTTCAGCCAGTCCCTGGTCTTGTCCCCTGACTCAGAGAGAGGAGCTGAGCCAATCAGATTCACAATCAGAATCTGAACTAAGAAACTCTGGGGAAGGCAGCTGTTGGCCATGAAGGATGAAAGATCAGATGGTCCTGGGTCTTGAGGGTCAACGTTATCTGGTGGAATCTGAGGAGCTGAGAAAAGAGAAGAGAGCAGTTATCAAGAGAGAAACTGAGGTAAGAGAGATCTACAGCCCAAGACACTGGGCAAATAGCTTCAGTGTCTGACTTTCCACTTCCCACTTCCAGTGCAGGAGAAGCCTGGCTGAATGGAGCTTTCCTAAGCCAGTGGAGATCCCCAGAATTTCCAGTCATAGCCTCACAGCTCCCCACCCAAACGTTAGTTTCCTGTTACTAAAAAATGTCCTACTCAAAAAAATTCACTTCCTTATTTCTTTGTAAAATGAGCCATAAATCATCCAACTTTTTTATTTCTCCAAGGAGAGAAGATGCAACCCAGCCACCCCCGTACCTTTCCTGCTTCAAGTCCTGTGGGCGTGTGGGCGGGCATGTGCCCCTGCGTGTGCCTGGAGCGTGCACAGAATCATCTCCATTTAAGGATGGTTCACACTCGAATATTCGCCGTGTCCCAGGATCACCTGACCTCCCCTCAGGAGAGAGGGGGCAGAAAGCAACTTGCCCAAAATGGTCTGTAGAGACAACCATTATGGCCACCAGCTCCAGAATGTGGGCACTGCATCCCTGAGGGCAGAAGGGGACATTCCCCAGAACTGGGCAGGCAGAAGGGAGCCCTCTCCAGGCCTCAGAACTGGGCTGGTCATGGCATGTCAAATATTTCCTCCAAGGGAGTACCGATCTTAGTGCTTCTGTGCTTGCTTAGATACAGAGGCTGCTCATAGACCAAGCAGCCATTTGCAGGGCTGAAGTTGGGTCAGAGTCCACCACAGGTGCCTCCTCCGCAGCTCTTTCCACCGCACGGTCTCCCCACCATGCCTAAGTAGCTCGACCAGACCTGGTTCCAACCTCTTCTTTTCTCCAGCAAACTTACAATAAAGATCTACTCTGATTCAGTGAAGATTTTTTCATCCATAATTAAATGACGCATGCACACACGCTCCACCCTCCTTTATGTGAGCCACTAGCAACACAGAACTCTTACTTCCTTATTTGTAAAATGACAAGGTTGGATGAGGCATGGTCTGGGCCCCCACCCTGCTCTGCCGGTCTAGGAATGTGTCTCATCGCTGCTGTGTGTCGTGACAATGGATCAGAGACTTTTTCTTTCTTTCTTTCGAGATGGAGTCTTGCTCTGTCGCCAAGGCTGGAGTACAGTGGTGCAATCTTGGCTCACGGCAACCTCCACCTCCTGGGTTCAAGCGATTCTCCTGCCTCAGCCTCCCGAGTAACTGGGATTACAGGCAAGTGCTACCACACCAGGATTAATTTTTGTATTTTTAGTAGAGACAGGGTTTCACCGTGTTAGCCAGGATGGTCTCGAACTCCTGACCTCAGGTGATCTGTCCACCTTGGCCTCCCAAAGTGCTGGGATTACAAGCGTGAGCCATCGTGCCCAGCCAACGAGAGACTATTTTGTTCCCTATTATTGGGCCATTTTCTGCACCTGTGAGGGCAGACACTGTTTCCTGATCTCCCAGTATCCCCAGTGCAGGGAGTCTGTCTGGAGAAAACTCTGATGATTACTGCCTGCCTGGGAATCTAGCTGGTGCAGAGGAGACGGAGCAGGCTCCTGACTGACTGGCTAAAAGGCCGGCAGAGGACTGACAGCAGAGTGACCCTCAGCGGCAGCCCCTGGGCTAAGCCAGGTCACAGCTCCACCCTCCCCTAGGAACCAGGGTTTACTATGAAAAGTGAGGGCAGGAGAGTGGGAGAATCCCCCAAATCTATACAAAATCCAAGAACAAAAGTCCATTCAACCGTCTTACCCAAAATTTTGCATTCAGTAAGTTAACGATCCCGAAGTACAAACTAGTTTTAGTGCTGGCATACGTGTTAGGCGTGTGTAGCTGAATGTTGTTGACGTTTCCAATTACACAGAAGAGGTGGGTGAGGAGTCCCCCCATGCTCTGGAAGGCTAAGGCCTAAAGCTGGCGTTGGTACTGAGAGTTGAGTCTTCAACAGTGGAACTGGTGGCCCCAAGTCCTCACTGCTCTCTCTCCCTGTCTGGGTGGAAGACCTTGTCTGTTTTACCACTGCTCCTTGAATTATCTTAAAACTTTAGTTTCAAAACAATGTTCAGCTCGCCCAGTGTTAACTGAGTCCAAGTGCTTTTGCTTACATTAATTTTTTCCCAGGGAGTGGAGTTAGCGCGGGGAGGGAAACATCCCCACGGAAAACAATACCAAACTTGTTCATGGCTCTGTACTAAGTTGGTCCTTTACCAGTTGATCCTGGGCCAAAAGAAAAGTCTTCTCAGGCTGGGTGCAGTGGCTCACGCCTGTCATCCCAGCACTTTGGGAGGCCAAAGCAGGCAGATCATGAGGTCAGGAGATCAAGACCATCCTGGCTAACACGGTGAAACCCCGTCTCTACTAAAAATACAAAAAATTAGGCGAGTGTGGTGGCACGTGCCTGTAATTTCAGCTATTCAGAAGGCTGAGGCAGGAAAACCACTTGAACCTGGGAGGTGGAGGTTGCAGTGAGCCGAAATGGCACCTTTGCACTCCAGCCTGGGCGACAAAGCGATACTCCAACTCAGGGGGAAAAATGTCCTCTAATCTTTATCATATTTTGGAAATACATGGGACAGAAATTCTACAGGATACTTGTGAGTTGGTGGTGCTGGGTGGGAGCAGTGTGTTCCCCTTCTAGAGAGTTCTCTCAAATTCTAGGTAGCTGCTTACCTCTTTCTTAGTTGTTGGCATGTCCAAGGGTCGCCACCTGTACTATTACTTGGTAGATACACTTCTTCATTTGGGTGCACTTTTTCTTTCCTTTTCTTTTGGAGACAGAGTCTTGCTCTGTTGCCCAGACTGGAGGGCAGTGACACAATCACAACTCACTGCAGCCTTGACCTCCCAGGCTCAAGCAATCTCCTGCCTCAGCCTCCTACGTAGCTGAGACTAGGTGTGCACCACCAAACGCCCAGCTAATCTTTTTTCCTTGTAGAGATGGGGTGTCACTATATTGCCCAGGCTAGTCTCGAACTCCTGGGCTCAAGCAATCCTCCCGTCTCAGCCTCCCAAAGTGCTGGGATTACAGAAGTGAGCTGTAGCATCCAGCCACATTTTACCTGCAATGTATTTATTTTAGAATTAAATCACCATTGTAAGTGGAACACCAATCTCATTTGCCTGCCACAGACGTTTAGCCAGTGGTAGGGAAGTGTTGAAGATATAATGGCTCCAGTAGATGGAAACAAAATTGAAAAAGGAAAACCTTCCTAATCTGTGGTTGGGGTTATTTAAGACCACAGATGAGTACCACCCCAGAGAGTTTTCTATTCTGCGCAAGGAGGCTCTTCTATGAGGCTGTGAGCTCCCTGGGGACAGAGATGGATCGAACCTCTGTTCCCCACAAAGCACTAGCTGAAGGTCTTTCACATAGTAAGTGCTCAGTAAACCTTTCCTGCAGTTGAGTGCCCTATACACAACAGCAGCCTGCCATGAGACACAGCAACCCAGCGACCAACAGGCTCTTTTGGGCCACTAACCCGTGAGGTTTAGGGAGCCTATGGATAAAAGTGTCACGGGCAGAGCCTCACTGTTGCGAACTGCTACTGGGTCCTAGGGTCCTAACAGCAGGGCTGGGAGATGGTGAAGGGGCTCACCTGCATCACTATCATCTAACCTAGAGGACTCTGGAGAGGAAGGCGAGGCAGATCTCTTCTCTGCAACACCACCACCCTTGTTGAAACCGCAGTTCTAAACAATAGTCTGTTGCCATTTCTCCCAGGATCCCCAGCCAGCCTTTGCTCTCTCCCTATTTTCAGCATTCAATGCTAATTACCCTTAGGGGCAGGTTGCCAAGCATTTGAATGAAATGTAATCACTTTCCTCTGCTTGGGAACGTTGTCCCCTCCCTACTCTCAAGGGGTCCAGCAGGGAACTGAAATTGAACTCTGCCAATTATATCAGCATCAATTTTACTTTTCACAATTTCTGAACCCTGGGGAGCTTCAGAACCACCCTTGACCTCTTTGACCCAATACCTTGTTCTTGTCCTGCCTGCAGCAGAAAGGGCTCAAGAGGAGTTGGACAGACAGGAGTTGGAACCTCACCCCTGTCACTTGCTGCCTGTGTCCACTCAAGCGAAAGTATCCCCCTCTGAACCTCAATTTCCTTATCTACAAAAATGGGAATTTGACTCAGGCTTGTAATCTCAGCATGTTAGGAGGCCAAGGCAGGAGGATTGCTTGAGGTCAGAATTCCTGATCTCAAGCAATCCTCCTTGACCAGCCTAGACAACATAGTGAGACTCCCATTTCTACAAAATGTAGAAAAAAGGGCCGGGCACAGTGGCTCACGCTGTAATCCTAGCACTTTGGGAGGCCAAGGCGGGAGGATCACGAGGTCAGGAGATTGAGACCAGCCTGGCCAACATGGTGAAACCCCGTCTCAACTAAAAATACAAAAAAAACTAGCCAGGCATAGTGGCACACCCCTGTAGTCCCAGCTACTCGGGAGGCTGAGGCAGGATAATTGCTTGAACGCGGGAAGTGGAGGTTGCAGTGAGCCAAGATCGTGCCACTGCACTCCAACCTGGGCAACAAGAGCAAGACTCCAGTTCAAAAAAAAAAAGTCGAAAAAGTTACCTGGGCATGGTGGTGTACACCTGTAGTCCCAGCTACTCAGGAGGCTGAGGTTGAGGCTCCAGTGAGCTATTGATGCAGGATTTTTCTTGTTCCCTTTGCCAGGCTCACTGCAGGAGATGCCCTATCAACTTGGCCCACTGGGCCGTGTCTGAAAGCAAGTTTCCAGCATGGATCCTGTGGTCCCTGCAACTGTGCACTCAGCCCCAAGTGGGAGGATGTGTGTGAATAAGTGACTGTAGGGTCTGGCTGGTTTTCCAAGTGCTGAGTGCCAACGAGGGAGGAGGCTCCATGCAAGGCTTGTGGCTGGACCAGGCATGTTGCCCAGGAGGGAACATGTGCCCAGGCAGGGGTGTCTTCGACCCTGAAGTCCCAGAGGGGGTGTTACAGTATGCTAATTAGCTCTTAGTTCCGCCATCTGCAGTCTGATGGACAGCAGTATGTTAGCAGGTCAGTCAGTTCCTTGCCCTGCTCTGGCCCAGGGCTCCAGGACTGGCTCAGCCCCACCACTGTTTCTGTTGGGTGAAACGGCTGCCCTCCACCAGCAGAGAGCAGAAGGCCACAGTGCCACAGCCTTCTGGGTACTCACATTCCGTAGGTCCATAGCTCTTGTCCCTCGTCCAAGAAGAATGATGTCATGCTGATGCTGACCATTGAAGGGTGATGAGGGCTGGGAATTTTACTGAGCTACAAAACAGCTCTCAGAGGAGAGGGGATGGGAAGGTGGTCTCTCACCTGAAGTCAAGTCATCTCCCTTAGTGTGGCTGAGGTCTGGGGTTTTTACAGGCAAAGAATGGGGGAGTTAGTATTGAAAAAGGCAACAGTTGATTGGTTAAAGAGCATCATTCAGAAAAAACCAGTTTGGGAAAGGGTAGGCAAAAAGGAAGAGAAGTTCTCACCCATCTGGAACCAGCAATCCAGGCTGTTTTTGGCTTGATGCTGGGGTTTCACGGGGGACCTACCCCATCTGCCCAGGCATTTGTCTGCCTCCTGTCCCTATCACTACGATCACACCACTGCACTCCAGCCTGGGTGACAGAGCAAGACTCTGTCTCTAAAAAAATAAAAATAAAAAGTAAATAGGTATTCATTTACTCTTAAACTAATCTAGTAATTAAATCCTCAGAATAGGTGTGAAGACCTAACATTGTCCCTGTCACGTAGTAGGTTTT
>NW_016107330.1:11664335-11669554 GCF_001604975.1 Cebus imitator | reverse complement strand
TTTTTTTTGTGACAGAGTCTCACTCTGTCGCCCAGGCTAGAGTGCAGTGGCCTGATCTCGGGTCAGTGCAACTTCCACCTCTGAGGTTCAAGTGATCCTTGTGCCTCAGCCTCTCAAGCAGCTGGGATTACAGGTGTGTGCCACCATGCCCAGCTAATTGTTTTTGCATTTTTAGTAGAGACGAGGCTTCACTATTTTGACCAGGCTGGTCTCGAACTCCTGAAATCAAGTGATCTGGCCACTTCGACCTCCTAAAGTGATAGGATTATAGGCATGAGCCACTGTGCCCAGCTGTAGGTTTTCAAAAACGTTCGCCCTCTCTTTTTTTATTTTTTATTTTATTTTATTTTATTTTTGAGACGGAGTTTCACTCATGTTACCCAGGCTGGAGTGCAATGGCGCGATCTCGGCTCACCGCAACCTCTGCCTCCTAGGTTCAGGCAATTCTCCTGCCTCAGCCTCCTGAGCAGCTGGGATTACAGGCACGCGCCACCATGCCCAGCTAATTTTTTGTATTTTTAGTAGAGACGGGGTTTCACCGTGTTGACCAGGTTGGTCTTGATCTCTTGACCTCGTGATCCACCCGCCTCGGCCTCCCAAAGTGCTGGGATTACAGGCTTCAGCCACCGCGCCTGGCCCACCCTCTCTTTTTTTAAACATTCACCCTCTCTTTTTTAAAATTAGCCAGGCATAGTGGCATACCTCTGTAGTCCCAGCTACTCGGGAGGCTGAGACAGGATAATTTCTTGAATGTGGGAAGTGGAGGTTGCAGTGAGCCAAGATCGTGCCACTCCACTCCAGCCTGGGCAACAAGAGCAAGACTCCATCTGGGTTCAGTAGAGTGTCATGGGCCACTGAGTGCCTACTGTGTGCCAGCTACCACATGCTGTCAGTGGGGTGGCTGCTCCCAGGATATTTTTGTGTTCCCAGGAAATGGTTTCTTGGCTCCATTCTTGCTAGCTCTGTCTTCCACGTGAGGTGCGAAGTTTCTTTCCAGAATGTCCAGACGTGGATGATCCCAGACCTTCAGCAACAGAGCGTTTCTTACCCCCATCCCCATTCCCCGGCTAGAAGTCCCAGAGCAGCGGGTGTTCAGAACAGTATCATTGCCACCACCCCCGGCCCCCTGGAACTCTCTGGCCATGCTCAGTCTTTTCACCTCACAGAACCTTGGCTTTTTCAACTCAGAAGGAGGATAATGGTCCCAGCTCCTCTCCAGCCCTTGGTTCTTGTCCAACTGTAACTCCTCACACCTAAGACCTGGTCCTCCTCCTTGTCCCTTCCTCCCTGTGTTCAGACCATATCCAAGTCCTGTGAGTTTTACCAATAATCCCAAAATATTTCCAAAATCTGAGCATCTCCTCGTCTCCACCACCACCATCCTGGTCTAGGCAACTATTTTCTCCCCAAGATGGCTGCAAGGTGTCCCCATGGTCTCAGGAAGTGACACTGCTCCCTCCTCCCAGGACAGGTCTGATCATGTCATACCCCTAACCACCTCCCTGCTGAAAAACCACCCACAGCTCCTCCTTGGTGTTGCGGGACCTGATTTCCAACTAGGGTTGGCTGGCCCTGCAAAGCTTGGTCCTTACCAGCTTCAGCCACATCTTGTTCCTTGCTGTGGCTACCTGAGCCTTTTAGTTCTTTGAATGTGCCATGCTCTGTCCTGTCACAGGACATTTGCACTCCCTGTCTCGTCTTCCTGGAGAGCCCTGCTCTACTTTCTAAAAGCCTTGCCTCATTCTGCCCTGCTTCCTCTGTTCTTCAGTAAGGATCACCTCCTCCTGGATGCCCTTCCTGATCAGTAGCACTGAGAGAGTCAGAACCCTCATTATACCCTCCTAGGGCACTGGGTACTTCTTTTTTTTTCATTTTTTTATATTTTATTGAGACAGGATCTTGCTCTTTTGTCCAGGCTGGAGTGCAGTGGCATGCTCACAGCAGCCTCAACCTCTTTGGCTCAAGAAATCCTCCCACCCCAGACAAATTCAGAGAAACTGCTGTTCAAAAAAGAGAAAAAATAAATAAAAGAAAAAAAAATCCTCCCATCTCTGCTTTCTGGGTAGCTGGGACCACAGGCAGGTGCCACCATTCCTGTCTAATTTTTTTATTTTTGTGGAGATGGGGTCTCCCTGTGTTGCCCAGGCTGGTCTCAAACTCCTGGGTTCATGTGGTCCTCCCACCTCAGCCTCCCAAAGTGCTGGGATTACAGGCACAAGCCGTCAAGCCTACCCAAGAAATTCTTATTGAATATCTACTGTATGTCAGATGCTGAGCTCACAGGAAACAATATGAGTAGCCTCAGGCCAGGTGTGGTGGCTCATGCCTGTAATTCCAGCACTTTGGGAGGCTCAGGTGGGCAGATCACTTGAACCCAGGAGTTTGAGACCAGCCTGGGCAACACAGGGGGACACTTTCTCGACAAAAAAAAAAAAAAAAATTAGGCATGGTGGCATGTGTCTGTGGTCCCAGCAACTCATAGGCTGAGGGAGGGTCACTTGAGCCTGGGAGGTTGAGGCTGCAGTGAGCCATGATTGTGCCACTGCACTCCAGCCTAAGCAACAGAGTGAGACTTTGCCTCAAAAAAAAAAAAAAAAAAGAATTTATTGAATAAATGATTGAATGAAGATGATTTTGAGTATCAAATAAAGAGAAAGAGGGAAATGGACAGGGAATCGATGTTGGATGAGTTCTCACCATAGTACCAGGTGCTTGAGATATGTTGTCCTAATTTTTACAAATGACCCATTTTGTATTTGGAAAAAATCTGAAACTTGGAGATGTTAGGTAACCTGGCCATAGTACACAAATAATAAATGGTAAAGTTAGGGTAAGAGCAGGATCCGCTTAGCTCCCACAATCACCATCTCCCCCTTTCTCCAGTGTACTTCCATTTAAAAAGGTGAAGGGGGTATGTTTTGCAAATTCTAAAGTTGTAGATAAATAGATCATCCCCAGAACTACTTGCCATAATAATAAAAGTTGTTGAGGGGAAGGGGAAGGTATTGGAAGGAGAAACTTTTGGGGCAATGGAAATGTCCTGTATCAGCATATAGGGATGATGGTAGAAGAGCATATATTTAGCACAACTCATTGAAATATACACCTAAGATCTGTGAATTTCACCGTATGCAAATTTTCTCCTTTGAAAATTTTCCCTTTCAAAAACAGCTATACAAGGCATTATTGGTACAATTGGGGAAATTTGAATATATATACATTAGATAATATTATTGTATTAATGCTAAATTCTTGGATGTTACTGTGTGATCCAGCAATTCACTACCAGCTACACACCCAAGATAATTCAAAACACAGCCACACAAAAACTTGTATGTGAATGCGAGTAGAAACAACACAAATGTCCATGAACTGATGAATGAAAGAATAAAATATGCCAGCAATATTTTAAAGAATAGGCTTTTAACAAATGATGCTGGAACAACTGGACCTCCATGCAGAAAAATGAATTTAGACATAGACCCTACACCCTTCACAAAACTTAACTCAAATGTATTACAGACTTGAATGTAAGATGCAAAACTATAAAACCCCTGGAAGGTATCACAGAAAATTAATAAAAGAAATCTAAATGACAGTGAGTTTGGCGATGACTTTTAGCTATAACACCAAAGCTATGATCCATGAAAGGAAAAACCATAAGCTGGCCTTCAGAAACACAGAACATATTTGCTCTGCAAAAAACAATGTCAAGAGAATGAAAAAACAAGCCACAGATTGGGAGGAAATGTTTGCAAAAGGCATATCTGAGAAAAGACTGCTATCCAAAATCCTCAAAGACTTCTTAAAACTCTACAATAAGAAAACAAAACAAACAACAACAACAAAGATTAAAAAGGGGCCAAGCCTTAGACACCTCACCAGAGAAGATATCCAGACGGCAGCTGGGAGTGGTGGCTCACACCTGTAATCCTGGCACTTTGGGTTGTTGTTGTTGTTGCTGTTTGAGATGGAGTCTCACTCTATTTCCCAGGCTGGAGTGTAGTGGCGCCATCTTGGCTCACTGCAACCTCCACCTCCCAGGTTCCAGTGATTCTCCTGCTTCAGCCTCCTGAGTAGCTGGGATTACAGGCACATATCACCATACCCAGCTAATTTTTGTACTTTTTAGTAGAGATGTGCTTTCACCATGTCAGCCAGGCCGGTCTAGAACTCTTAACCTCAAGTGATCTGCCCACCTTGGTCTCCCAAAGTGCTGGGATTACAGGCATGAGCCACCATGCCTGGCCTATCCTAGCACTTTGGGAGGCCAAGGCGGGAGAATTCCCTGAGCTCAGGAGTTCATGACCAGTCTAGGCAACATTGCAAGACCTCATCTCTACAAAAAATCAAAAGATGAGCTGGGCATGATGGTTTGCACCTGTATTCCCAGCTACTCAGGAGGTTAAGGTGGAAGGATCACTTCAGCCCAGGAAGTTGAGGCGGCAATGAGCCATGATTGTACCACTACAGTCTAGCCTGGGTGAGAGAATGAGAGGAAAAAAAAAAAAAAAAAAGGAAATACAGATGGCAAATAAGCATATGAAAAGATGGTCCACAGTATATGTTATGAGAGAAATGCAAATTAAAACAACAATGAGATACCACTACACACCTATTACAATGGCCAGAATCTAAAACCCTGACAACACCAAAGGCTGATGAGGATGTGGAGCAACAGGATGCTCTTTCTTTGCTGGTGGGAATGCAAAATGTCTTTGGAAGATGGTGTGGCAGTTTCTTACAAAATTTAACATACTGTTATATCATATGCTCCAGCAATCTCGTTCCTTGGTATTTACCAAATGAATTGAAAATTTATGTTCACACAAAAACTACACACAGATGTTTGCAGAAGTTTTATGCATAATTGTCAAAACTTAGATGTCCTTCAGCAGGTAAATGGATAAATAAGCTGTTGTATATCCAGATAATAGAATATTATCCAGTGCTGAAAAGAAATGAGCAGCCAGGCACGGCAGCTCACACCTGTAATGCCAGCACTTTGGGAGGCTGAGGCAACATAGGAGGACCTGGGCAACATGGTAGGACCCCATCTCTACAAAATGCAAAAATTAGTTGGGCATGGTGGCTTGTGCCTGTGGTCCCAGCTGCTCAGGAGACTGAGGTGGGAGGATTGCTTGAGCCCAGGAGGTCGAGGCCACAGAGACCGTGTCTCAAAAAAAAAAAAAAAAAAAAAAAGAATTTATTGAATAAAT
>NW_016107330.1:11658105-11664259 GCF_001604975.1 Cebus imitator | reverse complement strand
AAGAAAAGAAAAAAAAAAAGAAATGAGCAATCAAACCATGAAAAGACACAATGGAAACCTACATGTATGTTAGTGAAAGAAAACAGAATGAAAACACTGTATGACTCCAACTATACAGCATTTTGAAAAAAGCAAAACTATGGAGACAGACAGTAAAAAGATCAGTGTTTTCCAGGGTTAGGAGGGAAGGAGGGATGGACAGGTGGAGCATGAAGGCTCTTCAGGGCAGTGAAACTACTTTGTGTGATACTACAACGGTGGATACATGTCAGTATACGTTTGTCTAAACCCATAGGATGTACAAGAGTAAACCCTGACGTAAACTATGGACTTGGGGTGGTGGTGTATCAGTGCAGGCTCATTAACTATAACAGAGGTATTAATACTTTGGTGAGGAATGTTGGAAATGGAGGAGGCTATGAGGGGGTACAGGGTATATGGGACAGCTGTGCACCTTCTGCTCGCTTTTGTTGTGAGCCTAAGACTGCTGTAACAATAAAACAAGTAGAAAGAAGAGGCATAAACTATTTTCAAAGACAAATAAAAAGAAAATCTCCATCTAAAAATAAAATGTGGTCTAGCCATACAGGAGAATATTGTTTAGCAATAAAAAATAATAAAAAGAGAAGCAGTGAAAAGCAGCATTCAGATGGAAATTTACAGCTGTAAACCTCTACGTTGAAAAAAAAAAGAGAGCCAGACTGAGCAGCATAATGAGGCCTCATCTCTAAAAAAATAAAATTAGCTGGGTGAGGTGGCACATGCATGTGTACCAGCTACTTGGGAGGCTGAAGTGGGAGGATCTCTTGAGCTCAGGAGGTCGGGGCTGCAGTGAGCTATGATTACACCACTGCACTCCAGCCTGGGTGACAGAGCAAGGTCCCTGTCTTAAAAAAGAAAAAGGCCAGGTGTGATGTTTCACACCTGTAATCTCAGCACTTCGGGAGTCCGAGGCGGGTGAATCACGAGGTCAGGAGTTCAAGACCAGCTTGGCCAAGTTAGTGAAACCCCATCTCTACTAAAAATACAAAAATTAGCTGGGCACGGTGGTGGACACCTGTAATCCCAGCTACTCGGGAGGCTGAGGCAGAGAATTGCTTGAACCCAGGAGGTGGAGTTTGCAGTGAGCCGAGATCGTGCCGCTGCATTCCAGACTGGGCAACAAAGCAAGACTCCATCTCAAAAAAAAAAAGAAAAAAAAAGAAATTTCACATAAATGGAATCATATCGCATGTGGGCTTCTGTGCCTGGCTCTTTTCTCTTAGCGCAGTCTAGCGCTTCATCTGTGTTGCTCTGTGCACCGGCGCTGTGTTTCCTGTATTGCTGAGGAGTATTCCATTTTATGGATGGATGACATTTTGTTTATCCACTTATATTTTGGGCTTTTGGATTGCTTCCAGTTTTTGTCTATAGAAGAATGCTGCTATCAATATTTGCATACAAGTCCCCAGCTACTCGGGAGGCTGAGGCAGGAGGCTTGTTTGAAGTCAGGAGCTCAAGACTGGCCTGGGCAACATAGTAAGACCCTGTGCTCTAAACAAATAAATTAGCCAGGCATGGTAGCACACATTTCTAGTCCCAGCTACGTGGGAGGCTGACGCAGGAGGATGGATTGAGCCCAGGAGTGTAAAAAAAATGCATCCAAGACTTGTTGTGGATATACATTTTCACTTCACTAGGGTAGATGCCTGGATACCTGGGAGTGGAAGTGCTGGATTGGATGCTAAGTGCATGTTTCACTTCTTGCAGAACTGCCAAACTGTTTGCAAAAGTGGCTGTATCACTTTACATTTTCACCAGCAGTGTATGAGATGGCCCCGTGTCTGTCCTTTATTTACCCAAATGCTCTCAGGATTTAGGCTGGATGCCTGGTATGTATTAGGTTGGTGCAAAAGTAATTGCGGTTTTTGCCATTACTTCTAAAAGTAAGTATCCATTAAAGTGAATGTTGGCTGAATCGACATGTGGTTAAGCTCCTACTGTGAGCCTAATACTGTGCTGATCATGGTGCTTGAATGACTGCATGCGAGGTACCCAGTGGCTGTCCGTGGGGTTGACGTTGAACCGGCAGAACACTTTATACCCAGACTACGTTTTTAGTGGGGCACTCACCCAAAGACCCTTGCTAAATGAAGCCCTTGGCTTTCCAGGAAGGTGATAGTGGCATGAACCCCAAGAAGAATGGAATAGTTGTGCATTGTCTGTAAAAGGCTGTTGAACAGATTGTTCACACAGCAGCACGTATGTGACAAGTCCTTTTTTTTTTTTTTATTGGAGACAGAGTCTTGCTCTGTGGCCCAGACTGGAGTGTAGTGGTGTGATCTTGGCTCACTGCAACCTCCGCCTCCCGGGTTCAAGCAATTCTCCTGCCTCAGCCTTCCAAGTACCTGGGATTACAGGTGTGCGCCACCACACCCTGCTAATTTTTGTATTTTTAGTAGAGACGGGCTTTCTCCATGTTGGCCAGGCTGGTCTCAAACTCCTGACCTCAGGTGATCCGCCCACGTGGGCCTCTCAATGTGCTGGGATTACAGGCATGAGCCACCGTGCCCAGCCAACAAATCCTTTTTGCTTATTGGCACCAGGGTAAAGAGCGTTCTTTTTTTTTTTTTTTTTAAAGAAACAAGGTCTCGCTTTGTTGCCCAGGCTGGAGTGCAGTGGCATGATCACGGCTCCCTGCAGCCTTAACCTCCCTGGGCTCAGGTGATCCTTTCACCTCAGCCTCCTGAGTAGCTGGGACTACAGGTGTGCACCACCACGCCCAGCTAAGTTTTGTATTTTTTGTAATCCTCCCGTCTCAGCCTCCCAAAGTGTTAGAATTGCAGGCATGAGCCACCGCGCCCGGCCAGTTTTCATTCTTTAATCATGAGTCAGAGACAAAATGTTCTGTTTCCCTTTTTGGTTTAGCTGAGAGGATGGTAAGAACAGCATTTGGCTGACTGTGAACTCCTGGAGGGCAGGGACCCCTAGAGCCCATTACACCTCCTGTGCCAAAGAATCTTCTCAACAAACATCAGATGGGTAGAATGAAATGGAAGTGCAGTAACCTCACTGACTTGGAGTAATTTATAAGATATTTTCCTGTGTGTGTGTGTGTGTGTGTGTGTGTGTGTGTGTGTATTATTTTTTGAGACAGGGTCTCACTCTGTCACCCAGGATGGAGTGCACTGGTGTGATCTCGGCTCACTGCAACGTCTGCCCCCACCCTGGCTCAAGCGATCCTTCCACCTCAGCCTCCTGAGTAGCTGGGACCACAGGCATGCACCACCATGGCCAGCTGTTTTTTTTGCATTTTTAGTAGAGATAGGGTCTCGCTATGTTGCTCAGGCTGGTTTTGAACCCTCATGCTCAAATGATCTGCCTGTCTTGGCTCTCCAAAGTGCTGGGATTACAGGCATGAACCACTGCAACCAGACTCATATATTTTTTTAACAGCCTATGTGTGTAGTTTACTGTGGATGTTGTAAAAGTTGCTTGATGGTGTATAAATTATGAACGAATGGCAATGAAGAAAATAGAGTTCTTCATAGCAAGACATCTACATCTGGAAGTAAAGATAAATTGTGCCAAAAATGGCCATAAAGGGAACGAGAAAGTGACAAATATCATAAAATAGGGTGTCCGGATGCGGTGGTTGATGCTTGTAGTCCCAAGCACTTTGGGAGGCCTAGAAGGGAGGATCGCTTGAGGCCAGGAGTTTGAGACCAGCCTGGCAACATAGTGGGACCCCATCTCTATACAAAATTAGCTGGGGGCAGTGGTGCATGCCTGCGGTTCCAGCTACTTAGGAGGCTGAGGTGAGAGGATTGCTTGAGCCCAGGAGGCCGAGGCTGCAGTGAGCCGTGTTTGCACCACTGTACTCCAGCCTGGGTGACAGAGCAAGAGCCTGTCTCGCACACACACACAAAGACTTGTACCAGAATGTTCTGTAGCGCAGTTTGCAAAAGCAAAAGAAATGAACTAGGATGAATGAATGAACCCAGATCAATGTCAACATACCTCTACAATATAATGTCAGACCCGAACACCAACTTGCAAATGGATATGGGCAGAGGCATGCCGTTTATTTGATGGGTAACTACATCAAGTGCATGAAAAAGAATGATAAACCCCAAATTTGTGAGAGATTTACTCCGAGGAGGAGTACAGCAGAAGGATTGCAAAGGGGCACCCAGGGGACTTCGACCGTATCTGACAGTTGCTTTTTTTTAAAGAGCCAAAGAAAATATGCCTAAAATGTTAGGATTTGTCAAAACTTGACTATGATTATGAGTGTATGTTACAGTAGTCTCTGTATTTTTGTTTGCTTATGATACTTCATCTGAAAAACAGCTTTCCTTATATCTTATTAATATAAATGTATGCATGGGGAAAGCTGTAATGTAAAGAGTGTATAGCAAGGCTGGGTGCAGTGGCTCATGCCTGTAATCCCAGCACTTTGGGAGGGAGTGGTGGGTGGATCACCTGAGGTCAGGAGTTCAAGTCCAGCCTGGCTAACATGGTGAAACCCCATCTCTAGCAAAAATACAAAAATTAGCTGGGCGTGGTAACATGCAACTGTAATCCCAGGTACTCAGGAGGCTGAGACAGGAGAATCAATTGAACCCGGGAGGCAGAGGTTTCAGGGAGCTGAGATCCCGCCATTGCACTCCTGCCTGGGCAACAAGAGCAAAACTCCATCTTAAAAAATAAATAAATAAAAATAAAGATTATGTAGCAAATAATCCTGATTATTTCCATGTGATGAGATGACTGGTTATTTTCATTTTCCTATTTATTTTTCCATATCTATATTTTCTGATTTTCTTATGGTGAACCTGTCTTACTTGTGCAATGTTTTAAAACCCCAAAAAAAAAAAAACATATAAAAAAGCGGCCGGGCACGGTGGCTCACGCCTGTAATCCCAGCACTTTGGGAGGCCGAGGCAGGTGGATCACCTGAGGTCAGGAGATCGAGACTAGCCTGGCCAACATGGTGAAACCCCATCTCTACCAAAATACCCAAAAATTACCTGGGTATGGTGGTAGGCACCTATAATCCCAGCTAATCTGGAGGCTGAGGCGGGAGAATTGCTTGAAGCTGGGAGGTGGAGGTTGCAGTGAGCCAAGATCGCACTGCCACTGCACTCTAGCCTGGGCAACAAAAGCAAAACTCTGTCAAAAAAAAAAAGGGAGGCTGGGAACAGTGGCTCAGCCTAGGAGTTTGAGACCAGCCTGGACAAAACGGTGAGACCCCATATCTACAAAAAAACTTTAAAATTTGCAGAGTGCTCTCCTGTCCCCCAGCTACTCAGGAGGCTGAGGAGGGAGGATTGCTTGGGCTCAGAAGTTTGAGACCGCAGTGAGCTATGTTGACAACACTGCACTCTGCACTCCAGCCTGGGAGACAGAGTAAGACCCTGTCTCAACAATAAAAAAATAAAATAAAAAAATAAAAGAAGAAAGAGGAGGAGGAAGAAGGAGGAGGAGGAGGAGGAGGAGAGGGAGGAGGAGGAAGAGGAGGAGGAGAATCTTGTTCAGAGAATAGCTTTTGCTCTTCCAACTTGGATCTGATGGTGGTGACCTGCAAATTAGGAGACAATCAGCAGGTGAACAGGAGACAAGTCTTATTTCCGCATGCACAGGATCCACTCAGTGATTAGTAACTCCTGGATTAGGGATAAGGAATTTACATATGAAACTTAACAAAGTGGGAGTTTTCAAGCTTCCTTAGATGGAAGGTTTTGATGAAGTTTGCTTAGGTCAGTGGAGACCTTCCCAGACTGGAGACCTTCCCAGAGGGGGATTTATGGCAACTGACTCTCATAATGTTCTGTTCTAGCCAAATAAGGGAATTTCAGATATGATTTCTTTCTGCACCTTCTTTGGCTCAAATGTTTTCATTTAAAAATAATCCTCATGCTTCCAGGCATGGTGGCTCATGTCTATAATCCCAACGTTTTGGGAGGCCAAGGAGGGCAGATCACTTGAGCTCAGGAGTTCAAGACCAGCCTGGGCAATATGGCAAAACCCCATCGCTACCAAAAATATAAAAATTGGGCCGGGCGCGGTGGCTCAAGCCTGTAATCCCAGCACTTTGGGAGGCTGAGGCGGGTGGATCACGAGGTCAAGAGATCGAGACCATCCTGGTCAACATGGTGAAACCCCGTCTCTA
>NW_016107330.1:11650421-11657803 GCF_001604975.1 Cebus imitator | reverse complement strand
GGTGTGTGCCTGTAATCCCAGCCACTTGGGAGGCTGAAGCACGAGAATCACTTGAGCCTGGGAGGCGGAGCTTGCAGTGAGCTGAGATTGTGTCACTGCACTCCAGCCCAGACAACAAAATAAGCCTCTGTCTCTTTTTTATTTTTATTTTATTTTTTTTAAAGATGGGGTTTTACCATGATGGCCAGGCTGGTCTTGAACTCCTGACCTCAGGTGATCCACCCACCTCGGCCTCCCAAAGTGCTAGGATTACAGGTGTGACTCTGTCTCAAAAAAAAAAAAAAAATCTTTATGCCAACTCTGGGGGTCTGAGCATGCCCCACAATCTCAAGTCAATAGCTTAACCTTCCCCTTTAACTAGAAAAAGAAGAGCAAACTGAAGCAAAGCAAGCATAAGGAAGAAAATAATAAAAATTAGAAGGAGATAAATTAAGTAGAAAACAGAGTAACAATAATAAAATTCAATGAAATCGAAGTTGTTTCTTTGAAAAGATTGACATAACTGAAGAATCTTTAACTAGACTGACCAATCAAAAAAGGGAGAAGACTCAAATTATAAAAATCAGAAATGAAAATTGGAACATATCACCAACCTTACAGAAATAAAAAGGATTATAGAAGAATACTATGAACAATTGTATACTAACAAATTAGGTAACATAGATGAAATGGATAAATTTCTCAAAAGATACAAACTGCCAAAACTGCATCAAAATGAGGAAAAAAAATCTAAACAGACCTATGACAAGTAAAGAGATTCAATCAGTAGTTGAAAAACTTCTAACAAAGAAAAGCCCCAGGACTACATGGTGTTACTGGTGAATTACATTAACGATTTAGGGAAGAATTAGCACCAATCCTTCTAAAATTCTTCCGCAAAAATAAAGAAGAAAGGAACACTTCTCAACTCATTTTATGGTGCTTGTTTCACCCTGATACTAACACCAGACAGAGGCATCACAAGAAAAGAAGATATAGATCAATATCTCTTGTGAAGAAATGTGCAAAAATTCTCAACAAAATATGAACAAACAGAATCCAGCAGCATATTAAAAAGATTATACACCATGACCAACTGGTATTTATGCCAGGAATGCAAGATTGGTCTACGACACAAAAATTAATCAGTACAATGCACCATATTAGGTCAGGTGCAGTGGCTCACACCTGTAATCCCAGCACTTTGGGACGCCAAGGCGGGCAGATCACAAGGTCAGGCATTTAAGACCAGCCTGGCCAATATGGTGAAACCTTGTCTCTACTAAAAATACAAAAATTAGCTGAGTGTGGTGGCATGCACCTGTAGTCTCAGCTACTTGGGAGGCTGAGGCAGGAGAATCACTTGAACCCAGGAGGTGGAGGTTGCAGTGAGCGGAGATCATGCTACTGCACCCCAGCCTGGGCGACAGACTGAGACTGCATCTCAAAAAAAAAAAAAAACCACCATATTGATACACAATAAATGAATAAAACTATATGATCATTTCAGTTGATGCAGAAAAACATTTGGAAAGAGCTAACATCTTGCCATATTAAAAAGACTGAACAAACTAGAAAGAAAAGGGAACTTTCTTCAACCTGATAATGGGTGATATTAGTCTGTTTTCACGCTGCTGATAAAGACATACCTGAGGCTGGACAATTTACAAAAGAAAGAGGTTTAATGGACTTAGTTCCACATGGCTGGGAGGCCTCACAATCATGGCGGAAGGTGAAAGGCATATTCCACATGATGGCAGACAAGAGAAGAGAACTCGTCCAATAGGAAACTCCCATTTTTTAAAACCATCAGATTTTGTGAGACTTATTCTCTACCACAAGAACATCACAGGAAAGACATGCCCCCATGACTTAATTACCTCCCACCGGTCCCTCCCACAACATGTGAGAATTCAAGTTGAGATTTGGGTGGTGACACAGCCAAACCATACCATGTATGTTTATAAAAAACATCATATTTACTGGTGTTTCCCCTAAGATCAAGAACATAAGAATGTTTGCGCTCCCCACTTCTATTGAATATTGTATTGGAGATTCTAGCCAAAGCAATCAGACAAGAAAAAAATAATAATAAAAGACATACAGATTGAAAGGGAAGAATTAAACTATATCAATTCTCAGGTGACATTATTTTGTATATAGAAATTCCTAAGGAATCCACTTTAAAAACTATTATAACTAATAAATAAGCTCACCGACGTTGCCGGATACAAAATTAATATATACAAATAAATGATATTTTTATACACTATCTCAAAATAAAATGGATTCAACAATTTTATTTACATTAGCATCAAAAAGAATAAAATAGAAACAATTTCTACCAAAGAAATGCAAGACTTGTACACTGAAACTGCATATCATTGCAAATCTTTGTGTGTGTGTATGTGTGTGTGTGTAAGAGAGACAATAGACAATCTCAAAATAAAAGGGATTAATTTTATTTATATTAGCATCAAAAAGAATAAAATAGAAACAATTTCTACCAAAGAAATGCAAGACTTGTACACTGAAACTGCATATCATTGCAAATCTTTGTGTGTGTGTGTGTGTGTGTGTGTGTGTGAGAGAGAGAGAGAGAGAGAGAGAGACAGGGCCTCCATTGCCCAGGCTGGAGTGCAGGTACAGTGGCTCCCAGGCAACCTCAACCTCCCAGGCTCAAATGAGCCTCCCACTTCAGCCTTCCAGTAAGTAGCTGGGGCTGCAGGTGTGTGTGCCACCACACTCAGCTAATTTTATTTATTTTTTGTAGAGACAGAGGTCTTACTATGTCATCCAAACTGGTTTTAAACTCCTAGGTTCAAGTGACCCACCTGCCTCAGCATCCCAAAGTGTTGGGATTACAGGTGTGAGCCACTGTGCCCTGAATAAATCTTCTTAAAGAAGACCTAAATAGAAGGATAACCCATGTTCATAGATTAGATAACTTAATATTTATAAGATGGTAATATTCCCCAAATTGATCCATAGATTCAATTAATTGCCTATCAAAATTTTTTTCAGAAATGAATAATTGTATGGAAAATTCACATGGAAACTCAAGAGACTTAGAATAGCCAAAACAACCTCAAAAAAGAACAAAATTGGAGGACTCACAATTCTTAATTTCAAAGCATACTACAAACCTACAGTATCCAAGACAGTGTAGTGCTGGCAGAAGGACAGACATAGAGATCGATGAAAGTCCAGAAATAAACCCATAAATATCTGATAAAATGATTTTCCACAAGGGTGCCAAAACCATTCAATGGGGGAAGGATAGTTTCAACAAATAGTGCTGAGACACCTGTATATTCACATGCAAAAGACTGAGGTTGGACACCCTTACCTCATGCCATATACAAACATTATCTGAGCCAGGCACAGTGGCTCATGCCTGTAAACCCAGCACTTTAGGAGGCTGAGGTGGGATGATCACTTGAACCCAGGATGTTGAGGCTGTAGTGAGCCATGATGGTACCATTGCACTCCAGCCTGGATGACAGAATGAAGCCCTCTCTCTCAAAGAAAAATTAACTGAAAATGGATTAAATACCTACATGAAAGAGTTAAAACTAAAAAATCCTAGAAGAAAACATAGGGGTAAATCTTCATAACCTTGAATTTGTCAGTAGGTTCTTAGACATGACACTAAAAGCCCAAACTACAAAAGAAAAAAAATAATTGAACTTCATCAACATTTGTGCATCAAAAAAAAAAAATACACACACAATAAAGAAAGTAAAAAGACATCCCAACAAAGAAATAGAGACAATATTTGCAAATCTAATATCTGATAAGGATCTAGTATCCAGAATATATAAAGAACTCCTATGATACAACAACAAAAAGACAAACAGTCCAGTTAAAAAAAAAATGGACAAAAGGCTGGGTGCAGTGCCTCACGCCTGTAATCCCAACACTTTGGGGGGCCAAGGTGGGATGATTGCTTGAGCCTAGGAGTTTGAGACCAGCTTGGGCAACACGGTGAAACTGTGTCTCTACAAAAAATACAATTAGCTGGGCATGGTGGCATGTACTTGTAGTCCCAGCTACTCAGAAGTCTGAGGTGGGAGCATCGATTGAGGCTGGGAGGTCGAGGCTGCAGTGAGCCATGATTGCACTACTGCACTCCAGGCTGGGTGACAGAAAAATACTCTCTCTTTCAAAAACAAACAAACAAACAAAAAACCAAACCAAACAAAAAAAGGGTAAAGAGCTTGAACAGACATTTCTCCAAAGAAGAAGATATACAATGGCCAATAAGCACATGAAACCCTATCTCTTACTGAAAATACAAAATGGCCTCCCAGCTACTCGGGAGGCAGAGGCAGAATTGCTTGAACCTGGGAGGCAGAGGTTTCAGTGAGCCAAGGTCGTGCCACCACACTCCAGCCTGGGTGACAGAGTGAGACTCCATTTCACTAGGATCAGTGGAAATTTTCCTTTTTTTTTCTTTTTTTTATCAGCTAAGTTTAAGATTCAAGTTAACCAAATTAGTCAATGCAAACAAAACCACAGTGAGATACCACTTCACACCCACTGTAATAAAAAAAGACAGACTTGAAGAAGCGTGAAAATATGTAGAAATTGGAATCCTCACACACTGCTTCTGGACATGTAAAATGGTGTCGTCTCTGTGAGAAACAGTTTAGCAATTCCTCAAAAAGTTAAACACGGAATTACCATATGACCCTGCACTTCCACTCCTAGATATATATCCAAGAGAATTGAACACAAGTGTTCAAACAAAAACTTGCACACCAATGTTCAGAGCAGCATTATTTATAATAGTCAAAAAGTAAACACAACCCAAACGTCCAGCAACTCATAAATGGATAAACACAATGTGGTATATCCATAAAATGGAATGTTATTCAGAGTGATGTACTAATATGCAGTGCAACCTGGAAAAAAATATTGAAAACATTATACTAAATGAAATAAGCCACCGGGCGCGGTGGCTCACGCCTGTAATCCCAGCACTTTGGGAGGCCGAGGTGGGTGGATCACGAGGTCAAGAGATTGAGACCATCCTGGTCAGCATGGTGAAACCCCGTCTCTACTAAAAATACAAAACATTAGCTGGGCATGGTGGCGCGTGCCTGTAATCCCAGCTACTCAGGAGGCTGAGGCAGGAGAATTGCCTGAACCCAGGAGGCGGAGGTTGCGGTGAGCCAAAAACGCGCAATTAAACACAAACAGGAGAAACAAAAAAAAAACACCGTCTCAAAAAAAAAAGAAAAAAATAAAAAAAAAAAGAAATAAGCCAAATATAAAAAGCCGCATATTGTGCGATTCCATTTGTATGAAATGTCTAGAATAGGCAAATCTATAGAGACAGAAAGCAGATTTGTGGTTGCCCAGGGCTGAGGGGTGGGGGAATGGGGAGTGACTGTTTTAAGAGCTAAGGGAGTCTTTTTAAGGTGATGAAAATGTTCTTGTGATGGTGGTTGCTGCTATGGTCTGAATGTGGATTTCCTCCCAAAATTCATATATTAGAACCTAATGCCCAATTCGATACTATTAAGAGGTGGGGCCTTTAGGAAGTGATTAGTGTCCTTATGAAAGAGGCCTGGGGGCAGGCGTGGTACCTCATGCCTGTAATCCCAGCACTTTGGGAGACCAAGGTAGGTGGATCACTTGAGGTCAGGGGTTTGAGACCAGCCCAGCCAACACGGTGAAACCCTGTCTCTACTAAAAATACAAAAATTAGCCCACCGGCCACAGTGGTGGGCACCTGTGATCCCAGCTACTTGGGAGGCTGAGGCAGGAGAATTGCTTGAACCTGGGAGGCAGAGGTTGCAGTGAGTCAAGATCATGCCGCTGCACTCCAGCCTGGGTGACAGAGGGTGACTCCATTTCAAAAAACAAAGGAGGCCTGAAGGGGTTAGTGGGTTCCCTTCTGCCATGTGAGGACACAGTGTTCACTCCTTCCACCATGTGAGGATGCAGCAAGAAGGTGCCATCTTGGAAGCAGAGAGGGAACCTCATTAGACACCAAATTCGCTGGTGCTTTGATCTTGGACTTCCCAGCCTCCAGAACTGTGAGTAATAAATCTGTATTATTTATAAATTACCCAGTCTGAGTTATTTTGTTATAGCAGCAGGAATGGACTAAGACATAAATTGGTACCAAGAAGTGAGGGGCTGAGGGCTGGGTGCAATGGCTCATGCCTACAATCCCAGCACTTTGCGAGGCCAAGGCAGGAGGATTTATTGAGCCCAGGAATTCAAGACCAGCCTGCGCAATTACTGAAAAAACATCTCTACCCCCCAAAAAAATTTTTAATTAGCCAGGTGTGGTGCAGTGTACCTGTGATCCCAGCAACTTGGGAGGCTGAAGCCAGAGGATTGCTTGAGCCAGGGAGGTAGAGGCTGCGGTGAGCCATGAGGGCATTATTGTACTGCAACCTGGGTGACAAGACTGTGTCTCAAAAAAAAATTTTTTTTATAAAGAAGTGAGGTGCTCATGCAACAATTACCTAAAAATGTGTAAGTAGTTTTGGAACTAGGCAACAGGCAGGGACTAGAAGAGTTTGGAAGTGAATACTAGAAAAAGGCTTTATTGCTGGGAACAGAACATTAAGAGTGATTCTGGTGAGGACTCAGAATAGGACAGCTATAGAGAAAACCTCAGTCTTCTTGAGGAGGTTACCTAAGTGCTTTGATAAAAATGTTGGTAGAAGGCCAGGCATAGTGGCTTATGCCTGTAATCCCAGCACTTTGGGAGGCCAAGGCAGGTGGATCACCTGAGGTCAGGAGTTCAGGACCAGCCTGACTAATATGGCAAAGCCCCATCTTTACTAAAATTATAAAAATTAGCCAGGTGCGGTGGCGTGCACCTGTAGTCCCAGTTACTCAGGAGGCTGAGACAGGAGAATTGATTGAACCCAAGAGGCAGAGGTTGCAGTGAGCCAAGATTGTGCCACTGCCCTCCAGCCTGGGCGACAGAGTGAGACTCTGTCTCAAAAAAAAATGTTGATAGAAATATGGACAATAAAGGCTATTACAATAAGGTCACAGATAGAAATGACAAACATGTTGTTGGAAACTGGAAACAAGACCGTCCTTGTTACAAAATGGCAAGGAGCATGTTCTTGTCTTAGTTCTTTGTGTGAAAGCAGGAATTTGTGAGCAATGAAATAGGATAATTGGCAGAAGAAATCTCTAAGCAAAGTATGAGGGTGCAGCATGACTTCTCTTGATGCTTATAGTAAAACGTGAGAAGACAACATATAATCAAAAGGGAAGCAAAAATTAAAGATTTAGAAAATTCTCGGGCCGGGCGCGGTGGCTCAAGCCTGTAATCCCAGCACTTTGGGAGGCCGAGGCGGGTGGATCACGAGGTCAAGAGATCGAGACCATCCTGGTCAACATGGTGAAACCCCGTCTCTACTAAA
>NW_016107330.1:11643410-11649086 GCF_001604975.1 Cebus imitator | reverse complement strand
TTTTTTTTGAGACAGCGTCTTGCTCTGTCACCCAGGCTGGAGTGCAGTGGCGCCATCTCAGCTCACAGCAACTTCTGCCTCCTGGGTTCAAGAGATTCTTTTGCCTCAGAGTAGCTGGGACTACAGGCACACACCACCATACCTGGCTCATTTTTGTATTTTTAGTAGAGATGGGGTTTTGCCACGTTTGCCAGGCTGGTCTCAAACTCCTGGCCTCAACTGATCCTTCCACCTCAGCCTTCGAAGGTGCGGGATTACAGGTATAAGCCACCACACCCAGCCTGAATCACATTTTTGAGTCTCACTTATATCTGATTTAGATGAGATTCTGAACTTAAACTTTTGAGTCAGTGCTGGAACAAGATCTTGGGAGCTATTGAGATGGAATTTTGCATGGAGAAGACCATGAATTTGGGGGGCCAGGGGAAAATGCTATGGTCTGAATGTTGGTGTGCCCCCCCGATTTATATATTGGAACCTAATATTCAGTGTGATAGTATTAAGAGGTGGGACGTTTAGCAGGTGACTAGGTCATAAGATGGGATTAGTGCCTTTATGAATAAGAGGTCAGAAGGCTGGGTGGAGTAGCTCATGCCTGTAATCCCAGCACTTTGGGAAGCCAAGGAAGTAGATTACTTGAGCCTAGGAGTTCAAAACCAGGCTGGGAACATGGTGAAACCCTGTCTCTACAGAGAATACAAAAATTACCCAGGCATGGTGGTGCATGCCTATAGTCCCAGCTACTCCAGAGGCTGAGGTGGGAGGATCTCCTGAGCCCTGGGATGTTAAGGCTGTAATGAGCCTTGATCTTGCCACTTGCACTTCAGTTTGGGTGACAGAATGAGACTCCGTCTCAAAAAAAATAAATTAATAAAAAATAAAAGAGATCAGAAGGAGCTGGTTAGCACCCTTCTGTCATGTGAAGACACAGATAAGGCACCATCTATGATTAGCAGGCCCTCACCAGACACCAAATCTTCTGATGCCTTGACCTTGGACTTCCCAGCCTCCAGAACTGTGAGAAATAAATTTCCGTTGTTATTACCCAGTCTAAGGTATTTTGTTACAACAGCAGAAACAGAATAAGACATTTGCCCAACATTGTGAATGTACTGGAAGCCACTGAACTGTACACTTTAAAATTATTGAAATGGTGAATGTTATGTGAGTTTACCTCAATTCAAAACAGAAAAGAAGTACTCACACGTGCTACAAAATGGGCAGATCTTGAAAACATTATGCAAAATGAAACTGTCATGGCACTGGTGCCATGTCTTTTAGTATGCTAATGTATTATAATTCACGAATAATAAGCAGTGAGGCCGACCAGCGGTTGCTTTCATCGCCGTTTTGGTTTTGGTGGGTTTTGGCTGGCTTCTTTACTGCATCCTGTTTTATCAGCAGGGGCTTTGTGACCTGTATCTTGTGCTGACCTGCCATGTCATCCTGTGACTAAGAATGCCTAACCTCCTGGGAATGCAGCCTAGTTGGTCTCCGTCTTATTTTACCTAGCCCCTGTTCAAGACGGAATTGCTCTGGTTCAAATGCATCTGACATCTTTCCTTTTACAAGGGTACCCTTAATCCTACGGGTTGTAGAGGGACAAACATCAATCTCTGTAACTTCTTCAGGCTGAATAGGGCAATGATATTCCTGCCTAAATATTAGGGTCTCTTGCATTCAGGGTAGAAAGGAGCTCAGTCAGAAGGCAGCTGTATGGTGAGGGCCATTCATAACTCTGAGTTCTGTCAAAAGGTGGTATCCGGAAGATTAGTAAGTGTTCAGTTCAAGAACATTGAGTAAGCTGATCCTACATTCCTACACAAAGAGTACAATGGCATATATTCCACAACAGTAAAGCAAAGTAAGTTAAATTAATCCAGGTAAGTTAAGGTTTCCAGTGAACTGGGCAACTGTTGGAACCAAGCTGACATGGGATTGCTAGCTGATTCCAATATGTGCCCAGAATTAGAATATTGGTCTAGATTTTTACATTACCCAATCCCTCTTGCTTCTTCTTAGCTGTAGCCAGAGATCATTGGTTGGTTCACAGGAATAAGCAGTGTGAGTCTAAATTGTAGAAAAAAAAACTCAAAAACAACTGATGAGACTAGAATTTAATAACAGGTGTACCATAGTTCTTGAAAAAAGTTTTATCTCTCCAGTCCTCATTTTTACTAAAGACAAATCATCGTAAGATTGATTTGTTTGCAAAGTAAGTGTGAGTCTTATTATACTTGGCCTGATTCTCTATATAAAGTGCAGCAAGAATAATTATTTGCCATATAGACTCCTTTTTAAATTAGCTTTGATCAAACTTTGCTCCATAAGGAATCTTGGATGAGACTTTATTTTTTGAGATAGAGTTTCGCTCTTGTCTGCCAGGCTGGAGTACAACGGCGCAATCTTGGCTCACTGCAACCTCCACCTCCCAGGATCCTGTACCAGGACTGTGTAGACAAAGTATTAAGCCAGTTTTCCCAAGGGGATTTTATTGGCTTTATACATCAATTTTGATTCCTTAAAGAGAGGCATGCCATTCCAGTCAAAGCCTTGGTAAAATTACCAGTTTCTCCAATTGTGTCCCATCACAAATGAAGACAGATTTTCATTGCACTTACGCAAATAACTGTTTTGCCGTAAGTTAAGAATACTCACAAGTGGTTTCCAAATTCTGGATAAGTAAGGTAGAGAGAAACAAATATGTTCCAATTTTTGTTTATAGGCGTATACTTTACTCAATTGTTAAAAACTAAATAGGCCTGTAATCCCAGCACTTTGGGAGGCCGAGGCGGGTGGATCATGAGGTTAAGAGATTGAGACCATCCTGGTCAACATGGTGAAACCCCGCCTCTACTAAAAATACAAAAAATCAGCTGGGCATGGTGGCGCGTGCCTGTAATCCCAGCTACTCGGGAGGCTGAGGCATAAGAATTGCCTGAACCCAGGAGGCGGAGGTTGCGGTGAGCTGAGATCGCGCCATTGCACTCCAGCCTGGGTAACAAGAGCGAAACTCTGCCTCAAAAAAATAAAATAAAATAAAATAAAAAAACTAAATAGGCCGGGTGCAGTGGCTCATGCCTGTAATCCCAGCACTTTGGGAGGCTGAGGTGGGTAGATCTCCTGAGGTCAGGAGTTTGGGACCAGCCTGGCCAACTTGGTAAAACTCTGTCTCTACTAAAAGTATAAAAAATTAGCTGGGTGTAGTGGTGCAAGCCTGTAGTCCCAGCTACTTGGAAGGCTGATGCACAAGAACGGCTTGAACTCAGGAGGCAGAGGTGGCAGTGGGCCGAAACTGTGCCACTGCACTCCAGCCTGGGTGACAGAGCTAGACTCTGTCTCAAAAAAAAAAACCTGTAAATAGCTTAAAAGTTTTCTTGACTCTGAAAAACAAAACAAAGGATCAGCAACATTTTAAGCAAAAGGTCATAAAAGGATTATTTCAGTCTTTTGTTTCAGTCTAATTCTGTTTCAGATTATTTCAGTTCATGTCATTAATGCCTGTTCTGCTTGATATTTATGAACATTTCAGCTCTTTATGAGAGTCCTGAAAGTTTTTCCTCCATTCTAACGTCACAATCTCCAAAGTTATCAGAAACCTGCCTTCAAGAGCACCTGTCAAAGACTTATAGCTGATTATAAACCACCTTTCCAAGAGAATTAAAACAAGACAACAGTTGTCTGTGGATGACAAAAAGTCTCAGGACAGCCATCATTCAAATCACATTTGACTAGGAATTATGGTGACTTCTATGGCTTTCAATGATTTTACATAACAATTGCAACTACTAATAACATATACTAAGTCATATCAGAATTATAAGAGCTTGCCATAATTTTGGAACGTATACCAATAGCATATTTATACAAATATAGCCCAAAAAAAGCCAAACACCATTTCATATTTGACAATGGTTTCCACATTATTTTTTTTGTGTGTGATTTTGGGTTATTTATTTTGTGCATCTGTGGCAATAAATGAGATCTCAGTGGTGGTACGGATTTGACTGATCTTTGCAACAACTGCGCGTGGCAGAAGGACTGGAAAATGACAACCAGATCGCAGTAAGGGGTAGGGAGGGCCAAGAGGACTGAACATCTGGGCTGGCAGAGAAATCAAAGCCAAGGAATTCGGACGTTAAGAGTGTAGTACAGGGGATATACCCCATCTCTTCGCTCCTTCCCTTTTCCTTCCTCTCCCAGGGTCCCAGGTCCTCGGGGCTATATTGGATTTGTCTCTGAAGCCGAAAAACAAAAGACTGAGGAGATAGGTGGCTGTACGTGACCAATCTCAAGCCAGCTTTGTCAGAAATCCTAGATCACAGGAGAAGGGTGGGAAGAAAGGATATGATTATGTCTTGTTCCATTTTCCATTACAGGTGAGAATGACAAGGACCTCTCTTCTAACTCCATTTGAGGGCAGGAGGAGGGTTGGCAGGAGAAAGGCTGGGAGCCCTGAGGTCTCCTGTTTGACCTCATATCCCACAGGCAAGGACTAAGAATTAGGATTAAATATTTTAGTGGGATAGCTCTAAACTGGGACTAGCAAGTACAGCTAAGGCAAGAATTCCTGAAACCTGACTGGGACCCTGGCAGTGAAAGCTGGGACTGTTGAAAACCCAATTTCAGAGCCGCCGTGATGTTGATGCCTAAGAAGAACCGGATTGCCATTTATGACCTCCTTTCTAAGGAGGGAGTCATGGTGGCCAAGAAGGATGTCCACATGCCTAAGCACCCGGAGCTGGCAGACAAGAACGTGCCCAACCTTCATGTCATGAAGGCCAGGCAGTCTCTCAAGTCCCGAGGCTACTTGAAGGAACAGTTTGCCTGGAGACATTTCTACTGGTACCTTACCAATGAGGGTATCCAGTATCTCTGTGATTACCTCCATCTGCCCCCAGAGATCGTGCCTGCCACCCTATGCCACAGCCGTCCAGAGACAGGCAGGCCTCGGCCTAAAGGTCTGGAAGGTGAGCGACCTGCAAGACTCACCAGAGGGGAAGCTGACAGAGATACCTACAGACGGAGTGCTGTGCCACCTGGTGCCGACAAGAAAGCCGAGGCAGGGGCTGGGTCAGCAACTGAATTCCAGTTTAGAGGTGGATTTGGTCGTGGACGTGGTCAGCCACCTCAGTAAAATTGGAGAGGATTATTTTGCATTGAATAAACTTACAGCCAAAAAAAAAAAAGAAAGAAAACCCAACTTCAGTGTTTGCTACTCAACGTGAGCGTGCAGGGCCAAGATAACTAGATCCCAGGACAGGCAGTTTGACAGTGAGAACAAGAAGAAGAGACTGGGACCAAGGTGCCTAGATCCCTCGAGAGAGAAGGGTGGGTATGGGGAGGAAAAATAAGAATTGGGGAAACCCAGGAGTCTGGGTTCTGGAATAGCAGCACGTCAGAGTTCCAGGATCTCTGTCCACCCTCCTCTTCCTCTTCCCTCTATAAGTCAGAAGAGAAATAAGTAGGATACTGAATAAGTATCCACATGGATACTTTCAGGGCCAGACAGACATAAGAATGGTGAGGGAGGGGGCCGGGCGCGGTGGCTCAAGCCTGTAATACCAGCACTTTGGGAGGCCGAGGCGGGTGGATCACGAGGTCAAGAGATCGAGACCATCCTGGTCAACATGGTGAAACCCCGTCTCTACTAAAAATACAAAAAATTAGCTGGGC
>NW_016107330.1:11641452-11642450 GCF_001604975.1 Cebus imitator | reverse complement strand
GACCAGGATGGTCTCGATCTCTTGACCTCGTGATCCCACCCGCCTCGGCCTCCCAAAGTGCTGGGATTACAGGCGTGAGCCACCGCGCCCGGCCTTCTGGGTAATTTTTTATACAAATAAGTCAAATATGTCATTTTTGGATTTTAGGGGACCTAATATCTAAAACATTAATTAGGTCAGTAAAAGATATAATTTATAATTTGATTTTGGTAAATTTGTCAATGTTCAATTTATGGAAAAACTTTAATTTTAGCCAACATGTTTACATACAGAATTTCTTTTATAAGATTAATTTTTCACAATACTCAACTTGCTCAAACCTTCATCTTTATCCTATCTAACTTAAAACAATACTTTAACCCTATAAACTAAGCCAAAAAAAAAATCCACATTCTCATGCCTTCTTATAATCTTTTAACAAAAACACATCTTACCTCTCAGTGAGGGGTGGGAACATATCCATACCTTCTAGGAGGCCAAGAGCATGCTTCTCTGATCCAGGCATGCAAAGAGCTGAGAATCCCCCATAACTGCCATCAGCCATGCCAAAAACTATATCTTCTACAGAGTTATTACACACCAAAGCTCTATCATAATGTGAATTAATTTCTGATACCCCCCAAAGTAAAAACATCTGATAATGCAATGCAAAACACAACAGAGCCTTAGATTTTGAGAGGCATCGGCCTATTCGGTTCCAATTTCTGGGGTTTCAGGAGGAAAACAAAGGTTTTTCCCAAAGCAATCTGTGGCACCTCCTCTGTTTTTCCCAAGGAGTCACAGCCCGTTAGAAATTATCTCAGGTCTTCTCATGTGGACATCGAGTGGCAAGAAGACAAAACGGAGAAAAACAATTCAGTCAACAAAGAAGAAAACCAATTTTTTTCTTTAGAAAAATAAAATCCAAGAAGAGAAAAAAATATAAAGGCCTTTTAAATATACTTATACCTTGAATATCTGCTTTTAACTAAGCTGACTTTTAACCATAGCACTATTTA
>NW_016107330.1:11632148-11641134 GCF_001604975.1 Cebus imitator | reverse complement strand
AAAAAAAAAAAAAAAAGAAAGGCCATGGGCAGTGGCTCACGCCTGTAAAGCCAGCACATGCGTGGTGGAGCATGCCTGCAATCCCAGCTATTCAGGAGGCTGAGACAGGAGACTCGCTTGAACCCGGGAGGTGGAGGTTGCAGTGAGCCGAGTTCGTTCCATTGCACTCCAGCCTGGACAACAAGGGCGAAACTTCGTCTCCAAAAATAAATAAATAAATCAATAAATATAAATAAATACAATTTAAAATTCCGTTCCTCAGTTACAGTGGCCACATTTTAAGTATGCAACAGCTACATGTGGCCAGTGGCTACAGTATTGGACAGTGAAGGTATAAAACATTTTTATCATCACAGAAATTTACATTGGCCAGCGCTGATACATATAGAGACAAAGCAAACGTGGTGAAATGTTAGCTAATGGTAGTTTTATAGTAGGCTGTACTACGTGTAGTCAGACACGAACAGAGCAGGAGAAGGCTCCCCTCACCCCCACCCACACACACACCAGGAATGCCAGGTGACCATCAGGTGATGGGAAGGCAGTTGGTAACTGTCTCTTTGAATAACTGGTCTCAGCCAGCACCAGGGAAAGGCAGTCTCCCCATAAACAGGCACACCTGAAGCTGGTGATGAGCAGCTTCCGGATAAGATCTCACGAGTTGGGCAAGTGGGCTCACACATGCGCACTAAGAGGCAAAATGGCGGAGTTTAACTGGTGTGTGATCAGCCAGGGACATTCGGCGGGGAAGACTGCCTCAAAGACGCATGCGTCCAACTCAGTAAACACATTGCGCACGCTCCCTCCCGAGTGCTGGCAGGCCACTGTGCATGCGCACGGCCCACCCAAGGGAAGAGTCCGCGCAGTTGACTCGCAAGTTGCCCACTTGGCCCTCTTCCAAGTGTACTTTACTTCCTTTCAATCCTACTCTGAAGCTTTTTAATAAATTTTCACTCCTGCTCTGAAACTCACCTCAGTCTTTCTTTCTGCCTGATGCCCCTCAGTCAATAATTCTGAGGAGGCAAGAATCGGAGTTGCTGCAGATCCACGTGGATTTGCAGCCAGTAACGGTAAATCTTGGTGAAGCATGCATAGGTGTTTATTGCACTTTTCTTTCAATGGAGGGATGTTAAAAGCGTGGCACAGAATTCCTAATATGTGTTTCAAGGGCCCAAGCACCCTGTGAATCCAAGTTCTTTGGAAACTTCAGGATCCTAGTCCCAATAGTTCTGCTTGTTCAACAATCATTCCTAGGGTCCTCTCACCAAAGCAAGGTATGAGCTTATCAGATGATGTTCCTTGCATCCCCATCTATCTGTTTCTTGGAGAGGTATTACAGAATGGTGATTTTGCAGCTAAATAGACTCAAGCTTAAATTTTTGCTCTATCACTTAATTAGCTGTGTGCCCTTCATCATGTTAATTAACCTCTCTGAGCCACAGATTTCTCACTTGTAAAATGAGGCTGAAAATAGGTGACTGCCTTTCAGGTTATGAAAGGCACTTAGCTCTGATCCTTGCATAAAGCAAGTGTTTATGACAGGCAGCTAGGATTGTTCTAGGGTAGGAGAGATGGATTGCGTGAGACTGCTGCTTACCATGAGAAATTTCCCTTCTAAATGGAGGTCAGCCATCTGCTGGGGTACCAGGATAGCTATGCTGCTAATTGAGGGCTTAATTTGTCAGCCACAAAAAAAGAACAAGTGTCATGATGATTTTATACAGCAAAGTGTACTCCTAGGCTAGTGTTAAAATGCCCTTAATTTCTGGAAAGGATGGAGATGGTTCTCCGCAGGTTGCGGTTACTTAATGCCCTTAAGCGGCATTTCTATATCAGTTGCTGTGTCTTTTCTTTTTAAAACTGCAGATTGGCCAGGTGTGGTGGCTCATGCCTGTAATCCTGGCACTTTGGGAGGCCAAGATGGGTGGATCGTGAGGTCAGTAGATCGAGACCATCCTGGCGAAACTCTGTGGTGAAACTCTGTAGTAAAAATACAAAAATTAGCTGGGTGTAATGGCACACATCTGCGGTCCCAGCTACTCCGGAGGCTGAGACAGGAGAATCACTTCAACCCGGGAGGAGAAGGTTGCAGTGAGCCAAGATTGCACCACTGCACTCACTCCAGCCTGACAACAGAGCTAGACTCTGTCTCAGAAAAACAAAAAACAAAACCCTGCAAATTTGTGAAACTCCAAGTCTAGGGGGACCACTGACTCAAGAGACACTTGAGGCCTAAGTAGGCAAAGAGAGCCAAGCCCAGGATTCAAGGAATTGAAATTACCGGGGAATTAGCATGTTTATAACCAGTCAGTGCAGGCGTAGATATTTGCCTGTGGAAGCAAATTCCTGAAAAGGAATTTGCATTCTCCTTTGCTCACTTGCTGGAGCAAATGTTTCTCTGGGCTGGCATTTTCTTCCTTGCTTGCCTACTCATTGCAACCCAGACTTGTGACAGACAAGGGTGGGGTGGTGAGGGAAGCTCTAGATAGCAAGAGAGAGGCAGAGTGGGGGTGGGGAGAAGTGGGCTGGGCTGCACATCCAGGAGAGATGGGTGGCCTTCCTTCAATGGGAGAGTTCATGATGGCTCAGAATCCTATCCTGTTGCTTTCTTGCTTCGCAAAGAGGGAAAGTCACTTCACCTCTCTGAGCCTCCATTTTCCCATCTGTTAAAATAATAAACTCTTCCTAGCATCAAATAGTTTCTGCCCTATGCTCAAGTTTAAGGCTCAATTTCCTCAATTATAAAATGGGCATAAAAATCATACCTACCGCCGGGCGCGGTGGCTCAAGCCTGTAATCCCAGCACTTTGGGAGGCCGAGGCGGGTGGATCACGAGGTCAAGAGATCGAGACCATCCTGGTCAACATGGTGAAACCCCGTCTCTACTAAAAATACAAAAAATTAGCTGGGTATGGTGGCACGTGCCTGTAATCCCAGCTACTCAGGAGGCTGAGGCAGGAGAATTGCCTGAACCCAGGAGGTGGAGGTTGCGGTGAGCCGAGATCGCGCCATTGCACTCCAGCCTGGGTAACAAGAGCGAAACTCCGTCTCAAAAAAAAAAAAAATCATACCTACCTCAGCGTGGAGGTGAGGATTAACACTTGGCACAGCTCCTAGAATATAATAAGTGCTCAGTCAGTGCTAGCTAGTATTGGCCATTAGTCTTTTTTTTTTTTCTTTTTTGGAACAGAGTCTCCATTATCAACATCACCCAGACTGGAATGCAGTGGCATGAACTCGGCTCACTGCAGCCTCTGCCTCCCTGGTTTAAGCAATTCTCCCACCTCAGCCTCCTGAGTAGCTGGATCCACAGGTGCCCACCACCATGCCCAGCTAATTTCTGTATTTTTGGCACAGACTCGGTTTTGCCATGTTGGCCAGGCTGGTCTCAAACTCCTGACCTCAAGTGATCCGCCCACCTTGGCCTACCAAAGTGATGGGATTATAGACATGAGCCACCGTACCCAGCAAAGCATTAGTCTTTATTATAGAGCCGTAGTCCCGTATCTGTGATCTGAAATTAACTCTTTTTTTATTTCTTCACTAGATGCCGTCATGAAATTCTTTTTTATTATTTCTTTCTTTTTTTTTTTCCTTTTGCACTGACCAGAAGACAGGTTGCTAATAAAATGAAATTCATAACTCTCTGAAAACTGAAAATATTTCCATAAATTTGCCACCAAAACTCATGTGATGCAAAACTTGACCTGAACCAATCCCATTTATAGTCTGCTGGTTGTGAACATATCGATATAGTTGGTTACTGGGTGTTGCCTCAGAATATGTACCAATTCACCTTTCTAAAATCTGAAAATTTCTGAATTCTGAATCATTTCTGGCCCGTTCTGGGTAGGGAGCTATGAGCCTGTAGTAGGGGAGATAGGACAGAGCCATAAAATGACATGATCATGGTCAGAGAGTCAGGGTTTGCTGGGTTCAAGGAGTGGGGAGACCGTTGGTGCTCCAGGAGCCTTAGAGGTGAGAGCAAAGGGGACAAAGGATTTACTGCAGGGTCTTGCTTACAACAGAAACCAGCACTGGCTGATTTAGGCAGCAAGGGAACTTATTGGAAGGGTATTGGGTTAGTACCAGGGCACTGGTAAGTGGGAGAACCAGGTTCAGAGCCCTCAGGGCCAAGAAACTGTCAAAATCACCCACAGAACTGGGCAAGAGCCCTAAGCCACAGCCTGCACTGGCAATCCTGACCCATAGCTAGCAGCAGATGCGGGAGCCACTTCCAGCCCAGCTGCTGCTGCCCCAGGCAGTTTCTCAGCCCCTGCAAAGTCTGCAGTGGGAATGTCTGATTGGCAGCCAAGGTCACCTGACCACACCCAGGCTGCAAGGGAAGCTGGGTAAACAAACATCTGGAGATTTTTGTTTCCCCAGTGGGAAGCACTTCTGCCTCCTGCCCCACGACTCTTGAGAAATGGATTCCTCTATAATAGAAAAGAGGACACAGATGCCAGGCAGCCAAACTGAACAAGAACAGGCAAAACGTTTTGTAGCGACAGCCTCTCAGAGGAGGGATTGATTCTACCCAGGCCTTGAAGGATGACCAGACTTAGGTGGAACAGGGAATAGAGGGTAGAGGAATGTGCAGACCTAGGATTCTGTCTAGAACTTGCTTACAAGATGACAGTCCCGGAACTAAACACTTCATTCTCATTTAGTCCTCATTCCCGTAGGCAGCAGAGGAGCTATGATTAGCAGCATTTTTCAGACAAAGAACTTGAGGATTAAAGAGGTTAAACTTGTCCATGGACACATCATTAGAAGGTGGCAGAGCTGGGCATCTGAGATCTAGGCATTCTGACATCTGGCCCATAACCTCTACACTAGACAGAAAATAGGTTCTATATTGAGTGCCTACTTTTATCAATTAATAGTGGCTGCTTGGAGCCCTGTGTTGAGAAGAATTCTAAGGTAGTCTCTGGGATATAATGTTAGAAGTTCTGTGATAGTGACATCCTCTTAATAAATTTGACCTGAGAACTCAAAATTCACATCTTGTTAAGTGAACATGCAACGCTTACCAAAATCAACTATATATCGGGTCATTTAGAAAGAATCCAACACATTTCAAAAGATCGGAATTATTCAGACCATGTTCTTTGACCACAAGGGAACTAAACTAGAAATCAATAACCAAAAGATAAAAAGAAAATCCCCAACTCTCTGAAAATTAAACACCTCACTATTTAAAGAAGAAATCAAAATGGAAATCAGAAAACATTTTGAGCTGAATTATGGTGGCACACACCTGTAGTGCCAGCTATTTGGGAGGCTGAGGTAGGAGGATTGCTTGAGGCCAGGAGTTCAAAGCTGTAGTGAGCTATGATTGTGCCTGTGAATAGCAACTGCACTCCACTGTGGGCAAGATAGTGAGAACCCATCTCTAATACAAACAAACAAACTTGTAGGGTGCAGCTAAAGCAGTACAGAGAGGAAAATTCATGGTCTTAAAATGCAAATACTAGAAAAGGAGAAAGACTTGAAAATCAATGAATCAAATTTTATCTCAAGTAGCTGGGAAAAAAAGCAAATTCAAACCCAAGGGGGGGAAAAAGAAAGTAGAAAATAACAAAAATAAGAACAGATATGAAAATCAACAATGTTTTTAAAAGTTTGTTCTTTGAAAGGACTGATCACACTGAGTAAGCCATATCTGTCTTAAGCAAGGTAGGTGGAGAAGAATAGCACGTGTGCCACACAGTCCCTATAATTGGAACACTTCACCTTTTACATGGTGTACACTCATACATGCACTAGTTAAATTGGGTTTGATCAAAGGCACAGAGACACCAAATGTTTAAGGATTGATGGATAATTCTATTAGGTTGGAGTTGAAAGTTACCGTAAGGAGGATGCATTAGTTAGACTCTGTTGTAAGTGACAGAAGCCCAACTCAAACTGGCTTAAGCATATAAAGGACTGTGTTTGTTCACATAGCTGAAAAGTCCTGGAGGAATTCTGGCATTATTCTGCTGGTCCTAGGCATCCAAATGGTGCTGCAGGAATGGGTCTTTATGTTTTTTCTCCTCTTCTTTCTGTCTTTACTCACTTCTCAGGAGGGCCCTCCTGCCCAGGCTGGAGAAGCTGTGGGCTACTCAGGGTGTGTTGTCATGGGGCTGGCGGAAACCCAGTTGCCTAAGCACATTTCAGATTTCTGCATGTCTCACTTGCTAACATGTTATTGGTCAAAACAAGTCACATGATTAAGCTCAAAGTCTAGGTGTGGGAAAATTCTATCGTGAGGCTGTGACAAGGAAATAGAGTGAAAATTTGAGACCATTATTTAATATACAGACATTAACTAAATATTGGGCTTTCTGAGTCATAAGGTACATGCACGCTTAAGTTCACTTAAATACAGCCAGATTGTTCTCCAGAATGGCTGACTGTCTACATTCCCAAGAGCAATTCACAATGGTGGGTGTTTCCCTAAATCCTCACCAATGCTCAGCATTATCCATCTCTCTCATTTTTCCAGCCTGATGAATGTGAAATGGCTGGCAAAAATATGAGACATGGAAAACGCTGAGCGGAGGATAATGCCCACCGTGGTTTTACTTTGTATGTCTCTGATCACATGGGCACCTGAGCCTCTCTTCACATCTTGTTAATCATTTAGATTTCCCGTCTGTGAATCACCTGTTCATATCCTCTGCTCATTTTTCCCTTATTTTTTTTTTGTTCCTTTTCTTCTTTGCTGGAGGTCTGTGTATATTCTAGACATTGATCCCCTTGCCAGCTTTAGATACTGCAAACATCTTTTACAAATCAATTTTCCATTAGTTAATTTTGTCTGTAGGGCATTTCACTGAGCAGAAAAATGTGATATAATTGAATCCAGCATTTCTTGCCTCACAGCTTGTGCTTTTTGGGTCTAGTTTAAGAGGTATTTTCTCCATCTCTAGATTGCAAGGCTATGCTAAACTTTGACCTTTCGTATTTAGTTCTTTGATAACTAAATTCTCCTCTGGAATCCACCTTGTAATGGTCAAGGGTAGGGAGCCAGCTGGTTTGTTTGCTGTCATGTGCAGTGCAGAGCCAGTTTACCCAATGCCATCTACTAAAAAGTTTGCTCCTTCCTTCCTTGATCTATGGTGCCACTTTTGTCTACATCAAATCTACCTACCTATGTTTATATCTATTCTTTATTTTTATACTTTTTTTTTAGATGGAATCTTGCTCAGCTGCCCAGGCTGGAGTGAAATGGCATGTTCTGAGCTCACTGCAACCTCCGCCTCTCAAGTTCAAGAGATTCCCCAGCCTCAACCTCCTGAGTAGCCGGGATTACAGGTGCGTGCCACCACATCTGGCAAATTTTTTTTGTATTTTTGGCAGAGACGGTGTTTCATTATGTTGGCCAGGCTGATCTCAAACTCATGACCTCAGATGATCCCCCGACTCAACTTCCCAAAGTGCTGAGAGTACAGATGTGAGCTACTGTGCCCGGCCTATATTTGTATATTTGACAAGACAGTCTCTTCCATGGGGCACATGTTACCAGGACCTCCTGAGGCTGTGTCACGGAGAAATGAAAAAAAGAAAACAAAGGAAGGCAATCTCTCCTACTTGACTCTACTCTTTCTTTTTTTTTCCTGTAAAGACACTGTCTCATGTTCTGCAGGATGGTCTCAAACGAGCCTCCTGCCTTAGACTCACAAAGTGCTGGGATTACAGGTGTGAGCCCCTGTACCCGCCAGACTCTGCCCTTTGTGGGCCTTTATTCTAATTTCGAACAAGCTTGTCGACTTTCTCCAAAACAAAATCCATCTAAATTTTTGCTTGAAATTGTACTGAACTTGTAAATTAAATTAAGAACCAGCAACTTTGTGTCATTAAATTGCCATAACCGTGAGTATGGAATTGATATGTACTTAGGTCTTCTTCTATATCTTTAATAAAAATTTTAAACTTTCACCTTAGGGATGTTTAGCATTCCTTAATTTCCACATAATTTCAATATAAAGCTTAGAGAGGTTTTTTCATTCCATTTTGAAACAAACACACAGAAGAGCTGCAAGAACAATACAAGGAATTTTTTTTCCCCTGAACTATTTGAGTTTAGGTTGTCAGCCTGTTGCCCCATCACCCCTACATACTTTGTACAATATTTTTAAAAAACAAGAGCTGGGCAAGGTGGCTTACACCTGTAATTTTAGCACTTTGGGAGGCCGAAGTGGGAGGATCATTTGAACTCAGGAGTTCGAGACCAACCTGAGCAATATGATGAAACCCCATCTGCATTAGTCCATTTTCACACTGCTGATAAAGACATACCTGAGACTGGGAAGAAAAAGATGTTTAACTGGACTCACAATTCCACATGGCTGGGAAGGCCTCAGAATCATGGCAGGAGGTGAAAGGCACTTCTTACGTGGTGGCGGCAAGATAAAAGGAGAATGATACAAAAGCAGAAACCTCTGATAATCCCATCAGGTATCATGAGGCTTATTCACTACCACAAGAACAGTATGGGGGAACCGCCCCCATGATTCAAATTATCTCCCACCAGGTCCCTCCCACAACACATGGGAATTATGGGAGTACAATTCAAGATGAGATTTGGGTGGGACACAGAGCCAAACAATATCATTCTGCTCCTGGCCCCTCCAAATCTCATGTCCTCACATTTCAAAACCAATCATGCCTTCCCAACAGTCCCCCAAAGTCTTAACTCATTTCAGCATTAACCCAATAGTTTACAGTCCAAAGTCTCATCTGAGACAAGGCAGGTCCCTTCTCCCTCTGAGCCTGAAAAATCAAAAGCAAGCTGGTTACTTCCTAAGATACAACATGGGTATAGGTATTGGGTAAATACCACTGTTCCAAAGGGGAGAAATTGGCCAAAACAAAGGTGTTGCAGGGCCCATGCAAGTCCAAAATCCAGCAGGGCAGTCAAATTTTTTTTTTTTTTTTTTTTTTTTTTGGTACAGAGTTTCGCTCTTGTTACCCAGGCTGGAGTGCAGTGGCGCGATCT
>NW_016107330.1:11629202-11631982 GCF_001604975.1 Cebus imitator | reverse complement strand
CGGGGTTTCACCGTGTTGACCAGGATGGTCTCGATCTCTTGACCTCGTGATCCACCCGCCTCGGCCTCCCAAAGTGCTGGGATTACAGGCTTGAGCCACCGCGCCCGGCCTGGCAGTCAAATTTTAAAGCTCCAAAATGATCTCCTTTGACTCCATGTCTCACATCCAGGTCACACTGATTCAAGAGGTAGGTTCCCATAGTCTTGAGCAGCTCCCCCCTGTGGCTTTGCAGGGTATAGCCCCCCTCCTGGCTGCTTTCATGGACTGGCATTGAATGTCTGTGGCTTTTCCAGGCAAACGGTGCAAGCTGTCAGTGGATCTACAATTCTGGTGTCTGGAGGACAATGGTTCTCTTCTCACAACTCCACTAGGCAGTGCCCCAGTAGGGACTCTGCGTGGGAGTTGTAACCCTACATTTCCCTTCTGCACTGCCCTAGCAAGGGGTCCTCCGTGAGGGCCCTGCCCCTGCAACGAATTTTTGCCTGGATATTCAGGTGTTTCCATACATCTTCTGAAACGTAGGTGAAGGCTCCTAAACCCCAATTCTTGACTTCTGTGCATCTTCAGGCACAACACCACATAGAATCTGCCAAGGTTTGGGGCTCGCACTCAGAAACCATGAGCTGAGCTGTACCTTGACCCCCTTTAGCAATGGCTGGAGCAGCTGGGACACAGGGCACCAAGTCCCCAGGCTGCACACAGCATGGGGACCCTGAGCTTGGCCTACGAAACCATTTTTTTTAGCTCCTATGCTTCCAGGTCTGTGACGGGAGGAACTGCCATGAAGACCTATGATACAGCCTGGAGACATTTCCCCATTGTCTTGGCAATTAACATTCGGCTGCTTGTTACTTATGCATTTCTGCAGCCAGCTTGAATTTCTCCTCAAAAAATGGGTTTTTCTTTTCTACTGCATTGTCAGGCTGCAAAATTTCCAAACTTTTATGCTCTGTTTCCCTTTTAAAATGGAATGCTTTTAACAGTACCCAAGTCACCTCTTGAATGCTTCGCTGCTTAGAAATTTCTTCCACCAGATACCCTAAATCATCTCCTCAAGTTCAAAGTTCCTCAAATCTCTGGGGCAGGCTCAAAATGCCTCCAGTCCCTTTGCTAAAACATAACAAGAGTCATCTTTGCTCCAGTTCCCAACAAGTGCCTCATCTTCACCTGAGACCACCTCGGCCTGGACCTTATTGTCCATATTATCACCAGCATGTTTGTTCAAGCCGTTCAACAAGTCCCTAGGAGGTTCTCAACTTTCCCACATTTTTTCTATCTTCTTCTGAGCCCTCCAAACTGTCCCAACCTCTATCTGTTACCCAGTTCCAACGTCACTTCCACATTTTCAGGTATCTTTTCAGCACTATGCTGGTACCAATTTACTGTATTGATCCGTTTTTATGCTGCTGTTAAAGACATATCTGAGATTGGGAAGAAAAAGAGGTTTAATTGGACATACAGTTTATATGGCTGGGGAGGACTCAGAATCATGGCAGGAGACAACAGGCACTTCTTATATGGCAGCGGCAAGAGAAAATGAGAAGGATGCAAGAGTGAAAACCCCAGATAAACACATCAGATCTCACGAGACTTATTCACTGTCATGAGAACAGTATGGGGGAAGCCACCCCCATGATTCAAATTATCTCCCACTGGGTCCCTCCCACAACACGTGGGAATTATGGGAGTAGAATTCAAGATGAGATTTGGGCGGGGACACAGAGCCAAACCATATCACCATCTCTACAAAAAAATACAAAAATTAGCTGGGCGTGGAGGCGTGCCGGTGGTCCCAGCTGCTTGGAATGTGGAGGTGGGAGGATCGCTGAAACTGGGATGTCAAGGCTTCAGTGAGCTGTGATCGTGCCACTGTGCACTCCAGCCTGGATCACAGCACAAAACCCTGTCTCAAACAAACAACAACAACAACAACAAAGGACAGATTTCTACATAGCCACAATAAAACCATCAAAGTTGGGAAGTTAATGCTGATATACAACTAACATGCCACCTCAGACTTCAAGTTTCATCAATAATTGTCCCAGTAATTTTTTTTTTTTTTTTGACATGTCTGGCTCTGTCTTCCAGGCTGGAGTGCAGTGATATGACCTCAGCTCACTACAACCTTTGCCTCCCAGGTTCAAGTGATTCTCCTGCCTCAGCCTCCCAAGTAGCTGGAGTTACAGCTGCCTGCCACCACGCCTGGCTAATTTTTGTATTTTTAGTAGAGACAGGGTTTCGCCACGTTGGCCAGGCTGGTCTTGAACTCCTGACCTCAGGTGATCCACCCACCTCGGCCTCCCAAAGTGCTAGGATTACAGGCATGGCCCACTGTGCCTGGCCTAATTTTTACATTAATAGGTAGACCTTTTATCTGGTAATTACTGCATTGGTTTTGCTTTGTAGGTGACTATATAATTTTCAAGTAATCACGGTTTCCCTCTTATCTTTCGATCCTCACACTTTTCCTTTTCTCTGAAATGTCAACAAGAACTCTAGGGCTGCCAGGAGTGGTGGCTCTCACCTGTGATCCCAGCACTTTGAGAGGCTGAGGTGAGTGGATCACTTGATGTCAGGAGTTTGAGACCAGCCTGGCCAACATGATGAAACCCCATCTCCACTAAAAATACAAAGATTAGCTGGGCATGGTGGCAAACACCTGTAATCCCAGCTACTCAGGAGGCTGAGGCAGGAGAATCACTTGAAACTGGGAGGAGGAGGTTGCAGTGAGCCAACATCGCGGCGCCACTGCCCTCCAGACTGGCGACAGAGCGAGACTC
>NW_016107330.1:11621689-11628840 GCF_001604975.1 Cebus imitator | reverse complement strand
AAAAAAAAAAAAAAAGAATCTATTTGGGAGGCTGAGGCAGGTAGATCACCTGAGGTCAGGTGTTTGAGACCAGCCTGACCAATATGGTGAAACCTCGTCTCTACTAAAAAAAAATACAAAAATCAGCTGGGGGTGGTGGTGGATTTGCTTAAACCCAGGAGCCGGAGGTTGCAGTGAGCTGAGATCGTGCCACTGGCAACAGCGAGACTCTGTCTCAAAAAACAAAACAACAAAAGAATATATTTGGGCTGGGTGTGGTGACTCATGCCTATAATCCCAACACTTTGGGAGGCCAAGGAGGGAGGATTATTTGAGACCAGGAGTTTGAGACCAGCCTGGGCAACATAGTGAGACCCCAGTTCTACATAAAATAAAATTTAAAAATAGCTGGGTGTGGTGGTGCACACCTGTAGTCCCAGCTGCTTAGGAGGCTGAGGTGAGAGAATCGCTTGAGCCCAGGAGTTGGAGGTTGTAGAGAGCTGTGTTCGCGCCACTGCACTCCAGCCTGGGCGACAGAGTAAGATCCTATTTCAAAAAAAAAGATATATTTGCTAAATTTTGGCATGTAACTTTTATATACTTTCTATTCTTTTTCTGTTCCTTGTTTGCTAATAATTTTTGAAAATCAAAATTATTGCTGAATTTATCAAAACCCTTTTATGTACATGTGTGCCTACAGTGAAATAACCACGTGGTTTTTCTTCTTTAGCCTATTAACTAACATGGAAAATGTAATGTATACATTTCCTGACGGTTAATTCTCTTTTCTTATGTGGAATAAACCCTGGTTGTGAGTCAAAAAAATAAATAAACATAAGACTGGGCAAGGTGGCTCACGACACCCAGCAGTTTCAGGGCCTAAGTTGGGGGGCGGATTACTTGAGCCCAGGAGTTTGAGACCGGCCTGGGCAACATAGCAAAACCCTATCTCTACAAAAAGTACAAAAATTAGCTGAGTTTGATGGTGCACGCCTGTAGTCCCAGCTGCTTGGGAGGCTGAGGTAGGAGGATCACCTGAGCCTGGGAAAGTTGAGGCTGCAGTGAGTTGTGATCGCGCCACTGCACTTCAGCCTGGGTGACAGAGTGAGACCCTGTCTCAAAAATAAAAAGAAAAAATACCTACATAAATAAATAAACACAGAATTCAGTTAGCCAACTTTTTTTTTTTTTTTTTGAGACGGAGTTTCGCTCTTGTTACCCAGGCTGGAGTGCAATGGCGCGATCTCGGCTCACCGCAACCTCCGCCTCCTGGGTTCAGGCAATTCTCCTGCCTCAGCCTTCTGAGTAGCTGGGACTACAGGCACGCGCCACCATGCCCAGCTAATTTTTTGTAGTTTTAGTAGAGACGGGGTTTCACCATGTTGACCAGGGTGGTCTTGATCTCTTGACCTTGTGATCCACCCGCCTCGGCCTCCCAAAGTGCTGGGATTACAGGCTTGAGCCACCGCGCCCGGCCAGTTAGCCAACATTTTAAAGATTTTCATCTTGTGTGTATAGGTGAACATAACCTGTAATTTTCTTTTCTTTCTTTTCATTTCTTTTCTTTTCAATTGAGACAGAGTCTCACTCTGTCACCCAGGCTGGAGTGCAATGATGTGCTTATGCTCACTATAGCCTCAACCTCCCCGGGAGAATCAAGTGATTCTCCCACCTCAGCATCCTGAGTAGCTGGGACTACAGGCACCCGCCACCATGCTCGGCTAATTTTTGTAATTTTTGTAGATAAGGGTTTTCTCCATGTTGCTCAGGCTGGTCTTGAACTCCTGGGCTGCAGCCATCCACCCGCCCCAGCCTCCCAAAGTCTTAGGATTACCTCACCCCAGCCTAATTTTCTTTTCATGTTTTTTTTTTCCAGTTTTGAAAGTAAGATGATATTGCCTCATAAAATGAGTTAAACAATTTCCCTGTCTTTTTCTGATCCCTTGTCTTAGAGTTGAAAGACAATTATACCGAGAGAGAGAGATGGGCTTGACGAAGATCACAGTGTCACTGGCATTTTAGCCCCTCTAGGGGGCGTCAGTCCCCTGGGCCTTTGTCGGGCAGGATTGCCGCGGCCACGGGGTGGTTCTCGGTGCTTCATGCGGCAGATCAGAAGGCAGAACCCTGGGTCTGGAGGTGCAGTCCTGTTTCTCCACACAACTCAGCCTCCGTGGCCTTGTGCATTGATTTCCTCCTCCATAAAATGGGGGCGTGGGCCCAGGCAACCCTGAGGACTATCCTGGCCATGACACTGGAGGCCTTTGTGATTCCCACTCTCCAGGGGGTTCAGGCCAAGCTTCAGAGACACCGACAGAAGCTGGATCAGCCTGGGCAACATTTTTCTCCCCCACTCCAGTCTGGGAGGTTGAGGCTGTAGTGAGCTGTGATCACACCACAGCACTCCAGCCTGGGTGACAGAGTGAGACCCTGTTTCCAAAAGAAGAAGGAGGAGGAGGAGGGGTGGGGGGAGTTGGCGAAGAGAGATTCACTTGGGGTTCCCACCGTCTACTCAGGAGGCAACCAGGGCCATGAGTCTACAGCCCCAGACCTGGCTGTGCCTGTGACCTTGTATGGATCCCCATGTCTAAGAATGGGCTTTGGGTTTTGAGTTCTCTGAGCCAACAGGCAGGGGCCTGGGAGTAGGAGGAAGAAGAGGCTTCCTTACTCTCCACTGGCAAGGGAGTCAAGCCTGGTGTGTCACGGGCTCACCCTACATCCCCCCTGGCCCTTCAAATGCCTGGTACCGGGCATTAAAAGCTCAAGGCCCGGCGAGGCTAAGCCTGGCTCCAGGATTGCTTCTGGGGAGCTTCCTCTCCTAGAGGCCCGATCGGTAACCTCCTCTCTTCCTCCCCTGCTTTCCAACCAACCCCCAGCCCGCAAAGCCCTGCCAGCCTCTTGCACGCCCCCACTCCCAATCCCAAATCCCAGCCTGGACTCTGCCCTTTCCATCCCAGCACAAAGTACCCCTCTTCTCCCCAGACCCCCTTACCCAAGCAAGGCTCATTCTTACATTGGACTTTTTTTTTTTTTTTTTTTTTAGAGACAGGGTCTCACTCTATCACTCTGGCTGGAGTGCAGTGGTGCAGTCATAGCTCGCTACAGCCTCGACCACCTGGGCTCCCCCAATCCTCCAGCCTCCAACCCCCAAAGCCCTGGGATTACAGGTGTGAGCCATCACATTCGTCCTTGACCTGGTTCCTTACCCTTTTCTACCCAAAACTTCCCTGCTCACTCCACATGGGTCTGCCCTGGGCCTGGGGAAATAATAGGCATCCTTCTGTCTGTTCATTTCCTTCTAAGTTCATCTGAGGCTACTGCTACTCTCTGCCCCTAAAGCTGTTTCCACCTATTCCTAGAGGCTCCCTGAGCTTAACCTGGTTGCTCCTCACCCACCTGAGCTTGGGGCGCCCCACTCCTAGCCCGTTTCCCCACCCCACAGGGCCTCCATGTTGCCCTGGGCTCCCCTCCAGCCTCTGTCACTACTCCTTGGGTATCTCAGCCTGAAGGCTTGCATCGAGTCTGTTCCTGGATGGACACCTGCTGTCCTCTGCTGGTCAGTTTCTCAGTTGTTCAGGTGCAGGGTTGGAGCCTGAGCTACAGGCAGGGGCCTGGGAGTAGGAGGAAGAGGAGGCTTCCTTTTTACCGCAAACTGTTGCTCTTGTCACCCAGGCTAAGTGCAGTGGCTAGATCTTGGCTCACTGCAATCTCCGCCTCCCAGGTTCAAGTGATCCTCCTGCCTCAGCCTCCCGAGTAGCTGGAACTACAGGTGTCCACTACCGTGACCAGCAGATTTTTGTATTTTTGGTAGAGACAGGGTTTCACCATATTTTCCAGGCTGGTGTAGAACTCCTGACCTCAAGTGATCCATCCACCTCAGCCTCCCAAAGTGCTGGAATTACAGGCATGAGCCACTGCACCCAGCCATAACATGCTTTTTCCAGGGAATCTTCACAGCAACTTTGTGAGGTAGGTTCTGTTATTGTCCCTGTTTTACAGATTGGAAGCTAAGACACTGAGATGATAAGTCACTTAACTAAGGGGTAGAGCTGGGTTTGAACCCAATACTTTTTTTTTTTTCCTTAGGGACAGGGTCTTGCTCTCTCTCCCAGGCTGGAGTACAGTGGTACAATCATAGCTCACCGCAGCCTTGACCTCCTGAGCTCAAGTTACTCTCCTGTCTCAGCCTCAGGCATGCACTACCACGCCTGGCTAATTGTTTTATTTTTTGTAGAGATGGGGTCTCACCATGTTGCCCAGGCTGGTCTTCAACTCTTGGATTCAAGCGATCCTCCCGCCTTGGCCTCCAAGTGCCCCAATATAATTTTAGTAACAAGAATGAGAACAGCTGACATTAACCCAGCTCTCCCTCAGGAGTCAGAGCGGCAACGGGTGCTTTAAATGCATCACCTCCTTAAAACTTCTCTCCCACTTTCCACAACCTGAGATGAAACCTTTGCCATTCACCCACACCCTCAACGCCCCTCCCACAAATGCAGCCTGTATGGTCTCCCCGACTCTCAGAGGATACCTCACAGTGCCAACAATGTATGCAAAACTCATGCATATTTCCTTTTTTTTTTTTTTTTGTATATTTTTTTGGAGATGGAGTCTTGCTCTGTCACCCAGGCTGGAGTGCAGCGGTGCGATCTCTGCTCACGGCAACCTCCACCTCCCAGATTCAAGTGATTCTCTTGCCTGAGGCTCCCAAGTAGCTGGGATTACAGGCAGTTGCCACTACAGCCTGGCTAATTATTGTATTTTTAGTAGAGATGGAGTTTCACCATGTTGGCCAGGCTGGACTTGAACTCTTGACCTCAGGTGATCCACCTGCCTTGGCCTCCCAAAGTGCTGGGAGCCACCATGCCTGGCCGTATTCTCCATATTTTAAAAGGGAGGTAACAGAGTCCCAGAATGTAAAGGGACTTGCCTGACATCCTCCAGCAAGTTAGTGACGCTGCTGGGTCCCCTCTGTGGGCCTGCAGAGCGGGATGTGGGATGTAGTGCCACCTCACCATTCCTGGCTGCCAGGAGCTCCTCGGGTGAACCTGAAGCTATATGCAAATGCGATCATTTAAATGCACCATGACTCTGAGAGGGAAGGGATATTCTCGACACAGATAAGTGAGCCAATTCAGGCCCACTGAGGGTGCAGGACTTACCCAAGTCACTGGATTGACAGGACGAACACTGGATTCAAGCCCAGGCTTCGCTCTCTGTTCTTCCTACTATAACCAACTGCAGTCCACACATTTTTAGTGAGCACCTACTAAGTGCCAAGCATTGTGCTGGGTGCTGGGGAGGCAGCATGCATCAGCAGGCACACACCTGCCCTCCCTGTGCCCATGTCACTGCAGGAGGAGATAGGAATCCCAGTATCAACCTCAGAAGCTTAGGAAAGTGTCGCAGGGCTCCGTCCCCAGCATTCCCCTGTCTCCAGGCTTCTGGAAGTTTCTTCTGCCCCTCACCCTTCATTCACCAGGGCTTCCCTAGCTCTCTGAGAGTTCTTGGGAACTCTCACCTCGACCACGTTCCCAAGAGTTCACTTTAGATCGCCACCAGGGGGCAGCCATGCACCGTGGCAGATGGCTCCTCCCGCCATCCCAGCTTGGACCGGAGTTTCCACCAGAATCTCAGACCCTGGGAGTGGAGAGGGGAGGCGAGAGGAAGAAAGACAGGAAGGGAGGGGACTAAAGGGCGACCCAGGCTCCCTAGTGGGGTTGTCTCAGGAAATCAGCTCTGTCCAGACCTAGGGCAGTTTCTCAACTGTTTTCCCCGCTTATCTTCCTTCTACTTTGTCTTCTCATTCATTCAATAAACTATTATTATTATTATTTTTTTTTTTTTTGAGACCGAGTCTCCCTTTGTTGCCCAGGCTGAAGTGCAGTGGCGCGATCTCGGCTCACTGCAACCTCCATCTCCAGGGCTCAAGCAATTCTCCTGCCTTAGCCTCCCAAGTAGCTGGGCTGAGTTTTGTGTTTTCAGTAGAGCTGGAGTTTTGCCATGCTGGCCAGGTTGGTCTGGAACTCCTGATCTCAGGTGACCCGCCCAGCTTGGCTTCCCAAAGTGCTGGGATCACGGGCATGAGTCACCGCGCCCCGCCCATTCAATAAACTTTTAAAAGGCTTTGTTGATATATAATTTATATGACATAAAAGTTCACTCATTTAGAATGTACAATACAGTGATTTCTAGTATGTATAGAGAGATTTATACATTACAGTAACCCAATTTCAGGACGTTTTTACCCCCAAAAGAAACCTCGTGGCGGTCGGCAGCCACTCCCAGGCCTAGGCAGGTACTCCTCTACTTTCTGTCTTTGTAGATTTGCCTGTTCTGGACACTTTGTGTAAATAGGATAATGCAAAATGTCATCTTTGGGGACTGGTTTCTTTCACTTAGTATGTTTTCCAGGTTCATCCATGTTGTAGCATGTATACATATTTCCCTCCTTTTTATGCCCAAATGATATTCTAATGTATGGATAGACACATCTTGTTTCTCCATTAATCAGCGGATGGACGTTTAGATCGTTTCCACATTTGGCTATTATGAATAATGCTGCTATAACATTTGTGTACCAGATGTTTTGTTTTGGGTTTTTTCTTTTCTTGGAAACAGGGTTTCCCAGGCTAGATTGCAGTGACACAATCATAGCTCACTGCAGCCTGGACCTTGAGGGTTCAAGCTATGCTCCCACCTCAGCCTCCCATGTAGTTAGGACAACAGGCATTCACCATTACACCCAACTAACTTTATTTTTTGTAGAGATGCAGTCTGGCTATGTTGCCCAGGCTGATCTCAGACTCCTGGGATCAAGTGATCCTCCCACCTCAGCCCCCTAAAGTGCTGAGATTACAGGCATAAGAAGTTTTTTTAAAAATACAGATAAAGGCTGGGCGAAGTGGCTCACACCTGTAATCCCAGAACTTTGAGAGGCTGAGCTGGGCAAATCACCTGAGGTCAGGAGTTCGAGACCAGCCTGGCCAACATGGTGAAACCCCGTCTCTACTAAGAATACAAAAATTAGCTGGGCATGGTGGTGTGTGCCTGTAATCCCAGCTACGAAGGAGGCTGAGGCAGTAGAATCACTTGAACTCGGAAGGCGGAGATTGTAGTGAACCGAGATCGCGCCACTGCACTCTAGCCTGGGCAACAAAAGCAAAACTCCGTCT
>NW_016107330.1:11615749-11621274 GCF_001604975.1 Cebus imitator | reverse complement strand
GCTCGTTGTCCAGGCTGGAATACAATGGCGTGATCTCGGCTCACTGCAACCTCCCCCTCCTGGGTTCAAGCAATTCTCCTGCCTCAGCCTCCCAAGTAGCTGGAATGACAGGCACCTGCCACCATGCCCAGCTAATTTTTGTATTTTTTTTTTAGTAGAGACAGGGTTTTACCATGTTGGTCAGGCTGGTCTCGAACTCCTGACCTTGGATGATCCACTCACCTTGGCCTCCCAAAGTGCTGGGATTACAGGCATTAGCCACTGTGCATGGCCATATACAACATTTCATTTACATATTTGTTAGCTGATAGATATTTGGGTTATTTCTACTTTTTGGCCATTATGAATATTGCTGCTTGATTGTATATGAACACATTTTGTGTGGACATAGTTTCATTTCTCTTGGGTATATACCTAGAAGTGGAATTGCTAGGTCACATGGTAACTCTGTTTAACTTTCTGAGGAACTGACAAGCTGCATTTTCTATTGCCACCAGTAATATATAAACATTTTAATTTCTCCATCTTTTGCCTTTTTGATTATAGCCATTCTAGTGGGTGTGAAGAGGTATCTCACTGTTGACTCAGCAAGCTTTTACTGAGCACCTACTATGTGCCAGGCTCCACTCTACTGCTGGAGATTTAGCCGTGACCAGGACAGAGATGACCTCTGCCTTCATGGGGACTCAAGATCTACTATAGATTGAAACATTAAAGGTAACAAATACGATGACGAGACAGGTTCAGGAAGTGGGGAGTGCTAGGAAGACTGGAAACAGTGTGATATACTGGGGTGGGAATGAGTGTATCATGCAGGGGGTTGGGGGGAAGGGTCCCTCCAGGGAGGGAAGAGCTGCTGGCTGGGCCCTGCAGGAAGAGCATCCCAGGACGAAGGAGCAGCAGGGGCAAAGGCCCTGAAACCTGACGACTCGCGTGTTTCAGGAACATCCAGGCAGCTGGAGCTTGGTGAACACAGAGCAGAGTCGGGGAGAGGAGGTGGCACAGGTGGGTAGAGGTAGATCGAATGGGCCTTTGAAAGCTACCATAAATATTTGATTAGGCCTAGCATGGTGGTTCATACCTGTAATCCCAGCACTTTGGGAGGCCAAGGCGGTGGATCGCTTGAGGTCAAGAGTTCGAGATCAGCCTGTACAACATGGTAAAATCCTATCTTTACTAAAATACAAAAAAAAAAAAAAAATAGCCGGGCATGGTGGTGCACACTTGTAGCGCCAGCTACTCAGTAGGCTAAGGCACAAGAATTGCTTGAACCCGGGAGGTAGAGGTTGCAGTGAGCCAAGATCATGCCACTGCACTCCAGCCTAGGTGACAGAGTGAGACTCCATCTCAAAAAAAGAAAAGACAAAAAACCTCATCGAGGCCTCCATATGCCGAGTCTACCCACTGGATTCACCGGGACCAGGACAGATACATCTCACCCTTCAGTCTGGAGAAGCAGGACACTCCTCCAACGGGAAATTCCAAGGTGGTGGTCAGTCTTTGTTAAGTTCTTACGGCATTCGAGTTCCTACCCTCAGCACCACGAGGGCTCAGATAAGACGCCCATCCCTGTCTTCAGGAGTTCAGGCCTCGCACCAGCCTTGCTCTGGCTGCTGGTTGTCCAGAACGTGCCGTTCAGTTCATGTCCCACCCGCCCAGCTCCACCACAGCCCCTCAGCGGATCCCCGAGCCCCTAGCAGGGTTTCCCAAACTGGAGTGATTTACAAACAGGCTCTCCTAAAGGAAGAAGGTTCTTCTGGCCAGACAGGGCTGATTCCAATTATTTTGATTATACTGTTCCTTAAAACATAAAACTAGGTACAAACTCTTTAGGACCCTACACTGCCATAAGTACAGATTAAGTACAAACATGACCACAAATTTAGATAAACAACATCCACTGAATGTGCTGAATGACATCATTCTGCAGAATCAAAATCACACCCTTTGAATGAGGAGTATTTTGCAGGCTGTGCCAGCGTGCTGTTTGCTGCCTGGCCTTGGTTTTACCCTTGGCATTCCTGCACTGCTGTGTGTGCTGATTCAATTTGCCCAGTTCTTTTGCAGTTTGGGTGAAGGGGAACCTCTAAGCGGGGGAGCAGAGCAGCTTGCCATTTGGCCTTCTTTGCTGCGATCCTTCCAAAATCTTTGCTTTAAGGAACTTCACAGTCCTCCAGTATCCGTACCTCTGGAGACTCCACTTTCCCCCTTACCAAACATATTAAAACATGCCCACATTTCACAAAATGTGAATATTTCAAAAAATATTCCAAATTTTTTTTGCTATAAAAATATTTACTTTTATACTTTGGCAACTATTTCAATTAGTGTGTGTGCGCGCATGCGTGTGTTATTTTGGTGGTTGCTTTTGTTACTTTAGAGTCATTACAATTCTTTTTTCAAGGTTGGAACATCTTTCAGGCCCTTGGAATTCTCCCAGGCCCAAGCACTGAGCTCATGGGGCTGGAGAATAAGCCAGCCAAGCTGAGACCTGCTTCTTTCTTTCCTCATCTGCCCAAGACAATCAAAGTGGGGCAGCTGGCATCCACCTGACCCCGGGCACAAACCAGTCCAGGCCCTGAAATTAGATTGGTGGCTCTGGATTATGGCTGGGTTATTCAGAGAACTCAGGATATGCTTGTACTCATTGTTTAGAGATGATCCCTAAAATGAAGGCCCCAAATTATTAAAATCCTGGTGGAGTCAGATTCCCGGGAGTATGCTTGAGGCTCCTTAGTGGCCATGGACTCCAGTTTGAGGTCCCAGGGCCTTCAAGGTCAAGTTACAGCTCCTTGGCCTGGCACCCAAGCCCTGCCCATTGTACTGCCAGCTCCCCTTTCCAGCAGCTTTTCTTCCCATCCTTCCCGTCTGATAGTGTTCTGGCAGCTTCTCCACAGCCAGGCCTTTGCCTCTGCTGTCCTCTTTACCTGAAATGCCCCCTTTACAGCTTTTTTATTTTTATTTTTTGTTTTTTTGAGACGAAGTTTTGCTCTTGTTGCCCAGGCTGGAGTGCAATGGTGCGATCTCGGCTCACCTCAACCATCATCTCCCAGGTTCAAGCGATTCTCCTGCCTCAGCCTCCCATGTAGCTGGGATTACAGGCATGTGCCACTATGACTGGCTAATTTTGTATTTTTAGTAGAGACGGGGTTTCCCTATGTTGGTCAGGCTGGTCTGGAACTCCTGACCTCAAGTGATCGGCCCTCCTCGGCCTCCCAAAGTGCTGGGATTACAGGCGTGAGCCACCGTGCCCGGCAGCTTTTTTATATGCTTTTTTTTTTTTTTTAGGTTTTAAAACATTGCACAAGTAAGACATGTTCACCATAAGAAAATCAGAAAATATAGATATGCAAAAATAAATAGGAAAATGAAAATAGTCATGTCACCACATGGAAATAATCAGGATTATTTGCTACACAATCTTTATTTTTATTTATTTATTTATTTATTTTTTAAGACGGGGTTTCACCATGTGGGTCAGGCTGGTCTTGAACTCCCGACCTCAGGTGATCCGCTCATCTTGGCCTCCAAAGTGCTTCGATTACAGGCGTGAGCCACCACGCCCGGCTTATTTATTATTTTTTAAGATGGAGTTTCACTCTTGTCGCCCAGGCAGGAGTGCAATGGTGGGATCTCAGTTCACTGAAACCTCTGCCTCCCAGGTTCAATTGATTCTCCTGTCTCAGCCTCCCAAGTACCTGGGATTACAGTTGCATGTTACCACGCCCAGCTAATTTTTGCATTTTTACTAGAGATGGGGTTTCACCATGTTAACCTGGCTGGTCTTGAACTCCTGACCTCAGGTGATCCACCCACCTCTCCCTCCCAAAGTGCTGGGATTACAGGCATGAGCCACTGCACCCAGCCTTGCTATACACTCTTTACATTACAGTTTTCCCCATGCGTACATTTATATTAACAAGATATAAGGAAAGCTGTTTTTCAGATGAAGTATTGTAAACAAACAAAAATACAGAGACTACTGTAACATACACTCATAATCATAGTCAAGTTTTGACAAATTTTAACATTTTTAGCATATTTTCTTTGGCTCTTTAAAAAAAAACTGTCAGATACGGTTGAAGTCCCCTGGGTGCCCCTTTGCAATCCTTCTGCTGTACTCCTCCTCTGAGTAAATCTCTCACAAATTTGGGGTTTATCATTCTTTTTCATGCACTTGATATAGTTACACATCAAATAAACGGCATGACTCTGCACATATCCTTTTGCAAGTTGGTGTTCGGGTCTGACATTATGTTGTAGAGGTATGTTGACATTGATCTGGGTTCATTCATTCATCCTAGTTCATTTCTTTTGCTTTTGCAAACTGCGCTACAGAACATTCTGGTACAAGTCTGTGTGTGTGTGCGCGAGACAGGCTCTTGCTCTGTCACCCAGGCTGGAGTGCAGTGGTGCGAACACGGCTCACTGCAGCTTCAACCTCTGGTCCTCCTATCTTAGCCTCCTCAGCAGCTGAGATGACAAGTGCACGCCATCACATCTGACTAATTTACTTTTGGTAGAGATGGGGTCTCACTATGTTGCCCAGGCTGGTCTCAAACTCAGCCAATGCACCTGGTTGTAAGTCTTCATATGTATTAAACACAAGAACACAAATTTTTCTGAGATAAAGACCCAGGATAGAATTGCTGAGTTGCAGGGCACATGTAATATAAAAAATTATTCTTTTGCTTAATTCAACCACAAATTGTGAGCATTTCTCGTTGTTTTTGTTTTGTTTTGTTTTGTTTTGAGACTGAGTCTCACTCTGTTGCCGGACTGGAGTTCAGTGGCGCCATCTCGGCTCACTGCAACCTCCACCGCTCAGGCTCAAGCGATTCTCCTGCCTCAGCCTCCGAGTAGCTGGGATTACAGGTCCCCACCACAACGCCCAGCTATTTTTTTTCTATTTTTAGTAGAGCTAGGGTTCCCCTACATTGGCCAGGCTGGTCTCAAACTCCTGACCTCAGGTGATCTGCCCACCTCGGTCTCCCAAAGTGCTGGGATTACAGGCATGAGCCACGGTACCTGGCACATTGTTCTATTTCGATAAATATCCTACATCAATGTATCTGAATGGCTTGTAGAGATTCTGCCAAGAAATCCTCAATGTTATTATGATAGGCATATGAGTTTCTATTTTTTTCTATCATAATCTAGTCTGTGAGGGAAAATTTTTGTAGCTATACTTTTATGCATGCTTTCAGTTATCTCCATAATTAAAGGAATTCCAAAGTAGATCTGGATGAAAAGGGATTATTTTTAAGACCAACTGTCGAGAAGGGGACAGGAAAAAAAACAAAAAGACCAACTGTCTTGAGAATTCTTGAACTAACTGTTTCTTCCACCTGTAGGGTAAGAGGGCCTGTTTCCCCCAAATCTGGCCCACCTACCTCCTGACAAGCATTTGCCTCTGGAAATCTTACCTGCCCTTACACTCTTGCCTCCCCTGTCCCTTCTCCTATTCTCAGCAGATTCTGAGTTGTGGACACCTACAGCCCTTACTCTTCTTTTTTTTTTTTTTT
>NW_016107330.1:11583293-11614081 GCF_001604975.1 Cebus imitator | reverse complement strand
CCACTATCACCTTCCTGGAAAGCCAAGGGCTTCATTTAGCAAGGGTCTTTGGGTGAGTGCCCCACTAAAAACGTAGTCTGGGTATAAAGTGTTCTGCCGGTTCAACGTCAACCCCACGGACAGCCACTGGGTACCTTGCATGCAGTCATTCAAGCACCATGATCAGCACAGTATTAGGCTCACAGTAGGAGCTTAACCACATGTCGATTCAGCCAACATTCACTTTAATGGATACTTACTTTTAGAAGTAATGGCAAAAACCGCAATTACTTTTGCACCAACCTAATACATACCAGGCATCCAGCCTAAATCCTGAGAGCATTTGGGTAAATAAAGGACAGACACGGGGCCATCTCATACACTGCTGGTGAAAATGTAAAGTGATACAGCCACTTTTGCAAACAGTTTGGCAGTTCTGCAAGAAGTGAAACATGCACTTAGCATCCAATCCAGCACTTCCACTCCCAGGTATCCAGGCATCTACCTTAGTGAAATGAAAATGTATATCCACAACAAGACTTGGATGCATTTTTTTTTTAATTTTTAGAGACAGGTTCTCCTCTTTCTCCCAGGCTGGAGTCCAGTGGCATGCTCCTGGCTCCCTGTAGCCTCAATCTCCTGGGCTCAATCCATCCTCCTGCATCAGCCTCCAAGTAGCTGGGACTAGAGATGCGTGCCAAATAAAATGCCTGGCTAATTTATTTGTTTAGAGCACAGGGTCTTACTACATTGCCCAGGCCAGTCTTGAGCTCCTGACTTCAAACAAGCCTCCTGCCTCAGCCTCCCAAGTAGCTGGGGACTTGTATGCAAATATTGATAGCAGCATTCTTCTATAGACAAAAACTGGAAGCAATCCAAAAGCCCAAAATGTAAGTGGATAAACAAAATGTCATCCATCCATAAAATGGAATACTCCTCAGCAATACAGGAAACACAGCGCCGGTGCACAGAGCAACACAGATGAAGCGCTGGACTGCGCTAAGAGAAAAGAGCCAGGCACAGAAGCCCACATGCTGTCACGCTGTATGATTCCATTTATGCGAAATTTCTTTTTTTTTTTTTCTTTTTTGAGATGGAGTCTAGCTCTGTCACCCAGGCTGGAATGCAGTGTCATGATCTCGGCTCACTTGCAACCTCCACCTCTCAGGTTCAAACGATTCTCCTGCCTCAGCCTCCCAAGTAGCTGAGATTACAGAAATGCACCACGAAGTCCTGCTAATTTTTGTATTTTTAGTAGAGACAGGGGTTTCACCATGTTGGCCAGGCTGGTCTGGAACTCCTGACCTCAAGTGATCCACCAGTCTTGGCCTCCCAAAGTGCTGGGATTACAGGTGTGAGCCACCACGCCTGGCCCCATTTATGTGAAATTTCTAGAAAAGGAAAAACTAGAGAGTCAGAAAGCAGATCAGTGTTTGCCGAGGGATGAGAATGAAAGCAGGAATTAACCACCAGTGGGTAGTGGGGGTCTTTAGGGGGTGACGCAAGTGTTCTCAAACTGGCTTGTGGTGACGATGGCACAACTCTGTGAATTTACTAAAAATCATTCAACTATACACTTAAAATGGATGAATGGTATGGCATGTAAGTTACACCTCAATGAAGAGACATGACAAGTCTGGTTCAGAGGCTCATGCCTATAATCCCAGTGCTTTGAGAGGCCCAGGATGGGAGACAGAGACAAGCCAGGAGACAGAGACAAGCCTTGGCAGCACAGAGCCCTTGTCTCTACTGAAAATTTAGATGTTAGCCAAGTCCGAGTGTAGTGGCTCATAACTGTAATCCCAGCACTTTGGGGCCAAGGCAGGTGGATCACTTGAGCTTAGGAGGTTGAGACCAGCCTAGGCAACATAGTGAGACCCCCTGTCTACAAAAAAATAGAAAAAGTTTAGTTGGCATGGTGGCACGTGCCTGTAGTCCCAGCTGTGTGAAAGGCTGAGGTGGGAGAGTCACTTGAACCTGGGAGGTCGAGGCTGTAGTGAAGGCGACCTGGGAGCTGGAGGCTGAATTATGGTTATGCTACTGCATTCCAGCCTAGGTGACAGAGCAGGACCTTGTCAAAAAAAAAAAAAAAAAAGCCAGGTGTGGTCGTGGCAGCTACTCAGGAGGCTGAGATAGGAAAATCACTTGACCCCAGAAGTTTGAGGCTGCAGTGAGCTGTGATTGCACCACTACACTCTAGCCTGGGCAACAGAGCAAGACCCTGGCTCTCAAAGAGAGAGAGAAAGACATGACATGACACAAGGACCATCCCCACATTTGCTTTGTAATCTGATTGGAGAGTTAGACAATAGATAAGTGACCAAGAAACTAAGTATAGAATTACAAATTCTGATAAGTGGCTGGGCGGGGTGGCTCACGCCTGTAATCCCAGCACTTTGGGAGGCTGAGGCGGGCAGATCAGATCACCTAAGGTCAGGAGTTCAAGACTAGCCTGGCCAACATGGTGAAACTCTTGTCTCTACTAAAAATATATTTAAAAAATTGGCCATGCATGGTGGCCCGTGCCTGTAACCCCAGCTACTTGGGAGGCTGAGGCAGGAGAATCGCTTGAACCCAGGAGGTAGAGGTTGCAGTGAGCCGAGATCACGCCATTTCACTCCAGCCTGGGCAATAAGAACAAGACTCTATCTCAAAAAGAAAAGAAAAAGAAAAAAATCTGATAAGTACAATGAAGGAAATGAGGTAGGTGTAGTGAGAGAGAGAAGAAAACGAGAGTCTCCTCGGAAAGCGTCGCCAAGAAGGGTCTTTCTGGAGAGTGACATTTGCACTGAGACCTAAAAGGAAGAGAGAGGGGAGACTCATCCGGATGAGGGCAGCCTGGTCTGACTCTGTGGGAGGAAAGAGCTTGGCATTCTGGAGCTCACGGGAAGCCTGTGAGCCATGCTCTTACATACATGTTGTAGACTGTCAGAGCAGTGCAGAGACTTGCCCAAGACCACATGGCCCAGGAGCAATGGGGTAGGTGTTTGGAAAAAGGTCTGTTGTTCCTTGAATTGGCATTAGCCTTTCTGTCAGTGTGTTCTTGCAGTCAGTGCCAACACCCCAATCACACACAGGCTGGCTGGCTTGGTCCACACCAGCCCGTCACTGCCCAGGGCTTGGGGCACCATGGGTGGTGGAGGTATCTGGGCACATGCAGGGCAGGAGGCAGTGGAGGTGTGAGTGGCGTGGGAGGTGTGGGTGACTTCATGCTGCCCCAACACCTGCTGTGAAAACAGTGTGAGTCACAGGCAGGGATGGCTTCGGGATCCCCAAGACAGACCCCACCCAGGTCGGCCAGTACAGACACAGTCTCCAAGCGGACCTGCCCACCCACACCTCCTCTCCTCGTCTAAGACCCTCCTCAATGGCCTGCAGTTCCGGAGTGCAGAGTGGGACCGAAACCTCCACAATATCACTTCTTTGCTGCAAGACTTGAGACTTCACCAGCCTTGCTCTCCTCTGCTGAACGAGGATGTGGATGTACACGAAAGAACAGACCTGGGATCAGAACCAATGCCCACTTGGCTCCACAGCCTGGTCATTCCATCATGCCAGGTGGAAGGGCTTCTTGCAATGGGCCTTACTGAGGGGCGAGTTTAGTATTCTCGGCTCTCTCCAGCATCCAGATCACCTGGGAGTTTCATGAACTTTGGGACCTGCCTTGAGTTATTTCGGTTTAATTGACCCGAGGTGAGATCCAGGCATTGACAGTACCTTTTAAGTGCTCCCCAGGTGATACAAATGGACACCCACGGCTGACAATTGCTGATCCAACCCCTTCATTTTACAAAGTAGGAGACTGGTCAGGTGTGGTGGCTTACACCTGTAATCCCAGCACTTTGGGAGGCCAAGGTGGGTGGATTGCTTGAGCCCAGGAGTTTGAGACCAGCCTGGCAACACGGTAAAAACCTGTCTCAACAAAAAATACAAAAAATTAGCGTGTTGGTGTGCACCTGTAGTCCCAGCTACTTGGAAGGCTGAGGTGGGAGGATCACTTGAGGTGACGAGGTTGAGGCTGCAGTGAGCCATGATCTCACACTCCAGCCGGGGCAACAGAGTGAGACTCTGTCTGGAGAAAACAAAAACAAAACCAATCAAACAAACAAAAAAATGAGAATTCTGAGGCCCAGGGACTCTGAGTGACTTCTCCAATGCCCCAGGCCCTCCCGCTCATAGCCAGCTGCAGCTGGGGTCCTCAAGTTCTCCCCCTGACATGAAAGAACTATAGTAATGACGTATAAAGCCACAGTGGAGAGCAGGAGCTTTAAAATCAGAGTTTGATTCAAATCCTGCATTGCCACTTACAGGCTGTATGACCTGGAGCAAATCACTTCACCCCTCAGACCCTCAGGATCTTCATCTGTTAAAATAGTGGTCATGTGAGGGCCACATGAGATAGTGTATGCAGAGAAGAGGTGCTTATTAAACAGGCCTCTGTTCCTACAAGAGCCTTTCTGCAGAGTCTGAGAGACACTTATGCAGCATCAGCTGTGTGCTGGTCCCTGTTTCTATGGCTGGGGTTGCAGAATTGGGCTTAGGTAGGGGCAATGAAGAAACTGAACACAACAGTGGGAGGTGCTACGTTAGCAGTAATGCAGGGCTGTGGGGGCACAGCCAGGGAAGGCTTCCTAGAGGAGGTGATGGTCTGACCGAGTATTGACAAATGAGTCAGGAGTTCGTTAGGTGAGGAGGTGAGGAAAGGGCATTCCAGGAGGAAGGAACAGCTGGAGCAAAGGCTCTGAGGCTACAGACAGAAGCTCAAAGAGCATCTGCTAATCCCGCCTTCTGAAGCTTGACCTGCCGACTTAAGATGAGGAAAGGCGCATGAAGACAGGAGTAGCTGTTTCAAGGGCCCCTTTCCTAGTAGACTTGGGGAATGAGCATTTATTGGATGATACTTGATGCTAAATCTTTTGCACCTGTAAACCCACCGTATCTTCAAAACAGCATTCAGGGTGGGAAACATCACTCCCATTTGACATATAAAGTTCATACCCAGGCTCACTGTGCTGTCAGAACCGAATCAAGCAGTCTGATTGCAGTGTGGAACCGCATCCTCTGCTCTTGCCATTTCATGCCGTGGTCCCCAGCCCTTATCAGAAGTGTTTTTTGTTTGTTTGTTTGTTTTGTTTTAAGAGACAAGGTCTTCCAATGACCAGAAGTCTCTAGAAGGGATGCAGAAGACGGAGAAGGAGGAGAGTCCCACGAATGCCACTCAAGAGGAGGATGTGGACGATATGGAAGCGGGTGGGGAAGAAGGGGACCTGGAGGGCAGCGACAGTGAGGTGGCCCAGTGGGCTGACCAGGAGCAGTGGTTCAGCATGCAGTGACGGGGTGGCAGCTCTGTGGCTGCACTGACCTGCCCTGCTGTGAGCACTTCTGTGGACTGAAGGACTGATAGGAGCCTGCTCTCGGGAGGACAACGGTTCAGCATGGGATTGCAGCAGGGGTCTTTGCCCCCTTGCTCCCGATTCCTAGTTGTGAGTTCATTTCTATAGCAGAGCCTGACCAACCTTCCGGAGCATGTCTCTCCATCCTCCCCTGCTCCAGCCAGGGAGACTGAGGGAGTGCCCCGAGCCCCCCACACACACTGGGGCTTCTGGGCCAAGAGTACTTTTTATATAACTAATTTCTAAATCCAAAAGCTCAAGGAATAGACAGTGTTCTGTGTGTGACATGGATGGGTCTGAAGGAGTGACCCGCCAACCCAGCACAATAGTGTCATCTCCCAAGTCAGACGGCAGCACGATCTGGCCCTAGGGGGCTTCCTGCTCCCAGAAGTCATCGCCGTGGGCCCTCCAGACATCCTTAGTCATCTTGCTTTCTTCTGCATTTTAGTGATGCCTGAAGCTGACAGTTGCTGTTCTGCAGAACAGTTTTCCTCTTTGCTTAGCTAGTAACTTGCCTGTGAGCCTGGGTTGATCTGAGAAACAATGTGATGAGAGAATGAACAGAGGTGCACCTGGGGCAGTTCCCTAATAAAACTGGTTTGTACAGTCAAAAAAAGAGAGAGAGAGAGAGATGGGGTCTTGCTATGTTTCCCAGGCTGGAGTGCAGTGACTATTTATGGGCATGATCTTAGCACACTACAGCCTTGAACTCCTGAGCTGAAGGGATGCTCAAGTCTCAGCTTCCCGAATAGCTGAGACTACAGGTGTGCGCCACTGTGCCTGGCAGATGGAGTCTTTGTGTGGGTCTGGCCCATCCACTGACCTGGTCAAACCCTGAGTTTTCACTCTTGGCTCTGGCTGTCTGGGCAGCCCCTGCGGAGTTTCCATACCCTTGAGTCAGTAGAGCAGAATAGCCTGGTTCTGCTTCAAGAGCACCTGGATCAATGCCTCTCGCCTGCACTCACCTGCACGCTGCAGCCCAAAGGTTGTATTTGCATCAGTCAAAGACCCCCAGGAGAGGGACGCAGCATCTTCCAAGCCTAGCTTTGCCTGGTGAAGCCAGCGCCCCAGGAAAGCTCCTGAAAACAGGAGCATTCAGGCTTCTGGAGAAAAGCCTCCCTGAGCAGCCAGGCCTGGTCTGCTTCTGCCAACCCTCTAGGACCAGCTCACACACTGTCCTCATGCCTAAGGCACTCCAGTCACTGGAACCTTCTTCCCACCTCTGTTCCTGCTCCCTTCCATGTCTGGGTCTTTGCTCAGGCGATTCCCACTACCCAGAACACTTTTCCCTTCTCTCTTAACCTGGGCAATGCCATCCTTGGCACTCAGCTATTTCCTCTTTAGCACCCCTGACCTCCCCACCATGTTGAATATCTCAGCCCCAAGCACCTCTCCCCCATCACTGCCAAGTTGGTCCTCATGTCCTCTCCCTTCTACCTGCCCCACATTCCCTGTCCTGGGTCCAGTCCTATGCTCTAGCCCATTCCTCCACAATCCAGCTCTTTCTACCTGGCAACCAACACATTCACTTTATGAAATGCTTAGTTTTTTAAAAATCAATATGTCTTACATTCAGATAGCTGTTCAGTGTTAAAGCACACATTATAAAACATCCATTTAAAAAGACAGATTGAGGGCGGGAGTGGTGGCTCACCCCTGTAATCCCAGCACTTAGGGAGGCCGAGGCGGGTGGATCACCTGATGTCAGGAGTTTAAGACAAGCCTGACCAACATGGCAAAACCTCATCTCTACTAAAAATAACAAAAATTAGCTGAGCGTGGTGGCACACAACTGTAATCCCAGCCCCTTGGGAAGCTGAGGCAAGAGAATCGCTTGAACCCAGGAGGCAGAGGTTACAGTGAGCCGAGATTACACCACTGCACTCCATCCTGGATGACAGAGTGTAACTCCATCTCAAATACATAAATAAATAAAAAGAGAGATGGGAAGCCATTAGAAAAAGATAGAAATCTATCGGGTTCCTGGACTGAATTTGCTATTGAGGTTGAATATATAACCTACCTAAGGGCTTCATAGCACCCAAGGCAAAAGGAGAAATATACTTTGTTATAATAGTTTGGCTCTGGGGGAACTTGTTTCTTTGAAATAACATATTTTTACTTCCTCAGCTTGGAAGGGCTATACATAAAACAGCTGATATTGCAGTGAAGGCATCTGAGGAAATGGTTTTCTATTCTGCCTGCATTCCTGTCCCCTCTGGTAGTCTCCCTGTGCTCATCCCAACTAATTCCCAGGAATTCCTTCCCCTTCTCTGCTCCACCCTGGCCTACTTTCTCAGCTGTTTCCCTGACTCTGAGATCTCTGCAAAACCAAGTCTCCCTTCAGTGGAGGTGTTCACATTTGAGCCAGGTGACCCAAATGGTGGAGGAAACTGCGGTGGAGATTCATAAACTAAAACAGGGACTGGAATGGATAACTTTGCACATCTCATCCAGGTCCAGCCTTCAGGGTCTGTGAATCTGTACTGAGTAACTGAAATGCAACCCTACTCCCCACCGTAGTAATTCCAACTTCTGTATGGTTCCTCAGAAAAAAACAAGAAAAACAGTTGAGTTCAAATCCCACAACTTTAAAGCTGCCTTCTCTAGATTAGTGCCCATGTCCCACTCGGCTTCAGCTTCTTAACGTAGATAACTGCAAGGAGTTGTGGGGTGCTTCATGATGGTACATGCCTAACGATTATTTATGTATATCCTTACTCTGTCACGAGCAGAAAGGCATTTGCAGCAGCTCATAAAAAACAAATAAACCAGAGCCAGGCATGGTGGTACATGCCTGGAGCCCCAGATACCTAGGAGGCTGAGGCAGGAAAATGCCTTGTGCCCTGGAGTTTAAGATCAGCCTGGGCAACATAGTGAGACCCCCATCACTAAAAAAATTAAATTAAATTAAAAAATAAGAATCTTCTGGCTGGGTGCGGTGGCTGACACCTATAATCCCAGCACTTCGGGAGGCAGAGTAGGGCAGATCACTTGAGGTCAGAAGTTTGAAACTAGCCTGGCCAACGTGGTGAAACCCCATCTCTACTAAAAATACAAAAAAATTAGCCAGGCATGGTGGCACAGGCAGCTACTTGGGGGGCTAAGGCAGCAGAATCGCTTGAATCTGGGAGGCAGAGGTTGCAGTGAGCCGAGATCACGCCATTGCATTCAAGCCTGGGAGAAGGAGTGAGTCTCTGTCTCACTCAGTCAATCAATAAGAATCTTCCTCAACATTCTTACAGCAAAATTAATGAGTTGATTAATTTTTTTTCTTTTATTTATTTATTTCTAAAGATGGTGTTTCACCACGATGGCCAGGCTGGTCTTGAACTCCTGACCTCAGGTGATCCACCCACCTTGGCCTCCCAAAGTGCTGGGATTACAGCCACTGCGCCTGGCCGAGTTGATTAATTTAAATAAAACAAAACAACTGCACTTACCAGAAAGTTAAGATAATAGACAAGTTGTCTCATCCCAGCTCTCCCACTTGACGGCTGTGTGATCTTACGCAGTGGCTTCATCACTCTAAGCCTCAGTTTCCTTGTCTGTAAAATGTGATAATAGTAGTACCTATCCCCATTGGGCTATTGTAGAACTAAATATATGAATACAGAGGAGCACTTAGCACAATGCCTGGCATACAGTACCTAGACAAGATATTTTAGCAGTTTTATTTATTTATTTATTTATTTATTTGACACGGAGTCTTGCTCTGTCACCCAGGCTGAAGTACAGTGGCTCGATCTCAGCTCACTGCAACCTCCACCTCCTGGGTTGAAGCGATGCCCCTGCCTCAGCCTCCCTAGTAGCTGGGATTACAGGTGCCTGCCACCATGTCTGGCTAATTTCTGTATTTTCAGTAGAGAAGGGGTTTTACTATGTTGTCCAGGTTGGTCTTAAACTCCGGGCCTCAGGTGATCCGCCTGCCTCGGCCTCTCAAAGTGCTGGGATTATAGGCGTGAGCCACCATGCCTGGCTGAAGTTTTTATTTTTATGATGATGATGTAATCTAGTGTTCTGTTTATAAAAAAGTAATCTGGGTAAAGCTGAACTGCTCCAAAGCCAGTCTCAGCCCCCTGTTGAATTAGAAACACTACTTTCTCCTCTGAAAAAAAAACCTGCAAAACAATTTAAATCTTTATCCAATTCTTTTAAGAAGGTTAAGGCAGATATCATCCATAATCTCAATAAAACTTCCTCCAATTCCCTCCCTGCTGCTTCCTTTCTCTCTCTCTCTCCCTTACCCTCCTCCTACCTGACGCCTCACCCTTTTTCAGTATCTCACAGCAGCCCCAAAATCTGCATCTGGATCCCCAAACACTCCCTCAGAGCTCAGCCTGTGCTGGCTTTGACCTGCTTCACCCCCTGCTCCAGCCTCCCCCCATTTTTCCCACCTCTCAGCCGCTGTCCTTTCTCTTATAGCTTGTTTCTTTCTCCCCCACCTCCACCCATTACCCCAGATCCACAGGATAAAGCCCAGGCTGCAGCTGCCTGACACAGCAAGTTGCCTTCCTCAGAGTGGGCAGGGAGGAAGGGAGGCTGTGAAAACGTTCATACTATTTTTCCTCTCCCAAAATGGACATACATCTGTCAATTCAGCTAAATGCAGAATCACATCAAGAAGTCTGCAATGGTTAATATCTGAGGAATGAGATTATAGAGACTGTTTCTTCCCGTTCTATTCATTTCTGTATTATCTATTTTGCTTTTTTCTCTTTTTTTTCTTTTTGAGACAGGGTGTCATGCAGCAGTCTCAAACTCCTGGGCTCAAGCGATCCTCCCACCTCAGTCTCCCCAGTAGCTGGGATACAGGCTTGCACCACCATGTCCGACTAATTTTTTAAAAATATATTTAGTAGAGGCCAGGTGCGGTGGCTCATGCCTGTAATCCCAGAACTTCGGGATGCCGAGGCGAATGGATCACTTGAGGTTAAGAGTTCGACACCAGCCTGACCAACATCGTGAAACACTGTCTCTACTAAAAATACAAAAATTAGCTGGGTGTGGGTGGCAGGCGCCTGTAATCCCAGCTACTCGGGAGGCTGAGGCACAAGAACCGTTTGAATCCAGGAGGCAGAGGTTGTAGTGAGCTGAGATTGCACCATTGCACTCCAGCCTGGACAACAAGAGTGAAAATCTGTCTCAAAAAAAATGTGTGTGTTTGTGGTGTGTGTGTGTAGAGACAAGGTCTCACTATGTTGCCCAGGCTGGTGAACTCCTGGCCTGAAGCAATCCTCCTCCCTTGGACTCCCAAAGTGTAGAGATTACAGGCCTGAGCCATGGGGCCTGGTCCATATTGTCTGTTTTACAGGGACCACGTATTACATTTGAAATTTGAAAAAATAGAGATTTATTTTATTTTTTTTATGTTTTCAAAATTAAGTAAGGAAATCAGGGCAGAGTGAAGACAGTAGAAAAAGTAAGGTGAAAGCAGGAATAAAGTAAGTATCCTGTCTATTCCATTGCTCTTGTATTTAAATCATGTAAAGTTCCCAGGATGGCGCCCACACAGACTTGATAACTAGCAGCTATTGTTGGAATTCCTGGGTCTCTGTCCTTCCCAGAAACTCAACTGCCCAGTTGAATCAGTAATTGGTGGAACAAGGAGACACAAGAAAGGGGTCAGGTGGGATGGCCTGATCCTGTTTTTCACCAGGGGCCCAAGGCAGGGGTAGGGATCCTGCCCACCTCGCTGCAGGGTTGGATGAGTCAGGAAGAGCCTCATTGGGCCTGACAAGCTCTGCCTGCCTGCGCCCTGCTTCTGAGCATGGACTTCCCTCCCCTGCCAGCCTCTTCAGAGCTTCTTCTGCCGTCTTCATGACTGTATCCTCTCAGACAGGCTGGTTTCTGTTTCTTGGAGAGTCAGGATTTCCCCTGGTGCCCGAAACAGTATTTCAGCTCAGTTATAGAAGACAAAACAACATTAAAAATTAAAAAGCTCTTAACAGCGAGTTTCATTCTGCCTGTGTGCCTGTGGGTCGCTCAGCGTGTCCAGCCTCTATCTGACTTGGCACGTGGCATTACTCCAAAAGCAAAAAATCAGCCAAACCAAAGGGATTCTCTGGGCACCTACTATGTACCAGTCATTACCAAACATCTATCCTGTACAAGATGACAGAGGCAAAGCAGAGGAAGAATAATGCCAGTCATAGCCATGGCCATTTAACACCTGTGAATTGTCTCTCCACACATTCTAGGAGATTCCTTTTGGATCCTGGTAAATCCTAAGGCTAAATGGCTGGAAACCCACACCTAAACTACAATGCCAGGTATCTCCAGGGTCTCACTCCCTAGCTAATCAGAACCCTTGGCCACAGTGATTGGCAGAGGAATTGACACACGTCTCAGTGACAGTGGACGAGACTCAGTTTTGGGAATGTTATTAGAACTGTAGGAAAAAGTGAGTCCCTGTTTCTGTTGGGAGTTGATAAGACAGTAGGATGTGAGCCACTGCTGCTGGCTGTCACCTTATCATCACGAGTCCAAAAGATGAGGCCAACAGGGAGGGAGGCGGTCTTCAGAGATGGAGGAAATGAGACTGAATCCTAATGACATCATCTGAGCTCCTCTGGGAGCCATGCCTAAAGCTAGCTCTGCCCCTGTACTTTGCAGTTACACAGGCAAAGAAGTTCTTTCTCTTTGGCTCTGGCCAGTTCAGGTTGGCTTTCTGTGTTTGAGCCCTGATGCTCCAACTGGGCAGACCCTGTGCCCAGAGGCTTGAGTATTTGGAAGGGACACCTCCCCATATCTCATCCAGTCTCCAGCAGTCTAACAAGGGAGAACTTCTCCTGTCATACAACCACCTGTGTCTGTCTGAGGGCATGGCGAGTCCACGAATGCCAACAGAAACAGCTGCACGCCAGCAAAGGAGCAAAGCCCCTCAAACTAGCTGTGTCTCCTGGGGCAAATCACTTTTTCTCTCTGAACATTGATTTTCTCACCTGCAATATGGAGATGATGTGGGAATCATAGCATCAACCATATAGAATTGTCCGAATCAGTCAGATAATGCAGCAAAGCACCTACCACAGTGTCTGGCACATAGTGTTTCTTATGGCTGGCTGTTCCCAGAAAGCTGTTTAGAGGAGATGATCTCTGAGGATCCCTGAGGAGCTAAAGGTAAGGGTCAGAGTTGGCAGCAAACTTCACTTGCATGCTTTTGAGCAGCATAAGACCAGGGGCTGTGTTTTCAGGGGCAGCCTGGTAGAACGGAAAAGACTCAGCCATCACCTCAGGAGGCCTTGGTTGTAGTGCTGATTCTGCTGTCAAGCCGGGTGAGTGGCTTTGGAGTGGGTTTGGGCATGCTGGCCCTCACTCCCTGCCCCCTCTTCCCACTCCATCACTTAATGTGCCCTTTTGGGGAGCAAGAAAGCCACAACCTGTCTCCTTTGCTTTCTTCATATAGCCACGGGGACCACACCTTGCTCAATGCTGTGTTCCCAATACTCAGCCCTGAGCTGATGGAGGATTCCAGAATGCCCATTTTATGAGTGATTAAAATGTGGTCATAATACCTATACCTGGCCTTCTGATCTTTTTCTTTTTTTCTCTTTTTTTTTTTTTTTTTTTTTTTTTTTTTTTTGAGATGGAGTCTCATTCTGTCACCCAGGCTAGAGTGCAGTGGCTCAATCTTGGCTCACTGCAACCTCTGCCTCCCAAGTTCAAGTGACTCTCTTGCCTCAGCCTCCAAAGTAGCTGGGTTTATAGGCACGTGCTACCCTGCCCAGCTGATTTTTTGTATTTTTATTACAGATGGGGTTTTGCCATGTTGGCCAGGCTGGTCTTGAACTCCTAACCTCAAGTGATCTGCCACCAAGACCAGCCTTTTTTTTTTTTTTGAAATGGAGTCTCACTCTGCTGCCCAGGCTGGGGTACAGTGGCGTGATCTCGGTTCACTGCAACCTTCGCCTCCCCAGTCCAAGTGATTTTCCTGCCTCAGCATCCTGAGTAGCTGGGATTACAGGTGCCTGTCACCACGCCCCGCTAAGTTTTTTGTATTTTTAGTAGAGACAAGTTTCGCCACGTTGGCCATGCTGGACTCAAACTCCTGACCTCAGGTGATCCAACCGCCTTAGCCTCTCAAAGTGCTGGGATTACAGGCATGAGCCACTGGATCTGGCCCTTTTTTCTTCTGGAGACTTCTTGTTGGAGAGTAACAGAGACAGAAAAGCACACAGATCGTAAGGAGCCTTCTCAATGATTTTTTCCCAGCTGAACTACCCGCTTCTCTGTACCTAACCCTTACTAGCATCCAGAAGCTTCCCTGGTACCCTTTCCAGTCATTCCCTCCCCAAAGATAACACAAACCTCACTTCTGACAGCACAGGTTAATTTTGCTTATTTTTGAACTTTATGTAAATGGAGCAATGCTTAAAGACCTTCTGGTGGTTTGTGAGTTACAAAGAGCCTACAATGTACATTAACTCCTTAAATCTTCACATCAGTACAGTGAGGTGGGCAGGAATTATGAACCCCGTTTCACAGAGGAGAAAACGGGGGCTCAGAGAGAAGAGAATCCTCTATAATCACATTGCTGGCAAGTGGAGAGCCTGAATAAGTGGGTTTCATTTTTGTGTGTGCCTGGGTCTCCAAGGTCTCTCCAGGCATCAGCGCATGATTCTCAGGAAGACACTTGGAGACTGGCCAGGAATCGTGCACCAGACCAGGGCAGCTGATGGTTTAAGTTACCCAGCCTGGAGGGGAGCTCTGGACCTTCAGGTCTGGTCACCTTTTGAACATGGCCAGACCCTCCCCTCTACACCATGCTCCCAGCTGCTGCAGGCAAGGAGCTTTTCCACCTCCACACTGAAGAATTTGGAATGCTGCCAGAAGGAGGGAGCAATGCAGAGATTTCCACAGAGCCCCTCCCTGCCCTTCAGGTTCCCACACAAACTGCCCAGGAGCAGATGGTCCCCTTTGGAACTGACAGTGTGTGCCTAGACCTTCTCTCCCTGACACATCCAGGGCCGCTCTGGGTCAGCACCTGGGCAGGGGTTGCAGCCAGCTGCTCTCCTCTTCCCTCCTGCCAATAATTTCTCTTTCCAGATTCACCCCAATCACCAACCATTACAGCCCCCTCACCTCTGTTGGCTGGTAGGCAGGATTCCCGGCGTCTTTCCTTCTGGCCTCATGAACATTCTGTCTGGCCTCATGAACTCTTAGACATCCTTCAAAGACCAAAGCCCAATACCACCAGGATGTCTTTGTCTGTCCTGAATATACACTCATTATGTCCCCTACAAATTAGTTCCTCTTTCTCAGCACAATCCAAATATAATGATCACAAAAGTCACACAACAGTCACCTACAAAAAACCACAGTTTCACCACACATGCAATGTTTTTATCTTGATGTCTCTTGCAAACTGGGTGACACACAAAGTTGTACCAAATCGCAGCCATGTCCTGCTTTTGTGTGGGCACATACAACACATACAAACTACACTACAAAACCCCAGGATTTTTTCTCAACTTGTTTACAACAGGGACACCACGTTTCTTTCTACCACATTACGATGCATGCACAACAGGACCCAAATGTGCAGACCACACATCACACACACACACAGGCAGGCGTTACCACACGTCACACACACACACACACTGTTCCTGTCTCCTTCCCTTGTCTTACAAAACCTACGTGAGACAATGTCTCTCCTGGATCTGCAAATGCCCACGCCTGGAGAGCCGCGGCCCCTTTTCTCTGCTTTCCCACCATTCCCTCCCTCACCCCTCTGTCAGGCACGCACGGGGACACACATACACAGCAACGAACCCCAAATATAGCAGACACACACACACAACAACAACAACAAACCCCAAATATAGTCAGGGCTTTCCTTCTCACATAAAGACACGGGCACGCGGAATCCACCCCTCCCCCCGTTTCTGGCTCCTCTTCTCCTCCCTCTTCCTCTCATACTCTACAGTCACAGACACACACACACACACACACACACACACACACGCAGCTGCAGCGCCCTGGGTCACACTCCAGTGCAAGAGTCAGGCAAGAGACAAAGGTCGCCGAGGCTCCCGGCATCCCGCACCCGACACAGTCAAGCCTCTTCCCGGTTCCGCCTGCCTCTAACGCCGGTCTCCGCAAGGTCCGGACCGTGCGCCCTGAAGCCACAGCTCCCGCCCGCGCTGGCCCTTCGGGTCCCGGCACAGCCCGGGCAGCCGGCTCCCGGCGCGCCAAGGGTTAAGGGCCCGCTCGGGCGCGGGGAGTGCGGTCTCCGGGCGTGATTGGCTGCGCAGCCCGGGTGCCGCCCCCCGCCCCCTGCCATTGGCCCCGCGGCGGGCCCGCCCCGCCGGGGCTCGGCGCCGATGCCGCGAGCTCGCCCGCAGGAGCCAAGCGCGCCGCCGGGGCCAGACTGCCGAGCCGTCCGAGCAGCGGGGCTGGCAGCCGGGAGCCCGGAGCTGGGAATCTGGAGCCGGGCGCTGGGAGCGGCGCGGGGCCGTGGCGGAGCACGCGAGCTATGGTGAGTGCAGCGCCCGGGGGTCCGGTCCGGTCCAGCCCAGCCTCGACGGTCCCAGGCAGCGGCGCCGCGGGTGTCACCCCGGGCCCCCCTGGCTCGCTGGGGGCTGGGCAGCGGCAGCCCCCGCCCGGCTCTCGAAAGGCCTGGAGTCGGGGGGCGCCTGGGCAGAGCGCGGCTCTCCGGGCGGTGCTGTGCTTGCCCCACTGGGGACGGCCGCGCCGAGCTTGGTTCTGGTCCCGGCCAGATGTGGAGGACTCGGGGTGCCCGGTTCGCTTTGGGGACGGTTTCTGCGGTCTGGCTTGGGTTGTCCTGAAGTCCCTGGTTTCGGCTTGGCTTGGAGACCCAGGGAAGCCTGGCCGGGCTCGCGGGAGGCGACGATTCTGAGATGCTTGGATGCAGCTGGACCTGAGCGTCCCGGGACACTGAGGTCGGTCTGGGGCTCGCCTTGGGGCACCGTGGGTGGCCATCCCCGGCGCTTTCGGAGGGCTCAGTTGCGGCCCTCTGGGACTGCCGATCCCGCTGTGGCCTAAGGGATGTAGGTGCTGGCGTGGCAGCCAGGTCGGTGCTGTTAGAGACCAGGGGACACTCAGGGACTCTGCACCCAGCGATTCGGTCTCCCCAGCATCTCCCGGTGATGGGTCCTCAGAGGAGGGCTTGCTGAGGCCGAGTGCTGTCCGCGATGGGCAGGGGGCACCAGTGAGAAGGGGAGCTGGGGAGGGGCGTTTCATGGGGATCTCTGAAGCCCCAGAAGAGAAATCCGTTTGATCCAGGCTGGGATCCCTGGGAGGCTATTGGGAGGAGCATTGTCTCTGGACCCCAAGAGCAAAGGCCCTTCGTCCACTTGTCCAGGGCTGGGTGCTGGCCTCTCCATCACGGGAAGGGAGCCATCTACTTCTCTTTGGCTTATTTCGGGCCACTCTGATTCCCTCTCCTACTTCTGTTCTGTGCCCTGTAAAGTGGGTCCAAGTCACCATGGAGGACTGAGGAGGGACGGTGACTGCCAGTACTTGGATGCAACCACCTCCACTTCTTTGTCACGCTGCTGCCAAGCCCTAGGGCGCCTGGATGGGAGCAGGACAGGACCTCCTGTAAAGCTGGAGTCCCACAGTGGCTCCCCAGGACCAATCCCTGCTCTGCCCAGAGCTGGAGTCCCCTTACAATCCCCTTCATCTCTCCCCTTCCAGGCCCCTCTCTTCTCACCCAGCTAGGTGGTAGGGTCTTCTTCCCTTAGGCATCACCAGTTGCCTCACTAGAGTCAGAAGTAGTGGAATTATGGGTTAAGTCTTTTTTTTTTTTTAGACGGAGCCTTGCTCTCTCTCCAGGCTGGAGTGCAGTGGCAATCTTGGCTCACTGCAACCTCCGCCTCCTGGGTTCAAGCGGTTCTTCCACCTCAGCCTCCAGAGTAGCTGGGACCACAGGCACGTGCCACTAGGCCTGGCTAATTTCTGTATTTTTAGTAGAGACGGGGTTTCACCATGTTGGCCCGGTTGATCGATCTCGATCTCTTGACTTCGTGATCCACCCACCTCAGCCTCCCAAGGTGCTGGGATTACAGGCGTGAGCCACTGTGCCCGGCTGAATTATGGGTTAATTCTATAACTTAAGGTGCTTAGAGACCATCTGGGACTCAACCTACCTCCTCTGTTAGGGATCTCGCCTCCAATGCCCCGCCCCGATGGTTTCCGTGACAGGACCGTGGACCAGCACTGAATTTAAAGTCTCAGTGTATGGGCACTAAAAGGCAGCGAGACTTTGAGGTTGTATGATCCCCTCTGCCTCTAAGCCCACCCTAAGTTACTCATAAAGAAAATTTTTTCTTCCTTAAAAACCACCAAAAAAACAAAGAGGTCCCCCTACTCTTCCTTGGTGACACTTTATAGATGCTTATAACCTAGGAAGCCCACCAGCCCATTGGGAAGACCCCAGACTTTGTCATCAAACCAATTTGTGTTTGAACCCCATCCCCCCACTTCCCCACAGGGGCTTTGGTCCGGTGGCAGCATCAGCTTTGAGTTTCAGTTTCCTCATCTGCAAGATGAGATGCTAGTACTTATCTCAGAAGGGTGAGATAACCCAAGTAAGAGAGCTTTTTGCCTGAATACAGCTTAGTTTCCTTTCTTTCTGTTTGAGATGGAGTCTTGCTCTGTCGCCAGGCTGGAGTGCAGTGGCGCAATCTCAGCTCACTGCAACCTCCGCCTCCCCAGTTCAAGTGATTCTCCTGCCTCAGCCTCCCTAGTAACTGGGACTACAGGCGCGTGCCACCATGCCCTGCTAATTTTTGTATTTTTAGTAGAGATGGGATTTCACCATGTTGGCCAGGATGGTCTCGATCTTTTGACCTCGTGATCCACCTGCCTCGGCCTCCCAAAGTGCTGGGATTACAGGCACGAGCCACTGTGCCTAGTGTAGCTTCCTTTCTTTTCCAAAGTTGAGCCAACACTGGGAAGTTCTACCTAACATCTAAAACCTATTTGCTGGGGTTGTGTCTGGAATCCAAGAACAAAGGCCCTTCATCCACCTGTCCAGGGCCAGGTGCTGGTCTTTCCAGCACAGGGACGGAGGCCACCTATTTGCTCACCTGGAAGAAGGATGAAAGTTTATCATGTTGTAGGGAGGAGACCGTGATACTTTCATCTATCATTCAGCCAGGATGCATTGAACACTTACTATAAACTAAACCCCGTGTGAAGGAGGAAGGAACTGACCGAATAAACATTGTTAAGGGAGCTTCCACAGGCCATAAATGTCTGCACTGGTCCTCAGGCTAGCTGGCACGCCCTTGGAGAGGCAGAAACATGCCAGGTGGGGGCTCTCTCCAGGTTGGAGAGATGAGAGAAAGCTTCATGGAGCAGGTGACATCTGAACTGGAAGGGATGTCCCAGGAGGGGGACCCGTGTGACAGAGGACCAGAGTATGAGCGCACAGGACAGGCTCCTGGAAAGGCTGGAGTAGGGCTGGCCTGGCACCTGGCTATGAAAGGGCCAGGAAAGAGAAGAGAAAGAGGGGAAAAAGGTTGTCGGGGCCAGAGAGTCCAAGGCTGAGGAAGTCCACAGTACATTGTTACGGGCCAGGGGTACGTGGGGTGGAGGCTGATGTCAGGCCTCCCTGGCCCCTGTCATTTTAATTTCCTCTAAACATTGGTTCCTGTGCTGTCATTCCTGAGGCAGGGGTGATTTGGGGCTGTTTATTCCCTGGATCTCCTGCTCCGTGGCTTTTAAACAAATCCAGCACTCCCTCCTTTGCAGTGTGACCAAGTTGTTCCTGGCCCCCGGGTTCCTAATGGGACATGTTTGCAGAGCGTGTGTGTGTGTGTGTGTGTGTGTGTCTGTATGTGTCTGTGTGTTTGTGTGTCTTGTGTGATGTGTTTCCTGTTGTCCTCACTGAATCTCCCTGGTGGTCCCAGCTCCCCACCCACATCTCTAATCCCTTGGCAGGGAGTCAGTGCTGTTCTTAAAGGCCTCTGTTCTCCAAGGCCTCGGGTGGACCCTCTCCCCCGCTTCCCTTCAGTGCAGGCCGTGGGCCGAGGGTTCTGAGGAGGCTTTTTATATCTCCTGCCTCCAGTTGTACTCAAAGCACCCTATAGCAGGCACAGAGAGGTGAAGGAGGTTGCCCAGGGTCACAGAGCAAGATAGTACCAGAGCAGGCACGAACCTCCTAGACTTTTGGAGGGTTAACCTGGCAGACAGTTTGGGGGAAGGAGGCCCAACCCATCATCCCCCATCTGCGGTTGTGGCACCTTAAGAACGTTCCTTGTTATTTTATTCCAAGCTGGGGGCTGAGTTGAGGCTACCACTGAGGGTTGGGAATACTCTTTACTATACCAGCAGTTGAGTTGAAACAGGGCCCAGGGCTGAGGTTTGAATCTTGGATGTACTACCAGCTTACTGTGTGACCTGGGGTTGGCCATCCCCCTGTCTCTGTGCCCACCTTTCCTACAAAGTGGGGCAGATTTGCTGCACCTCTCAAGGTATCGTGAGGATACAATGGATGTAGAAATACTGTGAAAACTATTAAGAATGTGAGGGAGTCTGGGCGCGGTGGCTCACACCTGTAATCCCAGCACTCTGGGAGGCTGAGGTGGGAGGATCACTTGAGGCCAGGAGTTCAAGATCAGCCAGGGCAACATAGCGAGATCCTATCTCTTTAAAAAAAAAAAAAAAGGTGGGGGAAATGTTACTGTTTGAAGACAGGAGACCAACTACGTGCCCCTACGTCACTCTGGTGCCTCTCAGCCACTCCAGAGGGGGCTCCCAGAGCACAGGGGTACTTTTCCCTGGGCAGCCTGTGCTCTGCTGCCAACCGGCTACTGAGGCCTCCTTGCATTGCTGCAGTCTTTTGGGAAACAAGGTAACAACCTTTTGTTAAAGAATAAATACATTGTTTTCCCTGCAGAGTTGGAGAGGCCGGGAAAGAACAGGGTTTGAAGCATGAGAGGGCTACAGGGTGGGCTTGGCAGAATGTTCTGGGCATTAGCCCAGAAAACCAGCTTGGCCAAGTCCACACTTTCATGTCTACAGTGAGAGAGGAACTATGAGCAAATGTTTACAACTCTTTGTGCTTCTGCTCAATTTTCTTCTCTCCAATTGACTGGGTAAGCCCCCCGCCATAGTCAAAGTGCTTCATTCATTCGTTCATTCACTCACTCACCAAACAAGTCCGCCCGGCACAACGCGAGGCATGGGGGCTGTGGTCAGTGTGCGTGAGACTGAGGTCTCTCTCTCCCACAGTCTGATGGACAGCTAGGCACGCAAATGAAGCGCAGCAAATTACAAATGCAATTACTGTTGTCAAGGAGACACGAGGGGGGGCTGTGGGAGTGGACTGGAAACCTGACCTGAGGATCAGAAAAGGCTCCCTGCAAAGCAGCAGCGTAAAGAATGAGTGGGACTGAGAAGAGGGTTCTGGGTGGGGAGCAGAATGCGCAAGAGGACAGACAGACCACTGCTTCAGGAATGGCTCATCTGCAGGCGCAGAGGACCATGCTTAGGACGGGGCCCTGGAGGGTGCACTCAGAGATGGTCATATTAAGGACCTGGGGCTCAATCCTCAGTGCAGTGGGAGCCACTCAGGAGTTTATTTATTTATTTATTTATTTTATTTTATTTATTTTTTTTTTTGAGACGGAGTTTCACTCATGTTACCCAGGCTGGAGTGCAATGGCGCGATCTCGGCTCACTGCAACCTCCCCTTCCTGGGTTCAAGTGATTCCCCTGCCTCAGCCTCCCAAGTAGCTGGGATCACAGGCACGTGCCTCCACGCCCAGCTAATTTTTGTATTTTTAGTAGAGACAGGGGTATCACCATGTTGGCTAGGCTGGTCTCTAACATTTGACCTAGTGATCCACCCATCTTGGTCCCCCAAAGTGCTGGGATTACAGGCGTAAGCCACCGTGCCTGACCAGGAGTTAATTTTTAAAATTTTATTTATTTATTTATTTATTTATTTATTTATTTATTTTTGAGAGAGAGTCTTGCTCTGTCACCCAGGCTAGAGTGCAGTGGCATGATCTCAGCTCACTGAAGCTTTTGTCTCCTGGGTTCAAGTGATTCTCCTCAGCCTTCTGAGTAGCTGGGATTACAACACTCGAGCCACCATGCCTGACTAATTTTTTTTTTTTTTTTTAATTTAGAAATGGGGTTTCACTATGTTGATCAGGCTGGTCTCGAACTCCTGACCTCAGGTTATCCGCCCGCCTCGACCTCCCATAGTGCTGGGATTACAGGTGTGAGCCACCACACCCAGCGAATTATTGTATTTTTTTAGTAGACACGGGCTTTTGCCATGTTGCCCAGGCTGGTCTTGAACACCTGACCTCAAGTGATCTGCCTGCTTCAACCTCCCACAGTACTGGGATTATAGGTGTGAGCCACCACACCCGGCCTACTGGGGAGTTTAGAGTGAAGGGAGCGACCTGGTCGGATTTGCATTCTGAGATGGTCACAGGCTGCTTTGTGGCTAGTGAGTAGGAGGGGTGAGGCTGAGGGCTGGGAAAGCAGCAAGGAGGCACCTGGAGGGCCCTGGGAGAAAGCTGGTGCTGCAGGCACCATGCAGCCCTCCTTTCGCCCAGACCACATCTCTGTCATGCTGCCCACAGTGGGCAGTGAAGACAGAAGAAGGCTGTGGCCCCAGAGGTCCCACACAGTCTCTTTTCCTGCAGGCTTTAGCCTTTCCCCTCATCCTTTCAGGCAGATAACCAGCCAGGTCCCTGGTCTCAAGAGCGTTTAATAGAGGAGAAAGAACAAGTTCCCAAATCACTCTGAAATAAGGTAGAAAATGCTATGTGCTAACCTGGGGATGAGCTCCAGAGTCATCCTGGCCATGGGTGTATATCAGGGAAGGCTTCCCAGAAGAGGTGGCAACACTTGGTGTAATGCTTCCTAGATGCCAAGCTTTGGACACTTAAAAATGAGGAGGGGTTTACCTGTCCTTGAAGAGTTAATAGTCTGAGGGGCGCGGTTTAATGAACAACCAATGCTGGTGGAACCCCACTGTCAGGATGGTACTGGGGCTCCAGGGCAGGGCTGGGGGGGGACTGCCCTTTCTTTGGGCCCCTGAGGGCACGGTGGCTGGAATGCCCCAGACCTGTCTTGGTGGGCTGATAAGCCTAGGAATGGCTCCCTCCTCCCAACAGGGCTTCTGCAGACTTCCTGGGGGGAGGTGTAAACAGGGGAGCAAGTTTCTGGAGAACACTCAGGAAATCAGTTTGGTGGGGGTCTAACAGCAGGGAGGTGGGGCTGGTTTCTGGGCCTTCTGAAGACCATAGAGTGCTTGTATCAAAAGGGGGTTAGGAACCATCCACTTCAAGGCCCCTGTTTTACAAGTGAGAAGACTGAGAGACAAAATGAGCATCTACTATGTGCCTGGCACTTCAGTGTAATCTCTGCTTCTCACACCAACCCCAGGGAGGAGGGTGAGCCCTATTTCAGAGTTGTAAGAGCTGAGGCTCAAAGGGCACTTAGAGAATTAGGGACGGGAGCTAGACAGTGGCTCCCCAATTCCTCTAGATTATAGCGTCAGTCCCAAGCTGCCACTCAATTTGGCAGAAACTTAGCCTTCCTGGGAAAGCCCCCTGGGACAGGGATAGGACTGTTGAACCAGTAGCCAGAAGTGCTGAAGCTGCTTGGGGCTGGGCCCTGGCCAGGCTGAAATGCTGGTTATTTATTGTTCACCTTTGCACGGCGCTTGACGGTTAGACCTTTTCTTCCCCATTCACCTACTGTTCTTGGAACCCCACTGCCAATTAGTGGCAGAGCTAGAACTTGAACTCAGGTCTTGTGATTCCCAGTCCAGCCCCCGAAAGCCCCAGCTTCCCAGCTCAGATAACAACCCCTCCCTGTCTGGCACCACCTGTTCCCCTGGCCTGGGGCTCCAGTACCCCCCACCCCCAACACCTGATGTCCCAGCCTTTCTGACCACATACCCCTCTAAGCAGGAGGAGCAGCCCCTGGCCCAGAAGCCTCCTCTCCCCATCCTCCTCCCACAAGCTCCCTTCCCTCCTTGGCTGGGAAGACCAGAGGGCGGGCCTGGGGTGGCAGCCAGGCGGAGTTAGGTTACAGTGTAAACACAGTCATGTCAATATTTACCTCTTCCTGGAACCAGAGTCTCCCACCTCCCTGCCTGACTCCCTCCAGCTGCCCATCTAGCTGCACGTGGCTTGCTCCCAGGCTCTGATCTGGTCGTTGAAAGCAAGGCCAGAGTGAAGACCTGGCTTCCAGGCCAGGCTCTGCCACTAACCCTTCTTGTGCTCCTGAACCTCAGTCTCCCTTCCTGGGCCTCAGTCTTCCCATCTGTAAAATGACATGGCTGGAGCAGACTGACTCCAGGGCCATCTTCAGTAATGACATGTAGGATGACAAGTATAATACTCTGGTTCAGAGGATAGACTTGAAATTTGAGCAAATCTGGGTTTGAATCCCAGCCACACCACTTCCTTTGTGAGACTTAGGGCAAGGCACCTAACCCCTTTGAGCTCCAGTTTCTTCCTCTGTAAAACAAGAGGCTCGTGGTACCCATTTTGGAGTTTGCTGGTAAGGATTCATGAGCTAATGTTTGCAGCACTTGGCACAGGATGAGGTTTGATTAAATGGTGGTGTGGTTATTCCAGATAAACATTTTATGATTCTCTGAATGCAGACACTGGGTTGCGTCACATGAAAACTGGAGCCAAGGGTGAGGACTCTAACCTCTAGTCCTCTTGGTCCTCTGGGGCCGCAGGCTGGGCTGGAAGTCCAGGGGTTGAGAAAGCTCCTTCGTCAACACCCCCCCCCCCCCCCCCCCCCCAGCAGCCTGGCCATTGGAGCTCCTTCTTATTGGGCAGAGGTCCAGGGCTGAAATGTCCTCAGAGATATATGGCTGTGAGAGGGATGAGGGAGGGCAGAGGGGGTGGAAGGGGAAAGAAGGGTTCATTCCTCAGCAGCTCTTTCGCAGAAGCTCTGAGTCCACCACACACATGAGCTGTTCCAGTCCTGGAGAGGAGGGGGCAAAGGTTAAGGACTGGTTGCCCCCAGGTGCCACAACTGAGCAGGCAATATGGGGAGGAGAGGGCAGGGAGGCGGGGCCTGCCCGTGTAGCAGGAGTGGGCCTTGGAGACTGATGGGCCAGGTTCAACCCTGGCGTCCTCACTTTTTGCATTGTCACCTTGGACAGGGTGTCACCTCTCCGAGCTTTACTTTTCTGTCCCTCATATGGCTCCTGGGCAGTGTTTTGCACAGTGGTTGGAAGAGCTCAGTCAGATCCTGTTTCAGAGCAGCCTAGCTCAGGGCTGGTACATACAGGGGACTCAGTTGGTGTCACCTGCTGTTATCGTCATGACTGTTATGATGATGACACTGGATTCCAGACTAGACCTCGTGAGGGCAGAGATCATACGTTTCTAAAAATCGTGGTATGGTGTAATTTACTTAAGTAACGTGCGCACATCTTGTACAGTTCACGTTTTACAGAGGCACACACCTGCGTACGCCCTGGGTCAAAGTGTGAAACATTCCCACAGTTCCCATGTGCCTCCTGCATCCATCCCCTGCAACAGGTGGCCACTGTCCCTCTAGTTCGGCCTGGTTTTGAGCTTTCTCTGTGTGGATTGATTCATGTGTACTCTTCTGTGCCTGCTTTCCTTCAGCGTTGGACAGCACGGAATGTTTGACGTTTGTGTGTATCACCTGAACCAGTATCTGCTCCTTTTTAGGCTGAGTCGTGCCGCATTGGGTGGATGTACATGTAAATGTCTGTGACTGACATTTGGGTTGATTCCAGCTTGAGGCTGCTGTGACATTCTCATATGTATCTCTTTGCAGACTAAGCACTCATTTCTCCAGGACATATACTTAGGAGTACAACTGCTGGGTCAGAGGGGCAATGTGTGTTTAACTTTCTTTTTTTTTTTTGAGATGGAGTTTCACTCTCATTGCCCAGGCTGGAGTGCAATGGCTAGATCTTGGCTCACTGCAGCCTCTGCCTCCTGGGTTCAAATGATTCTCCTGTTTCAGCCTCCCAAGTAGCTGGGATTGTAGGCACCTGCCACCATACCCAGCTAATTTTTTGTATTTTTAGTAAGGATGTGGTTTCACCATGTTGGTCAGGCTGGTCTTGAACTTTTGACCTCAGGTGATCAACCCATCCTGGCCTCCCAAAGTGCTGGGATTACACAGGTGTGAGCCACCATATCCGACTGCATTTTAACTTTCCTAGAAACTGCCACATAGTTCTCCAAGGTAGGTGTTCCATTTTCAGACTGTATCATTCACTTTGCTAACGGGCCCAAGCCCTAGCCTAGAGTAGGCTCTCAGTTGGGGGGGGGGAAATATACATATATATGTATATATATATATATACATATATATGTATGTATTTTTTTTTTTTTTTTTTTTTTTTTTTTAATTTTTTTTTTTTTTTTTTTTTTTTTTTTTTTTTTTTAGACAGAGTCTCGTTCTGTCGTCCAGGCTGTGATGCAGTCTTGGCTCACTGTAGCCTCTGCTGTCCAGGTTCAAGTGATTCTCCTGCCTCAGCCTCCTGAGTAGCTGAGATTACTGCTGTACACCTCCACACCTGGCTAATTCTTGTATTTTTAGTAGAGATGAGGTTTCACCATGTTGGTCAGGTTGGTCTCAAACTCCTGACCTCAGGTGAATGCCCATCTTGACATCCCAAAGTGCTGGGATTACAGGTGTGAGCCACCACGCCCGGCCTCAGTGAATGCTTTTTGTGTTTGAGACAGGGTCTCTCGCTGTCTCATGCAGTGGCATGAACGCAGCTCTCTGCAGCTTTGAGCTTCTGGGGTCAAGTGCTCTTCCCACCTCAGCCTCCTGAGTAGCTGGGACCACAAGTGTGCACCACCACACCAAGCTAATATTTTGATTTTTTGTAGAGAGAAGGTCTCACTATGATGCCAAGGCTGGTATGGAACTCCTGGGCTTGAGTGATCCACCTGCCTTGGCCTTCGGTGGTGCTGGGATTACAGGTATGAGCCACTGCCTGTCTCAGTAAGTGTTTTTTGAAAGAAGGAAGAAATTTGAGTCCTTTCTTTGTCTTAATGCCCTAGATTCCCTCTGTGGCCCTGCCTCTGCCCCCAGGGCCTGGCAGCTCTGGGCTGGCACTCTGCCCAGACCCTGGGCTTTGGGCTTCACCCGCTGTTCTGCAGGGTAAGGAAGGGGCCCCGGCCCTGGAGACCCACTGATTGGCTATGTGACCTCAGGCAAGTCCCTTCCTTCCCTTGTCCTCACGTCCTCACTTTCCCCTTCCATCAAGCACTGGGCGGGTTGAAGCTTCCAGAAAGCTTCCCCAGCTCCCCGTGTCTGTGGTCTCCCTCATTAGGGAGCCTTTGCTCCCAGTGTTTGGTACCCCAGGCAGGGGCCCCAGCTGGCCTGCAGCTTGCAGAAGGACCGTTTGGGAAAGCTGATGGGCCCCTCATTCTTGGTACCCTCCCTAAGAGCCTCATTGCAACTCTGTCTTCCCTGGGTGAGAGCCCCCCAGAGTGGGGCCCCCAGCCGTGAGAGCCCCACCACAGAGGCTTGGCAGCGAAAGCCTTGGCATTGGGTCGGCCTGAACCCTGCTATTCCCAGGCTCTGGGACTTTGGGTGGCTCGCCTCACCTCCCAGAGCTGCCTCGTTGTGGGAACAGAAGGGAATGGGGCAGCCACATCCCTGCCCCTAAGGAGCTGTGCTCCAGGGGGGGAAGCTGGAGGCTAAACAGGCAAAGCCACCCACCAGAAGGATCGCTCCTAGAGAGGAGAGGAGAGAAAACAGGGCCAGGTGGTGGAGAGCGGCTGCGAGGGGAGGGGGCTGCTCTAGAGGAGTGGCCAGGAAAGGAGGTGGCGTCCAAGCTGGGACCTGAAGGTGGAGGAGGGGCAGCCGGGCAAAGAAGGGGGAGATGAGGGTTCCCAGCAGCCGGAACACCAAGTGTGGTGCTCGTAGCGGGTGAACGCTGGTGTGGGCGGGCAAAGGCAGTGGAGGGCGGAGGAAGGCTGGGGAGGGGCGGGCCTGGAGGGGGACAGGCCATGGACAGCCTTGTCGGTGGGGCAGGGGTCAGCATTTCGTTCTAAGAGTGGTGGGCAGCCACTGGAGGGCCCCACGTGGCGGGGCGACTGGGTTTGGCTTCTTTTTGGCTGCTGTGTGGAGCATGGACTGTAGGGGGCAGGAGGGAAGCAGGAGCATGGGCCTCAGGATATTCGTCTGTCCTGAGGGTGAGGAGGCTTAGGTTTCTGCCCGATCTGGGATTTGGACAGCTACTTCAGGGATGGGAGAGAGGTAGCCAGGCAGCCCAGAGGCTTTGAGGCCTTGCTGGCTCAGAGCACAGGGGGCAAAAGTTGCCCACGGAGCTAGACAGACCTGTCTGAACCTCCGTTTGAACTCAGCCTTGCAGGGTGGGCTTGGAATTCTTCCAGAGTGACCAGTTCCCACCATCCCAGCCCCTGGGGACCCAGAAAAACACAGCCAGAGGGCATCGAGCTGGAGCCTGCCTCCCTCGCTTCCGCACACCCTGCCGAGAAGTGAGGGCGGAGGAAGTGACTGACAGGGATGCCCAGCCTCTCCGCCCCAGGGCTGCCGTTCCCACACCCAGGCTGGAGGGAATCCTGTGGCTTTGTGGTTCTCTGTGTCCTGGGCTGGTCTGGGGTGGAAGATGGTCATAAGGCGGGACTTCGTCTTCCTTTGCCCGTGAGGGTTCAGTGGGGGTTACTCGGCATCCCGCTGGGCTTCCGGTGTGGTGGGTGGGGGTAGTGGAGGGGAGGGCATGAGTGCACAGAGTCACAGGAGGTGGGACTTGGATGTCATCAAGGCCAACTTCCTCATCGGGCAGACGAAGGCTCAGAAAGGGAAAGAGACTTACCTGAGGCCATACAGCAAGCTAGAGGCAGGACTTAGACCCTGATTCCGGACTCCTCATCCAGTGCTCTTTCTAGGTAAGATGGAGGTATGGAGGTTTTGGAGCCAGACAGATGTGAGTTCTAGTCCCAGCTCTGTCACTTAGTCCCAGCTGGGTGACCTTTGGTGAGTGACCATCTCTGAGCCTTGGTTTTCTCTTCTATGCAGTGGGATGCTGGTAGCACCTTTCTCATCGTGGTGTTGTGAAACATGGCTGATAATTTATGACAGGTTGTAAAGCTCATAGGATGGTGCACGGAGTTGGTCCTTGAGAGGTGGGAGCTGTTGTCACTGTTGTGGCTCTGTCATTCTTTTTGTTTATTTGGGATGGAGTCTGGCTCTATTGCCCAGGTTGGAGTGCAGTGGCACGATCTTGGCTCACTACAACCTCCACTCCTGGGTTCAAGCAACTCTCCTGCCTTGGCCTCCCAAGAAGTTGGGATTCCAGGCAGGTGCCACCATGTCTGGCTAATTTTTGTATTTTTACTAGAGACGGAGTTTCACCATGTTGGCCAGGCTGTTCTCGAACTCCTGACCTCAAGTAATTTGCCTGCCTTGGCCTCCCAAAGTGTTGGGATTATGGGCATGAGCTACTGTGCCCCGCCTGTGGCTCTGTCATTCCAACATCCTGAAGCACTGGAAAGAATGGCTGCGTGCTGGCCCTCACATATGCTGTTTTCCGATGAACACAGTTAGTCAGAGAAGATGAGAATCTCTCTGCTCCTTATTTTTATTTCCCCATTATATTTGAGAGACCCCTTATCCAAGCCCTAAATTGCCACTACCACCCCAACACACACACACACACACACACACACACACACACACACACACACACACGGCTCAGGTGGGCTGGAGCCCTAAATTGCCACTACCACCCCAACACACACACACACACGGCTCACGTGGGCTGGAGCCCTAAATTGCCACTACCACCCCAACACACACACACACACACACACACACACACGGCTCAGGTGGGCTGGAGCTGTGCTGTCTGCCTCCAGCCCACATTGGGTTGGGGAAGGTGGAGACACAGACAGGCAGTAAGTACAGGCCCCAGGGGAAAGGCTGGGTGGCTCCCGCCTTCTGCATCGGATGGCTACATGCACCACCAGTACCTGTTTGTTCAGCGTGACCTAGTGGTTAAGACCAGTGGGATTAACTTGAGCTTCAACCCTGGATCCGCTGCTAAATTGTCACAGAGGACTTTTAGCAGGCGTGTCTTCCTCTCTGAGCTTTGGATTTCCCGTCTGAGAAGGGAGGATAACAGTCCCTCCCAGGACAATTGCAAATGTTCAGAGAAGCATGCATGGCGCGTATTTGGTGCTAGACTCAAAGAATTGGATGACACTAATATTGTAACAGTGTTGACACATGTCCTGAATTCTTTAGGTCTGTTCCTCTTTCCATAGCTGTTCTTAGAAACTTTCTTCTCCATCCACCCACCCCATCCCCATCCTCTGTTTCCAAGGCCCCCTTCCCTCTAACTCCTCCCCTAACTGCCTTCTCGCAGGGTCACCTTGGACTGAAATCTTTCTCTCCCTCCCCTGCCCACTCCTCACCTCCCTTCTCCTCCTTTCTCCTCCCCACCTCCCTCCACAGATCAAGAGTTCAATCTCTGACCCAGCCTGCCTCGGTTTGAATCCCAGCTCTGCCATTTACCGGAGCTGCCTGAGGCAAAGTACTTAATTCTTAGCCTCTATTTCTGCATAAGTAAAATGGGAATAATGAGAGTGCCAAAGTTAGAGAGTTGTTTAAATGAGCGACCAGATTCTTGTAAAGTGCTAGGATCAGTGCCTGCCTGATCCTAGTAAGTGCCGAATAAATGTCACCTGATTTATTACTAGGCAGGGTTTTGCTGGAGCAGAGCCCCTGCCTTTTCATCTCTGCGTTCCCAGCGCCTGGCAAGGATGGGATTGGAAGGGATGCAGGTCTCTAGGGGTTTGCACCATGGCATTGGAGAGTCGCTTTCCCAGTAAAGCAGGCTCCCCAGAAAGGCTGCTTGGGGGCTCGGGCCACGTCTTAAACTTGTCTTCCCCTCTGAGCTTTGGATTTTTCCCACAACCCTGCTATACACCACTGGGTGCTGGGGATGGGGTTGGAGAGGGGGCAGTAAGGCTGCTCTTAGTGAGCTCAAATCCATGGAGGAAAGTTGGGCAAACTGACTCCGATACTATCAGAGAATGATCAGCCCAGGGCTGGCAAGTTGCTTCTGAAGAGCCTTCTAGAACTGGTGATGTTTGATGTTTCCTTGTGGGGAGTGATATCATGGTAACTTCTGCCTGCGTTAGGACTTCATGCCGTCATCCTCTGTTCTTTCCTACCCACAGCGTTTACCAGTCTTAGCGGTCATGTGATGTTAGCGTTTATTGAGTGTTTGCTGTGTGCCAGGTGTAACACTGTTATGTTGTAAATTTACTTAATCTTCACATCAACCCTATGAGGGACTTACTATCATTATTCCTGTTTTGTAGGTGGGAAAACTGAGGCACAGAGAGGTAATCTGTCTCTCTTCTCAGTCAGTAACTGGCAGAGCTAAAGTTGAACCTGGGCAGTTTTGGCTAAAGAGTCCACGTT
>NW_016107330.1:11551257-11583076 GCF_001604975.1 Cebus imitator | reverse complement strand
TAGAGACAGAGTCTCACTATGTTGCCTAGGCTGGTCTCAAACTTAGGGCTCAAGCCATCCTCCAGCCGTAAACTCCCAAAGTTTGGGATTACAGGCATGAGCCACCTGCCTGGCTGAATCCACCTCGTGCTTCCTCTGTAACCAACTTCCGCCAGCTGGTCGTAGTCCTTGTGACCAGCCAGCCTCGTGGACTGTAAGCGCTTCACCCTCCATGAGGGTCCTTTGCAGCAGCCATCAAAAGTGAAGAAATTAATCTCAGGTCTTCCTGTATGGCCTGCCTTCAGCATCAGCACAGGGGCGAGGAGATATGGACCTTCAAGAAAGTGGGTGTGGAAATTTAAGGCCGAGAAAAGAAAGGACCTGAGTCAGGGGGAAGAAGAAGGATTAGCATAGGAAGCATTTAATGGGGAGAGAAAGGAAACTCAGAAGGCTGAGAAAGTTGGAATTCAAACTAAACCAACATTTGCTGAGTACATTTCCTGTGCCAGGCATGGCAGAGTCGGGGCCTGCCAGGAGCTCCCAGGCCTGTGGGGGAGATAGACAAATCAGCAGGTAAATTGCCGAATAGTATTTGGTTGAGTACAGCCAGGCGTGGTAGCTCAGGCATGGTAGCTTAGCCTGTAATCCCAGACCTTTGGGAGGCAGAGTTGGGTAGTTCACTTGAGGCCAGTCTGGCCAACATGACAAAACCCCATCTCTACTAAAAATACAAAACAATTAGTTGGGCAGGGTGGCACGTGCCTGTGGTCCCAGCTACTCAGGAGGCTGAGAATCGTTTGAACCCGGGAGGCAGAGGTTGCAGTGGCTCCAGCCTGGGCGACAGAGGGACACTCTGTTTCAAAAAAAAAAAAAAAAAGTATTTGGTGAGTATGTGGGCAGGGAGAAGGCCCAGAGGCATAGATCACTAACTTGGCCCAGGGAGGTGATATTTGAGTTGGGTCTTGAGGATGAGTAGGAGTTTGCCAGCTAGGCAGAGCTAATAGTAGCAGAGCCAGAATTTAAACCTGAACAGTGTGGCTCCAGAGTCTGTGTTCTTGCCTACTGTGGCATGCTTGGCCCTGCTACCCTCCAAGGCCTAGCCTTGGGAGATGAGACTCTCTGGGTCCTGGGTCACTCCATGCGAGCCCTCAACAACCACCCAGCCAATTTCCTATCCAATCCTTGCTTTTGCTCTTTATAAACTCCTGCTTTCTCACCCTTCTGCAAGTGTGGTTGGTATTTGACTAGCCTTGCAGAGAGTCTCTATCCCTCTAAGGATTTGTGGTGTCCTGAGAAGGGCACACAGATTCCACCCCAGTTCTCCTGTGGCAGGTAGGAGGCACAGAGAGACAGAGAAGCATTTCCTGTTTTGTTTTTCTACTGTTTGCCTGAGCACATGAACTGTGCTTTGCATAAGGTACCTCCTCAGATCATTGTAACAACCCTGGCAGGTAGAGGTAATTTACTGCCATTTTAAGCAAGAGGAAGGTGACTCACAGAGGTTGAACCATGTGTCCAAAGTCACACAGCTGAGCAGGTAAGTAGAGGGACTGGAATTTGCACCTCAATCTAACTGCAAGGCCGGTGCTTGTGACTCTTGTTTTTAAGCCATCAGGAAGAACAGCACGTTCTGAAGGCCATACACCTTCCTGGTGACTCTCACCTCTGTGCTGGTGATCAGGATGCCAGGAATTGCAAGTTAGCGGTAGCAAGCACAAGGTTGCATTGACTTAGTGCTTCTCAACCAGCATGTGCATGAGAATCAGCAGAAATGCTGGTTACAAATGCAAGTTTCATTGCCCTCATCCTAGAGGTTCTAACTCAGTAAGTATGGGGGAGGGTCCAGGGACCTACATTTCCAGCAGACTGCCTGATTCCAATGCTGGTGGACCATAGAACATGCTAGAAATCCTAATTTATTACATGTATTTTCTGGGCCCAACACTATCCTGGGTACTTTATTTGGTCACTTCAGCCATCAAATATCGCCTGGTGGGGGAAATGCATGCAAAGGGAGGCGGGAGTCTAGAGAGAAATCCCCACCAGTCATGATGAACAGCCAGCATGTCCAAAGCATTAAATCAACCTTTGGATCAACTGGATGAGGAAACTGAGGCTCAGAGAGGAGGAACATTGCCCAAAGCTTGTCGTGGCAGAGCTGCAGTTAGAAAGCAGACTCCTCAGCTGCTGAGGCCTCTGTTCTTCCTAATACCTCACTACCCCAACATGGTTGCTTTTGTACACTCCCACACAGAGATTCTTTTTTTTTTTTTTTTTTTTTGAGACGGAGTTTCACTCATGTTATCCAGGCTGGAGTACAATGGCGCGATCTCGGCTCACTGCAACCTCCGCCTCCTGGGTTCAGGCAATTCTCCTGCCTCAGCCTCCTGAGTAGCTGGGATTACAGGCACGCACCACCATGCCCAGCTAATTTTTTGTATTTTTAGTAGAGACGGGGTTTCACCATGTTGACCAGGATGGTCTCGATCTCTTGACCTCGTGATCCACCCGCCTCGGCCTCCCAAAGTGCTGGGATTACAGGCTTGAGCCACCGCGCCCAGCCCCCCAGAGATTCTTTTTTTTTTTTGAGATGGAGTTTCACTCATGTTGCTCAGGCTGGAGTGCAGTGACATGATCTCAGCTCACTGCAACCTCTGCCTCCCAGGTTCAAGTGATTCTCCTTCCGCAGCCTCCCAGTTGCTGGGATCACAGGTGTGCACCATCACACCTGGCTGATTTTTTGTATTTTTAGTAGAGACGGGGTTCACCATGTTGGCCAGGCTGGTCTTGAACTCCTGACCTCAGGTGATCCTCCCGCCTCAGCCTTCCAAAGTGCTGGGATGACAGGCATGAGCCACCATGCCTGGACTACACACAGATTCTTGGGGCATCTGCCAAATACCACCACAGGTAAATGTGGGATGATCAGTGGTGGCAATAGCTACCATTTCCTGAGCACCTGCTATGTGCTGGCCACACAGTCTAGAATGGTCAGCAAGCAGGCATGGTTTTGGATAATTGCACAGATCTCTAATTATGAGCAGGTTGCTATGGGAGTTTATGTCAGAGGAGCCATTCCCGGCAGAGAGCAGGAGCAGGGAAGATGTCCTTGAGGAAGAAGGATTTGAGAAGAGATCTGAAGGATGTGTTAAGTGTTAACCAGGCAAAGAAATGGATAGAAGAAGATTCTAGGCTGTGAGAACAGCAAGTGCAAAGGCCCTGGGGTGAGTGACCTATAGCAGCAGTCCCCAACCTTTTTTGGCACCAGCCTTTGTGGAAGACAGTTTTTCCATGGACAGGGTAGGGGGAATGGTTTCCCTTATGAGCGTCTAACTAAGCCAGTACATGAAACTGTTCCGCCTCAGTTCATCAGGCTTAGTTAGATGCTCATAAAAAATACACAGCCTAGATCCCTGGCATGTGCTGTTCACAATAGGGTTTTTGTTCCTATGAGAATCTAACATCATGCTGATCCAACCGAAGGCAGAGCACAGGCAGGAATGTTCACCGACAGCTCACCTCAACAGGCCATGGATTGGCATTGGTCTGAAGCCCAGGGTGTTGGGGACCCCTGACATAGCTGCAGACCAGGTGAGGCTTTATTTTCTTCTATACCAAAAGACTCCATTTGTGCCCTCAAAATAAGAAAAGGCAAAAATATGTAATGAGTAAGGTGGGGGATCTCCTGGCTCTGGAAGGGGCGTCAGCAGGGAGCTAAGGAGGATCCAATTTGGCTTGAGTGGGGAGGGCAAGTGTGGCATCGGAAGATGGTGGCTTTGCCTAGGCCAGTGGTAGTGGCGAGGGAGAGGCAGACAGAGAAACTAGTGGAGTGGGCGGGGCCTGGTGATGGATTGGAGTGGGGCAGGGGATCAGCTCATTGCTTTGACAAATGAGAACATAGAGCCCAGAAAGGTTGCGTGAGCTGCTGGAGTCACAGCCCAAGCATCAGCCCAGATGCTGAGCTGGAGCCTCCCAGCCCAAGGCCTTCCAGCCAAACTCGGACTCGGGGGCCCGGATTCCTGGCAGCTGCTCTGGCCGCGTTCTTCTTCCCAGCCTCCTGGTGGCTGCACCCCTCCCCATGCCCCTGCTCCCTGCAGAGTCTGGCAGCTTCAAGGGAGTCGGGTGCTTTGAAGCGTCTACAGGGAGGGCAGCACTGTGACATCCAAATTCTTTCCGTGTGACCTGTGTGACCCCAGTGAGACCAGGGCCCTCGAGACCCTGTCCTCCCCAGGCTTTGACAGAGTCCACAGAGGTGGGGTTCAGGGCCAGAGCCACTGTGCACACACAGCCCCTCGCGGGAGAGCAGGGTATTCCCAGGAATCCAAGGTGATGCCCCTGCCATGAAGAGAAAGAAGGCGTAGGAACCAAAGCTTGGGGAGACCCTCTCTGTGCCCAGTGGGGTCTTCCCAGCAGTAGGGAGCTGCTCCCTATCCAGGCTCTGGAAATGCAGGCTGCTGGCTGCCTTCTTAGGATTTCTGTTTTCTTTCCCGAGGTCACCCCAGTTGACACTTAAGACCTCTGAGGTGCTGCTCAGTTAAATGGATTCTTAGCTCTGCAGGCCTCACCCCGCCTCCCTGCCCTGCTCCAAACCACCCCCTTCCTGAGACCTGAGATCGTCATAACTCCCCGTTATGAACCTCATCTCCTTGTACCTGAGCCCCCATTTCCCTTAAGATTTGGATCTTTCTTTGGGGTTCAGGCCCCCCTTTTTTCTTACTAGGTTCTAGGGCCTGCTCCCCACTTAGCCACCTTCTTCTCCCTGGTAATTGCCCCTAGACCCTGGACCTGGGTCTGATCCCTCTCTGAGGACTGAAGGCCCTGCTATCTTAGGGACCAGCACCCCCAACACCAGACTCCACAGTCTAACCCCCAGGGGCTTCACCCTTCTCAGCCTGACTGACACACAGTAGGTGCTCAAGAGATGAGTTTGCTTTTGCCACCCCCTCTCCCAGCCCTCCCCCTTTGTGGCCCCTCCTGCACCTCCCCACCCTCCCCCGTGTGGGTATTTTTGCTCAGGGAGCTCGTGCTATGTGGCAGCCGAGCCTGGGAAGCAGCTATTGTTGGCTGAGAACGTGGGGCGGCAGAAGGATGGGGGCTGAGAGGAGGCAGGAAACACGCTTATAGGTCCAGGCCCAGCCCCCTGGTCCCCACACATCAGTGGGTCCAGGTGAGGCCATTTTAGGACAAGCCAAAGAAACCCCCCTTCCTGCAGCCAGGAGCTCCGTTGTGGAAATCACTGTACTAGGGGAAGCTGGCGGCAAGTTTGGAAATGAGGTGGCTGGCGAAAGTGCCACTGGCAGCTTCAGAGAGCAGCCGGGACCCCTCGGGCCTCTGGCTGGCGTTGGGACAGGAAGCAGGACCCCTTGCGTGGTGTTGCTCTGTGGCCGCCCGGTCTCGTTGCTGCTCATATCTGTTTCATGTCTGCTCCGTGGAGCAGGAGGTGGAAACCACAATCTATCCAGCATTAACTTGGAGCCAGGCCCTGTGCTGAGCAATGAATGCATTGACTCAATTCATACCTCAGTCGACTCCAAGGAGGTAGGTCCTATTGTGTTCCCATTTAACAGATCAGGAGGCTGAGGCTTGGCCAGAGGTGAGGTGACTCGGTCAAGGCCACACAACTCCGAGTCTGTTTCTGTAGGCTCCTGTAGAGCATCTGACTTCAAGGCTGAGGGTGTTTTGCTTGTGGCTGAAAAAGACCAAGCACAGCGAGGAGGGAGGAGACCAGCAAAAGAGGATGAGAAGGTTGTGGGGTTGCCCTACAGGAGAGCAGGCGTGCCCTTTCTGAGGTGGGCACAGGTACCTGGAAGCAAATTTCGATCCGTATGAGGAACTGGTACTGTTCTGGCCTTCAGGCCCTCTGGCCCTTTAATTGTGACGTTACTTCTCACCGCTGGAGGGGAACCCCTCGAGGGCAGAAACCCTGGCTTGTCCTGGCACCTGCCTTGAGCAGAAGCTCAGAGAAAGGTATGTGTGTGGGTGGGGGGGCACCTGCAGGCTGACGCAGGGAAAGGGTGGGGAGCAGGAACAAGCCATCAGCTGCCAGGTTGGTGGTCCTGGAGCCATTTTCTGGTTCATCTGGTCACCAGGGCTACATCTCTCAGTGCTGGGCATCAGCAAATGAAATTGAATCCAGTGCACAAAATTGCACTTTGCAGTTTTGCAACCAGTTTTGACCACCCCCCTATTATGTAGCATGTTTCCTTAGAGAACGAAAGCCAGAGCAACATATGTGGGCCCTTCTCCTGGAGAACACTGATACCTCCACCGAAGACGGGGCTTAACGGGAACTGTTTTTCTCCTTCTTTGGTGATTTGTGACTTTTCTTACAGTCCCCAGGTGGCAGTGACTCAGCCATAAAGCTTGTTCAGGAAAGTCCAGAGGAATTTTTCTTCTGCATCAGGTTCAACTTGAGCAGTGCTGGGTGACACCCAGTGACACATTCTGTTGGGGAAAGAGAGGCTGGCACACTCCACTAGCTACTTATCTCTCTGCCATCTCCACCTCCATTTGTCCCTGACTTCCTGGGGCCCAGAGCCATCTCTGCCAGAGCAGGGAGGCCGATTAAGTGACCCTCGGGCTCCTTCTGCCTGATTCAGCGCAGCTCCAGCCCTCTCTGGGGAGAATGAGTCATTTCTTCAACTCTGAAATGTTTCTTTTCATGTGGAAAAGGGGTGGGGGTGGGGAGAGCCCCTCCTGGTGCTCTCCAAACTTGTTCCTCAGCTCTGAGGAGCACTCCAGCCACAGACAAAGGGGTTCTAGGGCAACTCTGGAGGGGGCAGTCAGACCTGAAGTCAGTAAACCACAGCTGTGGCAGCCATCAGAGTCACCCTGGACGAAGCTTACTGGGCTGAGTGGGTGAAGTGTCCCCCTCAGTCCCCCAGTGATGGATGGCTTCTCCCTTGGGGATGGACCTCTGCCCCCTGCTTCCTCTGCCAACCCAGTTAAGAAGGTATATGAGGCTGGGTGAGGTGGTGCACATCTGTAGTCCCAGCTATTTGGGAGGCTGAGGCAAGAGGATCGCTTGAGCCCAGGAGGTCGAAGCTGCATGAGCTATGATCAAGCCTGCGCTCCAGCTTGGGAAACAGAGTGAGACATTGTCTCTTTAAAACAGAACAGGCCAGGCAAGGTGACTCACATCTGCAATCTCAGCACTTTGAAGCCAGTGGATCACTTGAGACCAGGAGTTTGAAACCAGCCTGACCAATAGGGTGAAAACCCGTCTCTACTAAAAATACAAAACAAATTATCCGGGCATGATCACGCATGCCTGTAATCCCAGCTACTCTGGAGGCTGAGGCAGGAGAATTGCTTGGACCTGGGAAGCAGAGGTTGCAGTGAGCCAAGATCGTGCCATTATACTCCAGCCTGGGTGACAAGAGCAAAACTCCATCTCAAAACAAAACAAAAGGTATATGGTGGAGAGGTAGCAAAGGGCTCCCTGTCATCTGCTAAGTCCCTGTGGTCTTTGCCACCACCTCCAGGGAGCTTGTGCCAATCCTTATTGATTGGTAGTGCTGCTTCTGAGGATTTGGAAATCTGGCCCTAGTGAGGGAAGAGGTGTGATGGATTAGATGAATTAGTGATGTCTGCCAGGGCCTGGGGAAGGGTGGGCAGGGGTGCTTCTAACTGTCCCCAGGTGCTTCTAACTGTCCCTGGAGAGGAGCAGGTAGGCCTGGGTTCAGTGTCATGCTTTACCCCAGTTTCTCAGTAATAACTAGGTATAATTTCTAGGTGACCTTAAGTAAATAATTTTACCTCTTTGAGACTCACTTTTCTTTTTTTTTTTTTTTTTTGAGACGGAGTTTCGCTCTTGTTACCCAGGCTGGAGTGCAATGGCGCGATCTCGGCTCACCGCAACCTCCGCCTTCTGGGTTCAGGCAATTCTCCTGCCTCAGCCTCCTGAGCAGCTGGGACTACAGGCACGCACCACCATGCCCAGCTAATTTTTTGTATTTTTAGTAGAGACGGGGTTTCACCATGTTGACCAGGATGGTCTCGATCTCTTGACCTCGTGATCCACCCGCCTCGGCCTCCCAAAGTGCTGGGATTACAGGCGTGAGCCACCGCGCTCGGCCAAGACTCACTTTTCTTATCTATAAAACATAAGACATTAACTCCCATGCATAGTTGTGAAAAACAAATGAGAAAATGCAAAGCAACCTCATTTCCTTTGAGTGTTTACTCAAATGTCATTTCTCAGAGAGGCCTTTCCCTATTGAAAATTGCCCCCTCGAGACCAGCCTGGCCAACATGGTGAAACCCCGTCTCTACTAAAAATACAAAAATTAGCCGGGTGTGGTAGTACACACCTGTAATCCCAGCTACTCAGGAGGCTGAGGCAGGAGAGTCGTTTGAATCTGGGAGGCGGAGGTTACAGTGAGCTGAGATTGCACTATTGCAGTCAGTCCAGCCTGTGCAATAAGAGTGAGACTCCATATCAGAAAGAAAAGAAAAGGAAAGGAAAGAGAAGAAAGAAAAGGGAAGGAAGGAAAGGAAGGAAGGGAAGGAAGGGAAGGAAGGAGGGAAGGAAGGAAAGGAAGGAAGGAAGGAAGGAAGGAAGGAAGAAAGGAAAATTGCCCCATCTCCCATTTTCTGTTTCCCTTTACTACCTCATTGCTCCCCTCAGTCCCGCCCACAGTCTAACATGCTGCATGTAAGTTTCATGAAGGCAAGGTTTATTTTACTTTTAGTTTTTTGGGATGAGGTAACACTCTGTCACCCAAGCTAGAGTGCAATGGGGCGATCTTTGTAGTCTCAAACTCCCAGACTCAGGTGATCCTCCTGTCTCAGCCTTCCAAAGTGCTGGGGTTACAGGCATGAACCACTGCACTGGGCCCAAAGCCAAGGATTTTGTCTGTTTTGTTTCCTGCTATATCCGTCTAGAATGATGCTAACATGTAGTAGGCACATGATTTTAAAGAGAATAAGTGGAAAATGAATGAGTGAGTTAATGTGAGCAGCTGGCAGAGTGTCTGGCCTGCGGTCCGGGCCGTGTGTTATTCTGGGAGGTAGGGCCTTTCTCCACCCATGCTCTCAAGGTCAGCTTATCTACTCTTGAGGTTTCATGCTTAATTTTTATATTCGAGCTGCTCATACCAGTGTGTGAGATTGCCTTGGGGAACAGAGTAGGGTACTTGTATCATAAAATAAAAAGGTACTGTTTGGGAGTAGACTGCAGAATTGGCACAAATTTTTGAGACTCCAAAGAAAATGAGACTTCAGCTTTTTCCACAGCTTTTAGCTGTGCCCTCAAACCCGCCAGGGGATGGGTTGACTCTCCTCTGCCGTGTGGGTGCTTTGAAAAAGTGTAAGCAGCTGTGTTTTTGGAAATGACCCCAACCACCAAGCCCTGGGACCTGCCCTCCCTCCAAAGCCCCAGTCAGGGGTTTTCACCAAACATGCACAGTTTTCAGCAGAGGGCGGGTCCACATGCGTCCTCATGGGGGGGAGGGCATGCCCACTTCCCTTGTCAGCCTCCCCGTTTCTCTCTCTCAGCAGAGTGCTAGATTGGAACCACCTGTCCTTCCCGACACCCTTCTCTGTCTGCCCCCTTTCCTTTCCTGTGCCTCTCCTCTGCATTGCTGGGTTCTCTTGTCCTTTTCCCCAGCTATGTTGTTAGGTCAACTTCCAACTCTTCAGGGCCAAACAGTGCCACCGCCCCGGTGTCCCCATCCGCTGTCGCCAGCAGTGGCACTGCCATTTTGTTCACAAGGCCTGGAGCCCTGGAGTGTGGCACAGCCCCAACCTGTGCCTCAGCCTGCGCCTTGCACTGGCTAGGCGAGAAGGGCTGGCTGCTCTCCTGCCCTCAGAGAACCCACTGGTGTTTCCATGGCAACCGTGCGGCCAGGCTGCCTGGGCTTCTGCTGGGCTAAGGGCCGCAAAGTCCTCCACAGGGTGCCCATGGTTGTGGGAATGGAAGCATTTACTAGAGGTGGGTGGCACTGACCCATCCCCAGTCGTTAGTGAGGGAGCGGCACTCCGGGGTCCAGTGGGGTGTGGGGTCTCCTGGTTTCATCCACACCCCCATCCCCAGTCCATCTCACCGGGAAGCTGCCTTGTCACTTCTTTTTGAGCCTCTGTTTCATCATCTGTAAAATGGGCATATAATGCTGACTTGAGAAGTTGATCCAACTCCTGACATGAATGAGGTGGGGGCAGCAGTGAGCGAGCCTCAGGCAGAGGAGGAAGGAGACCAGACCTGACCAAAAGGTGCTGGAGATGCAGCTGTGTTTCATTTGGATATGGAAATCAGACCAACCTGCCCCTTCCAGGTGGTCTTGGATGCTTTGAAAGCACTCTTCCCGCTCTCAGCCTCAGTTTCCCCTTCTCTAAATGAAAATAGGCTGGGCACGGTGGCTCACATCTGTAATCCCAGCACTTTGGGAAGCCGAGATGGGCGGATCACTTGAGGTCAGGAGTTCAAGACCAGCCTGGCCAACATGATGAAACCACGTCTCTACTAAAAATACAAAAATTAGCCAGGCGTGGTGGTGCATGTCTGTAATCCCAGCTACTTGGGAGGCTGAGGCAGGAGAATCGCTTGAACATGGGAGGCAGAGGTTGCAGTGAGCCGAGATTGCACCACTACATTCCAGCCTGGGCCACAGAGTGAGACTGCATCTCAACAAATAACTAAATAAATAAGAAAATAATTCCTGTGTGACAGGACTGCTGAAAAAATGGAGTAAGATCATAGGGGGCTACAAGCCTGGTGCCTAGTCCAGCACCCTGCAGGTGCTCATTCCACGTTGGTTACCTGTGAAGGCACCCACGGGCCGCTGCACTGGGAATTGTCTTTCCTGTGGCCAGGCTTGGGTCCCCAACAGACTCTCTTCCCAGGCCTGGCTGCTGGGGGCCCCAGGGCTGCTCCTCCCACCGGGGAATTCCTCTGTATGTATTCACACAGAGATTTCCCCAGGAAGCCTGAGCCCCTCTTTGTATATCATCCCAGCTGTTATCTGGCCCTCCCGAAGGCATGTGGCTTTCTGGTTTGTGTTTGGGTTGTTTGTGTGGAGTCTTATCTGTCTCAGAAGCTGGGGTCAGCCTGGGGAAGAGCAAGTTTATGAGCTTTGAGTCAGCGCACGCTGATTTTTGAGTCCCCAGCTCTGCCATGTACTAGCTGTGGGATCCTCGGCAAGTGACACCACGCCTCGGAACCTCGGTTTCCTCCTCTGTGAAGTGGGGATGGTAGTACCTGCAGCGCGGGGTGATCATGAAGATTACGTGGGAAGATATCTGTGCAGTGCCCGGCATGGGGTAGATGATGAGTCAAAGACAGCCTCTTTCCCCTTCTCCAAACCAGGAGGCTCCGGAACAGCAGGGTCTAGAGGCTCAGACCCAGGGCAAGGGAAAAGCATCACAGGTCCTCAAGGTACCACCAAGGCAGTAGTCAGGGGAGGCTGCTCCCAGGATTCCATGGCCTGGAGGAGGCTGGGGACCTCAGGAAGCCTCCCCAGCATGAAGGAAGGGTGGGGAGGAAAGACAGAGATGAGGCTGCCGCCCCTGTGGGAGCGAGGGTGAGTGTGGAGGGTAAGAGCGCAGGCTCTGGAACAGGCACATGCTTCCCTCAGGGAGCTGTGTGATCCCCTCTGAGTGACTCAACCTCTCTGAGCCTCAGTTCCCTATCTATGCAAATGAAGGATGGTGGCACACTGTATCTCCTGGGGTTGCTGTGAGGCGTGATCATACGAGGAAAGTGCTTGGCACAGTCTGGCCAAGAATTTTCTTTCTTTTTTTTTTTTTTTGAGACGGAGTTTCGCTCTTGTTACCCAGGCTGGAGTACAATGGCGCAATCTCGGCTCACCGCAACCTCCGCCTCCTGGGTTCAGGCAATTCTCCTGCCTCAGCCTCCCGAGTAGCTGGGATTACAGGCACGCGCCACCATGCCCAGCTAATTTTTTGTATTTTTAGTAGAGACGGGGTTTCACCGTGTTGACCAGGATGGTCTCGATCTCTTGACCTCGTGATCCACCCACCTCGGCCTCCCAAAGTGCTGGGATTACAGGCGTGAGCCACCGCGCCCGGCCAGAATTTTCTGTTTATTTTTAGGCTGTATTCTTAGGACCCACTTGACTTCTTGGCCAAACTCTTCAGTTACTCATAAAACAGTAATTTTTTAAAAAGGCTTATTTCTCCAGCACCTTCCATGAGCCCTGCAGGCACCATGCTTAGCGCCTACCTCTGATTATCCCATTTGATCGTCACTGTCTTCTGTGGGGTTGGCCCTGTCACCATGCCCATTTATTTTTTTTTTAATTTATTTATTTTTGAGACAGAGTCTCGCTCTGTCGCCCAGGCTGGAGTGTCGTGGTGCGATCTTGGCTCACTGCAACCTGTGCCTCCAGGGTTCAAGTGATTCTCCTGCCTCAGCCTCCCGAGTAGCTGGGACTATAGGCGCGTGCCACCACACCTGGCTGATTTTTTTTGTATTTTTAGTAGAGATGAAGTTTTACCATATTGGTCAGGCTGGTCTAGAACTCCTGACCTCATGCTGGGATTACAGACGTGAGCCACCGCGCCGGGCCACTATCCCCATTTTATAAATGAAAAGTCAGGTGACCTGTCCGAGCCCACACAGCTGTTGACTGCTGGATCCCAGAGATAGGCTTGGGTGGGGTTAGTGTCTCAGGTATCAGCTGGATGCAGCAAACCTCAAACAGAATCCATGGGGAGAATCTGTGAACAAGCTTGTCCAACCTGCAGCCCAGGATGGCTTTGAATGTGGCTTACCACAAGTTCGTAAACTTCTTAAAACATTATGAGATTTATGCATAAACCTTTTGTTTTTTAGCTGAACAGCTGTCATTAGTGTCTTTTATGTGTGGCCCAAGACAATTTGTCTTCCACTGTCTCCCAGAGAAGCCAAAAGATTGGACACCCCTGCTGAGTATAAAGGGAGGATCTGGAGTGGGGTGGGGACCCCTGTGGACTCAAGGCAGCCTGGGTGGCGCGTGGTATGTGGGGGCTGGCACCAGAAGCCGTGGGACCACGTGTGTTTGTTCAGCCTGTCTCGGCAGGCAGGGGGCCCTGACCCACTAATGTAAACATCCAGACTGCTGGCTGGCCCACTGCGGTCCCAAGACAAACTAGGGAACAGCAAGCAGTGCCTCCCGGTGCCTGGCAGGGAGCGGCGAGAACGAGGGGCTCAGGAGAGGTCGAGGAGAGCTGGACAGGGATGGAGCCCGGCTTTCCTGCCCAGTTTGCAGAGGGGAGGGCGCGGCTGCTGCCTTGGAGGGCTCCCAAGAAGACCAGGAGCAGAAAGTCTGAGAAGCAGGTGGGGGGCACTAGAGGGAGTCTGACCGTTGGCGCTGGGGGCGCCCTGGTGGACAGAGGTGGGGGTGGCACGGAGCCAGCTTTTTTGGAGCCCCTAGTACGCACCAGGCCATTTAGACACGAGTTTTTATCACGTCTCTAGAGAAGCCCTGCATAGTCCACTTTATTACTATTATTTTGAGATGGAGTCTCGCTCTGTCGCCCAGGCTGGAGTGCAGTGGTGTGATCTTGGCTCACTGCAACCTCCGCCTCCCAGGTTCAAGCGATTCTCCCACCTCATCCTCCTGACTAGCTGGAAATACAGATGCACACCAACACGTCTGGCTAACTTTTTGTATTTTGGTAGAGATGGGGTTTCACAGTGTTGCCCAGGCTGGTCTCAAACTCCTGAGCTCAGACAGTTCACCCACCTCGGCCTCCCAAAGTGCTAGGATTACAAGTGTGAGCCACTGCGTCCGGCTCACTTTATTATTTTGACTTAGCTGGTGAGGAAATGGAGCCCAGTAGAGTGTACAGACCTAGCTCTACTGAAAACCCACAGAATTTGGCTTCCTGGGAGGGCGAGTTTATGAAAGTATTTTTTGGATAGTACTTCTTCCCATCTGCCTCTGCTGATGTCACATTTCCCATGCTAACTTTCTTCTGACCCTCACTCAGCATCTTCCCCGGCGGAGGTGCAGCCTCTGGCGAGCTGTAGCTCTCGCTGCAAATGCCCTCCCCGCAAATTCCCTCCCCACAAATTCCCTCTCCACCTGCTTTTTCCATATCACTGTGTGGGGTCCTGGCCAGGCTGAAGTGACTGTCAGTGGGGTTGGCTCCTTGGGGGGCGGGTGTGACCCAGCTCCGGGGTTTCTCCTCTCTCTCTCCCAGAGAGGAGGATTTTGCCAGCTCTGCTTAGATAGGCTTGTGAGGTGGCCTCAGGCAGCCTTACTGGTTGTAGGTCTTCAAAAAATGGGATTTTAGAAGTTGCTAAGACCTGAAATATCATCCCACCCATTTTACAGATAGAGAAACTAAAACCTAGAGAGGGGAAATGTCTGCCCCAAAGACTCAGTGAGAGGCCAAGGCAGAACCGGAGGTGAGGTCTGCAGGGAGGACACCTCTAAGTCAGGTTGACCTTTGTTAAGGGGGTGGGACAGGGCCCGGAAAGGTCAGGGATGAAGGAAATAAGTTCCCCAGATGCATCATGGCCTGAAACCCAGTTTCACAGCCACTCCCACTCTGCTGCCCTCTCTGAGCTGTGCCCTGGCAATGCCCTTTGGCCCTCATGAATGCTGCTAAGTCCCTGGGCATGCGCCAGTGGGGTACTTGCTTCATTGGATTTGGGGCTCTGAGAGGCCACACAAGGGCCTCCTGCTCCCCACTTCCCACGCCAGGTCTTGCCCCCTGCTCTCCCCCACTGTTCCGGTCACCCATGTTCATCACTGAATCGTTTAACCGTAACAGCAACCATCGAGGGGACCCTGGTCTGTGCTGTCTGATGCCTTCAAGGTGCATTTGAGGGGCAGACCCCACTTTGCGTGTGTTTCATCCCCACTTTGAGAAAGAGGTCGCAGTGGCTCTGGTTTAAGTTCAAGATCGTTGGGGTCGCACCCCGAGCCTGGATTTGAACCAGGAGACAGACACCAGCACCTGACACTCAGCCACACCTGCCAAAGCCAGGGACCTGCAAAAGTTGGGTGACCTGTCTGAGCCCACACAACTCTTGACTGCCCTGACCCACTGGCGCGTCTCCAGAGGATCTGTGTGGATGCCAGGCGGTTAGGACCCCACCTTGCAATGGGAGCAGGGGTCAGAGAGGCTGAAGAGAACTGGGCAGGAATAGAGTTGGGTTTTCCTGCCCAGCTCACAGAGGGGAGGGCACGGCTGCTGGCCTGGAGGGGTCCCAAGGAGGACAGGAGCACCAAGTCTGAGAAGCTGGTTGGGGGCAGTGGAGGGAGTTCAGCCAGCCTAGGCCTATGACTTTATCCCTGTCAAGGGACCAAAAGTGCTCAATCCCCAGAGCAGCAGATGCGTCATTAGCTCAGCACCGCCACGGACTGGCCTGGCCTTGTGACGAGCAAACCCTTTTTCCCGTCTGAGGCCTACGGGCTGGCCTTCCTCTCTGTCCATTCAGTTTGGGAGACCCTCCCCACGGCAGCGGGAACAGTGCAGCCACAACCTTGTCTAATTCTCAACAGAGTCCTAGGAGCTAACAGTGGGCGGTAGGATCCCCACTTCCCAGAGAAGACTGGATCACATGGCAGCAAAGCACAGGGCTGGCTCGAAGTCTGTCTGACCTTTCCTGGTGGGTAGCAAAATATCTCTGCCGTATTAAAAGCATCAGTCTCAGTAAAACCAAACACGGGTATGTAAGCCATCAGCTTAAGGAATAAGACATCCCAAATGCAGGTGAATCCTTTGCATCCCACACCCCCCAGTCCATTGCTTACCACTCCCTCTCCCAGGGGAAACGACTTTCTTCAGCGACTGTCTTGATACTGTTCCTTGCTGTTCCTGCCTCCCTAAATGATACACAGGTATGGTGTTGCTCACTGTTTTTGAACTTGAAATAATTGGTGGGAGGCTTCATATTGACTTCTGCAGCTCACCTTTCTCTCTTTCTGTTATGTTTGAGTTGCCGCCACTACATTTTCAGGACTGTGTAGTATTTCATTTCATGGTGTGGCTCTCCTGTGGTTTATCCAGGCCTCTATAGATGGGCATTTAGGCTGTTTCTCATTCATAACCACAGCGCATGCTTAGGGGACTTCCTTATTCACGTCTCCTGGTGACCACAGGAGAGTTTCTAAGAAGTGTATGTGTTATAGAACTGGAATCAGGCCGGGCACCATGGCTCAGACCTGTAATCCCAACACTTTGGGAGGCTGAGGCGGGCAGATCACCTGGGATTAGGAGTTTGAGACCAGCCAGGCCAACATGGTAAAACCTCCTCTCTACTAAAAAAATACAAAAATTAGCTGGGCGTGGTGTTGCACACCTGTAACCCCAGCTACTCAGGAGTCTGAGGCAGGAGAATTGCTTGAACCCGCGATTCGGAGGTTGTAGTGAGCCGAGATTGTGCCAGTGCACTCCAGCCTGGGTGACACAGCAAGACTCTGTCTCAAAAAAAAAAAAAAAAAAAAAAACTGGAATCAGGTAAGCCCACGGCGTCATGGGATTCCTCAGAGAGAACAGGCCAACAATATTGGGGGTTGCTGTTCTGAGGGTGAAAACCCCTCAAGGACAGGAATGTTCCACCGGTTTGCTGCTGTAAACAGCACCAAGAACAGTGTCTGGTGCATCGTGTACATGTAATAAATCTGTTCCCTAGACAAGTGGACATGTGCCAGCTACTGTTTCAGGTACTCAGCTTTCACAGCTGTACTCAATTCACCGTGAGGAAGGGTTCTCCCAAGCCACAGGTAAGTGACGACGGTACCAGAGAAGCTGGATCCCACAGCCGATACCCAGGTTGGCTGACGCCAGAACCTGCACTCTTACCTGAAAAGCAGATTCATAGAGCCCTAGAATATGGGGAAAAGAGAGGTAGCTTTCTTTTTTTTTTTTTTTTTGGAGACAGACTTGCTCTTGTCGCCCAGGCTAGAGCGAAATGGCACAATGTCGACTCACTGCAACCTCTGCCTTCTGGGTTCCAGTGATTCTCATGCTGCAGCCTCCTGAGTAGCTGGAATTACAGGCATGTGCTGCCACGCCTGGCTAATTTTTGTATTTTTAGTAGAGATGAGGTTTCACCATGTTGGCCAGCTGATCTCAAACTCCTGGCCTCAAGTGATCTGCCTGCCTCGGCCTCCCAGAGTGCTGGGACTACAGGCATGAGCCCCCGCGCCCAGCCAGGAGCAGCTTTTAATGCCTAGTTGCCTATATGTAAGCCCCCAGGGCTTTCCAGGTTGTCCTAGAGGCTGTGAGGGTGAGGTGGCACCAGCTGGTAGATCACCTTTGGCCTGGGATGCCCTGGGCATTGGGGATGAGTGACAGCTCATCTCTGAGGTTGATCCGTGGGGGAACTCCAAAGGTTGGGACCCCACTAGGCATAGGATTCAGATGCCATTGGATGGAAGAGGAACCTGAACCAACCAAAGAATTACTTGCTTGGGACATGAGCAGACCTGGGCTCAAATCACAGGTCTGCCACTTACTAGCTGTGTGATTTTAGGCAAGCCTCTTAACCTCTCTGAGCCTTATCACCCCCATCTGTTAAATAGGGTTATTGTCTCTGTCTTGTAGAGAGGTAGATTTGAAGTGAATGAATGTGACAGTCTTAGCACAGCACCTGGATAGGAGTTATTAATTACAGTACAGCAGAGGGTTTTCTACTAGAGATACATACAAATCACTACAGATGGGGCAGCATGGGACACAGAGGAAGACTTCACAGAGGAGATGACATTTCATCTGGGTTTTGAAGGGTGAATAGGAGTTCTCCAAGCCAAGAAGTAGACCATGGATCAAACAGCTTCTATGTGTCGTAGACTAGGTTTGGTATTGAGAGGGATAAGCCCAGTGTTATTTACAAAAACAACAACAAACAAGCTGTAGTTGCTTGCAGCAGATAAAGATACATGATCCCATAGAGATGGTTCGGGCCAGGTGCTGGCTGAATAGACAGAGAATCAGTGGTGTCGGGGTCTTAGGAATGCATGAAAGGTGTGAACCAGGACAGTCAGGACGTCTCCCTGGAGGAGAGGTAGGATTTAGATGACAAAGGAAGATAGAGGGAGAGGGGCTGTCTGACCCTTGATTTCCTGGCTGGACTGGGTTAGGAAAGGGGTCACCCAGCCTGGCAAGGGGCTGGGGACATACCTTGTAGGTCCTGTCAGAAGCCCCACTGTGTCCCTGTCACCAGGGCTTGGGCCGATCCCTCCCTTGGAAGAAAAGAAGAGTTGTTCCTAATTGTTAATTGTGCAATTGCAGGTTGGCTCCTGAACCAGGCTGAACTGAGCCAAGCCCTGGAGGGAGAGGAGGAGCTCAGGCTGGATCCATCCAGAGCCAGGAGTTCGGGGCTGGGAGGGGCTTTGGGAATGTTGCTGCGTGAGTGTCCCAGGAAGGGCCATTCCTCTGGTCTAGCCAGGGCCCCCTGCCCAGAACCCCACTCCATTCTGCAGGGTCCCATAGTGCCTAAGTCTCAGGTAGACCTGGGTTCAAATTTGATCCCATCTTCTCACCAGCTGTGTAACCTTGGACTGGTTACTTAACCTCTCTGTGTCTCTTCTTCAACGTCTTTCACATGGGGTTGCTGTTATGGTTAATTAGGAAACACATGTAAAATGCTTAGCACGGAACCTAGAGTGAAGTCATTGCTCACGACGTGGCTTTTGCTGCTGCTCTATCGTTGGTGTTACTGTTTACCAGCAGCCACAGCCTCAGCACTCTCATCATTGCCACTATACCTGTCACCCAGGCCACACTACTGCTCAGGTTGAACCCCCAGGTCATTGCAGCTGCCCGTGCCCATTCTCCGTGAGCCACAGGCATGACCTTGGCGGTGCCTCTCTTCAGGAGACAGCACTTGAATTCCCCATGTGCCTTTTCATGGATACCTCCCTAGTTCCCACCATAGCCCAGTGAAGGAGATTCACATGTCCCCATCCTATAGATGAGAACACATGCTCAGAGAGGTGAGGCAACTCACCCAGGGTCACACAGCAGTAAATTACACAGAGTCCAGCTGAAGTCTGTCTGTTCCAGAACCTTTGCTCTTTCCACTCCAAGGTTGAGGGAGCAGCTCGTTCCCATTGGATCTGAGCCTGGTGCTCAGCTCCCTGCTCCCCTACTGCCACCTGCATCATGTCTTCCTCTCGCTAGTTCTCATCCCCCCCATCTCTGCTCTGGGCCTGGGGCCACTCTGGCCAAGACTGTAGCTAGGGCAGCTCATGTCCTCCTGAGCCAATACAGCCATCGCTCCCCCACTGTCAGCCGGAATCAGCCCTCCTCTTCCCAGCCAAGCATTTCCTCCCGGGCTCCCTCCATCCCCCTAGGCAAGCATGACACATGTGTCTTGAGGGGGATGGGGTATAATGGGGACCAGATGGGAAGCCTGAGCCCAGGGTGGGTTCGTTCAGCAGGCATTCCTGGTCACCGAGGCAACGCCAGCTCAGCAGCATCTGGTTTGGCTGCAGGTCCACCCTGATTGGCTGGGGCTAGACAAGGGGAGTTGGCCTTGGCATTGTGAGCAGGTAGGGGGACAAGCACAGAGACATCAGAGTCCAGGAGGGAATAGTGGGGTACAGAGGGCTGAGTGGAAACAACAGGTAGTTTAGAGTCAGACCGACCCGGCGTCAGTCGTGCCCTGTCACTTTCTGGCTGTGTGATCCAAGCAAGTCACTATCCCTCTCTGAGTTGCAGTTTTATCATCTACAAAATGAGAAACAGTGATACTCTTTACCATACATATGCGTGAGAGAATCAAACAGCAGTGCCGGTGTTCACAATCCTTGATATCTTTGAAATATTTTAATTCTCATAGCTACCTATGAGAGTGGTGCTGTTATCGGCTGTTTTTTCTACTGATAAAGAAACCAAGGCACAGGGAGGTCACATCACTTGCCCAAGTCAAACAGGTAGTAGGAGGCACAAGAATTGCTGGAACCCAGGAGGTGGAGGTTGCAGTGAACTGGGAACGTGCCACTGTATACAAAATCGGCTTTGAATACAGGTGGCATAGGCCTGAGTCCACCACGCTCCTGCCTGTTCCATCCTCCTACCTCTCAGTGATGGGACAGCAAATGAGACACACACTGTCAGCTGGGAAAGCTGCTTGCTCTTTTTTTATTGACTTAAGAGGCAGGGTCTCACTTTGTCACTCAGGCCAGAGTGGAGTGGCGCAGTCATAGCTCACAGTAATCTTGACCTCCTGAGCTCAAGCGATCCTCCTGCCTCAGCCTCTTGAGCAGCCAGGATGATAGGTGTGTGCCACCACACCAGGCTAATTTTTAAAAATTTTTTAAATTATTTTTTTGAGACAGAATTTTATACTGTCTTTTAGGCTGGAGTGCAGGGATGCAAATACAGCTCACAGCAGCCTCAGCCTCCTGGGGCTCAAGTGATCCTCCCACCTCAGCCTCTTGAGTACCTAGGACTACAGGTGCCCACCACCATGCCCAGCTAATTTATATATATATTTTTTTTTTGTAGAGACAGGATTTTGCAATGTTGTCCAGGCTGGTCTTGAACTTCTGGGCTCAAACGATCTTCCTGCCTCAGCCTCCTGAGTAGCAACGATGTTAGGTGTGAGCTACCACACCAGACTAATTTTTTAATTTTTTTTTTTTTTGAGACAGAATCTCACTGTGTTGCCCAGGCTGGAGTGCAGTGGCACACTCTAGGTTCACTGCAACCTCTGCCTCCTGGGTTCAAGCAATTCTTGTGCTTCAGCTTCCCCAGTAGCTAGAATTAGAAGCGTGTGCTGCCACGCCCAGCTAGTTTTTGTATTTTTAATAGAGACAGAGTTTCACCATGTTGGCCAGGCTGGTCTCGAACTCTTGACCTCAAGTAATCTGCCCGCCTCAGCCTCCCAAAGTAATGGGATTATAGGCGTGAGCCACCATACCCAACCAATTTTAAAACTTTTTAAAATTATTTTTTGAGACAGGGTTTCACCCTTTCAGGCTGGAGTGCAGTGGCACAATCACTGCTCACTGCAGCCTCAACCTCCTGGGGCTCAAGCAGTCCTCCCACCTCACCCTCCTGAGTAGCTGGGACCACAGATGTGCACTACCACACCTGCTAATTTTTATATTTTTTGTAGAGATGGGGTTTTGCGATGTTGCCCAGACTTATCTTGAACTCCTGAGCTCAAGCAATCCTCCCACCTTGACCTCCGAAAATGCTGGGATAACAGGCATGAGCCACTACACCAGGCTGAATTTTTTTTTTTTTTTTTTTTAATTTTTTTGTGGAGATCAGGATTTCACTATGTTTCCCGGGCTGGTCTCAAACTCCTGGTCTCAAGTGATCCTTCTGCCTCAGCCTCCCAAAGTGCTGGGATCACAGGCATGAACCCCTGTGTCCTAGCCACACACTCTTTTCTCTCTTGCCCCGGAAGCCTGCGCTGTTGGTGATGCATGGGACACGTCTACTGAGTTTATAAATGTGTGGACAGAGGAGGCCACAGTCACTGTGAACATTTCTGCATGTTGGGCAACAAAAGGGAGGCTCTGGGGCTGTGACCCTGCAGGCCCTGTGGTGTGGGCGACCAGCCAGACCCAGCCATGGCCCTGAGCCACCCAGGGAGCCCAGCTCTGAAAACAACAGCCGCCATTCATCAAGTCCCTATTGTGTGCTGCACACTTTCTCTACATTCTCTCATTTCATCCTCACTACCAGCGTGGTTGCCCACAATGGCAGAATGTGTCTTTGATAGAAGCTGGTTTTGAACGTAGGTCTAGCTTTCCTCGCAGGGGCACTGGGCAGGGGCCATCGCTTGCGTCCTGAGGGCTGAGGGTGATGGTTTCCTTGTCAACATGTTTCTTGTTGATTGTGGGTTCAAGGAGGAGGCTGCAGGGTAGGGCTGGAAGAGCCTAGATGAAGATTTTCATCCTGGTTGGCCCCTTACACAACCCCTTCTTTTCCTTGATCCTTCATTTTCTTTGTTTGTCAAAAGCAATTTATGATCAGGGTGCAGAGCAGAGGACTGGGGGAGCCAAGATGACCACAGCCTTGACCCTTTAAGACTTCATGATCCAGTGGCAGAGACAGTCACCCATACCCTAGTACCCAAATCATCCCCGGAAGCTTGGTGGGGTCTGCTGGAGGGGTATGCAGAGCGCAGTGAAAGCACAGGCCCAGAGGTGGCAGGAGGGATGGTGTGGGCACAGGTTCTTTTGCCTTTCTTCTGCTAACAGCGGCCGCCTTCCTTTGGGAATTGTTCCTGCCCGACTCCCTGTGATATTAACCAGACTGCCAATCACAACATCAAGCCCCACGTCTACTAAGTTACAGGGGAGGGCACAGGAAAGAGGCCTGGCCAATGAGAGTTCTTCCCTGGGACTTTCTGATTCAGCCCATGGAGAGAGAAGGTTTCTTTTCTCTAGGGCTCTCAGCTACCGCAAGGTAAGCCTGGCTGAATTCTCTGGGTGTGGAGGATGTCTAATCTCAGGAGGTGAGAGTAAAGGTAACACACAAAGGAAACAGAAAGCATGGAGTCGGGGCAGGGGAGAGATTCAGCAGCAGCATCTGAACTCCTGGGTTGTCTCCTGCCTGATGATCCTCCCTCCCTCCCTCTGAGGCAACAGGAGCAAAGATGTTTGTTTTGTTAGAAAATCAGTTGGTTTGGGTTTTATCACTAACAGCCCTGAGGGTCCTGATTGAGGAGGCTTCACAGAGGAAGTGGCATTTGAAACATGAGTTGAAGGAGTTCTTGGGACTAACAGCACTTATGAGGTTATGCCAAGCCAAGGGAGTTGGTGGGAAGGATGTGATCATGACCCGCTTGGGAGACTGGCAGGTAATGATGTCTGGGCATATCCTGAAGGGCCTCATGTGCCACAGAGCAGAGCTCCGATGCGCTGACTCATTCTTTCATGCACCCACTCATTCACCCAACCAAGCCAGCACTCACTGCATACCAGGCGCTACTGCAAACACTTTATGAGTAACTAACTGTATCCTCTCAACAACCTGATGGGACAGGTACTATTATTCACCACTTTACAGGTGAGAAGACAGAGGCACAGAGAGGTTAAGTCACTCACTCAAGATCACAGTTGGTAAATGACAGAGCCAGGGTTTGAACGCCGGTAGTCTGGCTCCAGAATTTCTGTTCTTAACCACAGAGGGTGAGTGACCATCTTCCCCTTATCCAGCCCAAAGTTCTTTCTGTGTCTTATAAACCAGTGGGGACAAGTCTGCAGTGCCTGTGCCTGGGAAGTGGCCCCAGAACTCTGGAGCCAGAGTGTGCCCGAATGAAGGGAAAGGGAGAGAGGGAGGGCCCTGTGGATCCTTTTAGAGGACACGAGGTGCTGTCCTGGCCCAGTTCCAGCCCCAACTAGCCAGGAGCCAGTGCCAGATTCCTGCTAGGTGCCCTGCTGTTTCTGCAAACTGTGATAATCTCCAGAAACAGTGAATGATGGGCTCTGGCTGGGTCCAGCTAAGTCCGCTGCAGGAGATGGGGAACTTTAAGAAGCTGTGGCTCATAGCCCAGGTACTGGGGAGTTTTAAAACTGCTCCTGGCAAGGGAAGCCCTGGGCAGGCAGCAAGGGGAGGGGGTTCTGAGTTGCGGCATCAGAGAAGGAGCCCTGGGGACCTTCAGCATCAGCTCAGGCCCCAGCACCCCTCAGCACCCAGACTCAAGCCCCTCCCATGCGCCAAGGCGTTCACCGTTTCATTCAGAGGTTGGGGGTACTAGCCCTGTTTCACAAATGAGGAGGTTGAGGCTCAGCAAGGGCTAGTGACTTGCCTGAGGTCACCCAGCCAGTTTTCCAGGGTCCATGTTCAGGGTGCTGGACAGCCTCACAAGGGCTGCCTCTTTGGCCTTGTCTCTGATCCCAAAAGGTTTCTGGAACACACGCCAGAGCTCCCTCAAGCCTCCTGACCTCTCCCTCTCCCTCTCACAAGATGTCCTTCCTCTTCTTACCCTCAATTCCAGAGAAGGGCTGTTCCCCTAAATAGAGAGTGCTTTGCCATTTGTGGGGAGGATCCCGGCACCCCCCTAGGGGTTCTACACAGGTGGCCTCTGGGGTTGGGGCTGGAGGTTAAGACCTCCATTTGCCCCCCTAGCAGCTAGGCCCTGGCAAGGTGTGTGAGGGCAGAGTGGCCCATCTTGAGAGCGTCCACAAATGCTTGTTAAACTAACGCTGGGGAAAAAGGAGTGCCATTTTGGCTGAGTCTCAAAAGGTTGGCCCTTTTCTGACAGCAGAGCAGAGAGAGGTTTTCTAGGTGGAGGAAACAGCATGAGCGAAGGTCTGGTGGTAAAAAAGTGGAAAATTCTCCAGGGGAAGGGCAGGTGGTTCCCATGTGGCTGGGAGCAGCTCGTTCATGGTTCCAAACTAAGAGCGAGGCAGGGAGGTTTTGAGGGGTGAGCCCGTTCTAGACCTTCTGGGGGATCCAGAAGGCAAGTGACCTATTAGGATTGCAGGAAAACAGAGCCAGGCTCCTCCTCTTTTCTGTCCTGCCCAGATCTCTGCCCCAGAAGGATGCTCAGGGCGGGGCCAGCCTCTCAAGGGGGTGGGGCCTCTCCCCTGTGCCTGGCCACCTTCCACAAAAGCTTGTCTGTCCCTTCCCATTTCCTGTCTGGAGCCCAGTGCCCCAGGAGCAGCAGCCCTACGTGGGTGCAGCCTGGCCATTGCAGCAGGTTGGGTCTCGCCAGCCAGGCAGAGCTTCCACTTCGTACATCAGAGATACAAAGAGGCCCTAGCCCCAGACACAGTGGGGACAAGTGACAAGAATGCCTCCTGGGGTGCGAGAAAATGTCCTCTGGGTGCACCTGTGCTACTGACATCCTCATATCAATGACAGTAGTGATCATGTTTAAAAACTTGCTTTTTATAAAATACTTAATATGTGCCAGCCACTGTGCTTGGCACTTTACATGTGGTATCTCACTAGATGCTTATAAACCCCCTGTAAGGAAGCCACTGCCACCCTCCCTGTGCAGAGGGAGGAAACTGAGGCTCCGAGAGGTGACATGACTCACTCAACATCACATAGCTACTAAGCAGCTAAGCCAAATGTGTCTGACTTCAAGATCTGTCTTCCATCCATGATGTGGGGATGTTAGCTCCGACCCCTCAGAGTTGCTGTGAAGAGCAAAAGTGAATTAAAGGGAATGAACCTGCCTTGGAAACGTCGAAGCCAGCATTACAGGGCCCGGGCTGGGGTAACGTGGACAGGAGTTCTAGGCAGGGAGCAGTCTGGGAGCTGAGACCCACGCTAGACCCAGAGGAAGGGGAGAGTCTGCGTGCAGGGAGACAAGGGAGTACTTGGTGGACCTCAGTCATCCTAAGCCCAAGAATTGGCTCAGTCCTTGCTCCTGAGCCCTTAGCATTCATGGCACAGGTACAGGGATTTAGAGAAGGAGCACTGGGCCAGGAGTCCAGAAGCCTGGCTTCTAGTCCTGACTGTGACCCTGACTTAGCATGTCCAGGGGGGCTCAGGTTAGACAGGGCTCATGTAGACCTTCCTTGACTCCTTCCGAGAGGCTGGAGACACCTTGCTGCTGCCCTTTCTTTGTAACATCCATCTCTCTCTGCAGTCAGGCCATCACTGTACTGGTTATGGTCAAATTGAAGTCACATTGTGTGGATTCGAATCCCACATGCCTTAGAGCTGGATGATACTGGCTGTAACCTTTCTGTGCCTCAGTTTTCTCACCTACAAAATAGGGTCAATCATATGGCCGGGCGTGGTGGCTCACACCTGTAATCCCAGCACTTTGGGAGGCTAAAGTGAGCAGATTACCTGAGGTCAGGAGTTCAAGACCAGCCTGGCCAACATGGTAAAACCCCATCTCTACTAAAAATACAAAAAATTAGTGGGGCATGATGGCAGGTGCCTGTAATTCCAGCTATGTGGGAGGCTGAGGCAGGAGAATCACTTGAATCAGGGAGGCCGAGGTTGCAGTGAGCCAAAATTATGCCATTGCACTCCAGCTTGGGCAGCAAGAGTGAAACTCCAAATTCCATCTCAAAAAAAAAAGCACTTTACATATAGTGTGTGGCACACAATAAGCACTCAATAAATGTAAGGTGCCATTATTATTGTGACTCTTGGCAACATTGTTTATTGTCTCTCCCCATGTTATAATTCAAGCTCCTGACACCAAAGGCTTTGTCTTGTTCAATGATGTATTCCTGGCGTGAGGCTCATTTCCTGGCACATAGTAGGCACACAATAAATATTTGTTGAATGAATGAATGAATGAGCAAATGAACACATAGGCAATGACATTGACATCCCCAGTGTCCAGGAGGCCCCATATGGCTGGATGTGGAGAAGAATGGATGCTGGGAAGACAAACCTGGGCCAGCTCCTTGCTCAGGGCCCAGCCAGCCCTCTTTGTTCCTAGCCTCATGGCGGTCCCTGTCTCAGTCTGCCCTAATGGGAGTCCATGCTACTTAGAACAGAAGGTTCTCTCTGGGGATCGAGGCAGCTCCCTGACCCGCCACTATGACCACAGCAGTATTTGTGCGTATCAGATGCTATTTCCCAGCTCAGATTTCAGCCACCAGACATGGGGACGAACGTAAATTTTTCCCTGTGCTCAGCAGCCCTCCCTCACAAACCCGCAGAGTGGAGCCCAGCCTGCTGTCTCTTTACCACCTGTACCTGCCCTTTCCAGGGGCCACTCTCACAAACTGAAACACCCCCACTGCCCCTTACACAGCTCCCTTGCCTCCCTCCTGTTCCAGAATTTCCAGATAGGACTGCTGACACGGCAGTTGTCCTGACCAAGTCTTTCTTGGTCCCGGGTACTCTGAGTGACCCTGAGGACGTTGGTGTATGTGCCCAGTTTTGAGAGTGAGGGACAGATTGTTATGCCATTCTCTGTACAAAGGAAACAGAAACTCAGATGGGAGGTTTGCTGGAGTGCTTACAATTGTCAAAGGCCCGAATTGGGATTCACACTCAAGTCTGGTTATGTCTTCTGCTTTCATTCATTCATTCATTCAACGTGTATTTCCTGAGCACCTGTTCTCTGTCAGTCGCTGCATGGCAGTGTTCATGGTGCCTTCCCTGCCCGGGGGTCCAGATGTTGATCGGACCAAAAGTTAGACAGTGTGGACACCAGCATTGTCCAGTGGAACTTTCTGGGATGATGGAAACAGCCTGTGTCTATGCTGTCGAGCCTATGTGTTGCTATGAAGCACTTGACAAGTGGCTAGTGCAAAGGAGGGCTGAATTTTTCACTTTATTTTTAATCAATTTGATTGAAATAGCTACATGTGGCTAGTGGCGCTTCTGTGTTGAATGTTGCAGCTCCACATAGGTCTTTGAAGATCTGTCATTCAAGGTCTTAACCTGTGGGTCTCAAACTCAAATACAAGCAGGGACCAAGCATGGGGCTGGGCTGATTTCTCAGAGGCATCTTCAGTGTGTCTTCTTTACCAGTTGTTAGTATGTTCAATACTACAAAGGAGTCAGTTTCAGTTTTCCCTGAAACATGAGTCCCTCCAGCCCTATCTTTCAGTTTTCCTTTTTTTTTCCTTAATGCGGTATAATTTCCATTAGAGTAAAATACACAAGCAAGAGTTGAGGAGTTTTGACAAATATAGACACCCATGTAACCACAGAATCAAGATAGAGGGTATTTCCAGGACATTTCCGTTCCCCAGAACATTCCTTCATGCACCCTTCCAGTAAGTCCCATCCTCGGAAGTGACCGCTGTTCTATTGTATGTTGCTGTATGGCTTAGTTTTCTTGTTTTGAAGCTGTACATAAATCATTTCACTTCTGACAAAGACAAGGATGTGAGAAATATTTATCTCTTCTCTTTTTAAAAAATAAGGAACAACATGGGCATGATGGAAATTGGCAGCTCACCCTGGGGCCACAGTGAGGAGGAGACCAGGAGTTGGGGTGGGCTATGGAACCCCAGCAATTCCTGGCCTGTTCAGAGGAGGTGGCCAGTCCTCAGCCCCTCAGCCCCAGCTGCCATGAATGTGGTTCCAGCATTGCCATATCTTTTTTTTTTAAAAGGAAAGTTGAAACTATTATTATTTTATTAGCATTTCAACAGTTTTCTACGCCTGGCACGGTGGCTCACACCTGTAATCCCAGCACTTTGGGAGGCTGAACCAGGTGGATCACCTGAGGTCAGACGTTTGAGACCAGCCTGGCCAACATGGCGAAACCCCATCTCTACTAAAAATACAAAAAAATTAGCCAGGTATGATGGCACATGCCTCTAGTCCCAGCTACTCAGAAGGCTGAGGCAGGAGTGTTGCTTGATTGAGCCTGGGAGGCGGAGGTTACAGTGAGCTGAAATGGTGCCACTGCACTCCAGCCTGATTGGCAGAGTGAGACCCTGTCTCAAAAAGCAACAACAAATTTCTAGTGCTGTAGGCCAAATAATTCACATCTGTGGGCCAGATTTGACCTGTGGATGGCCAGTTTGTGAGTTCTGCCTTGGGCCAGTTGGAATGTTAGTAATAATGATAGCTGGTATTTCCTGAGAGCTTCCTTTGTTTCAGGTCCTGTTCTAAGTGCTCTCTGATATTAAGTCACGTAATCCTTGTAACAGTTTATTAATAGATCCATTTTACAGATGAGTAAGCTGAGCCATAGAGAAGGATTAAGTGATTTGCCCAAGGTTATGGAGTCAGTACTTGGCAGAGCTGGGATTTGAATTCTGACTGTTTCTCCACAGTCTGTGTTCCCCTCGAGGGCAGGGGTGGAGGGTGAGCCGCTGGGGATGGTTATGCCACTTGAGTGTAGCTTTGACAGCCACCATGGTGCCACCTCCCTGAACAGGTGAGGAGAGAGTGCCTCGGCCCTACTCTGCTGGGATTGCCCTGGCTCAGGCACTTTGCATTCCTGGGCATCTTGACTATCAGTTGGTGGAGCCCAGTTTTAGGAAGTACTGGGAAGGCAGCCAGTGGTGGGGCTGGGTGGATGGAAACCTGGTGGATGAGGAGCCATCGGAGGCATAGAAAGCACTGGGCAGATAGGGGCAGAAATAGTAGGAGCCTGGCTGGGTAGAGCCCAGGCCCGGGGGTGGCAGGGGAGAGAGAGGGGGAGATGAGGATAGAGTAGTCAGCCATCCCAGGCCCAGGGGCAGGGCAGGCTCCTGCTGCCCGGGAGCCAGTGGCTGGGGCATTTCTGCCCCCTGGTGATTCACTGGACAAGCTTGCCACTTGGGGAAGGTGGGGAAGGGGAATACAAACATCACCAGGCAAAACAATGGTACATTTCCGTCATCACCTTCCACCTCCAAAGGGGGCAGGGTGGGCCAGGACTCCTGGCTCCCAGCCTGGCATTCTGTGCATTACTCTGGACAGTGGGTTGGGAAAAGGGTCTGTGGTCATTTCAGGAGCCCGAAAAGGGGCATGATGGGGAGAGGCCAGCAAACACATCCAGATCCTCCTCTCTGACCCTTATTTTATCTCTAAGTCACCAAGCCAGGGCCTGATATGCAGTAAGTGCCAAATAAGTATTTGCCATTATTATTGGATTTTCTTAATTTGATCCTTATACCCAGTTCTGAGATACATTTCACCAATGAGAAAGTGGAGGCTCAGACAGGCAGACTGCCCGGGTAACAGAGACAGAAAGCTGTTGGCAGGATTAAAAACAGTGATGTATGTAGAGTGCCTTGCCCCAGTCTGGTACACAGCAAGGGGCTTGGTGTGGGGCCTGGGCCAGAGGAGGGTGAGGTGCCAGGACTGGTCAAAGAGGGCCTCCTGGAAGAGATGGCATGGGGCTGGACGTGGGGAGCTGTTAAGCTGGCTGCTGGTTCCCTTGGGGCCAAGGTAGTGCCCGCTGGGTCTCCCCACTCTGAGAATGCGCTGGCTGCTAGAATACCATGCAGTTTGGGCTGGCACTTTGGCCTCACGTACTTTCCTGCAGCTCCACATCAGGGAAACGACTGAGCCTGTCCTGGAATGGGCAGTCTGACCTCAAGGTGGCCATGTAACCTCTCCGAGCCTCAGTCTCTTCATCTGTCAGATAGGAACAGTGCTACCTACCACACAAGGTTGTGGTGAGGGCCTGGCGTCATAGGACTTCCAGGAGATGGCTGTTGAATTGGCCTTTTTTTTTTTTGAGACAGGGTCTCACTTTGTCGCCCAGGCTGGAGTATAGTGGTGTGATCTCGGCTCACTGCAACCTCTACCTCCTGGCTTCAAATAATTCTCCTGCCTCAGCCTCTCCAGTAGCTGGGACCACAGATGCGAGCCACCACACCACCATTCCCAGCTAACTTTTTGTATTTTTTTTTTTCCCTAGAGATGGGGTTTTGCCCTGTTACCCAGGCTGCTCTCGAACTCCTGACCTCAAAGCAATCCTTCTGCCTCAGCCTCCCAAAGTGCTGGGATCATAGGCGTGAGCCACTGCACCCAGCATAAATTGGCTTTTCAAGAACAGATGTCAGACACAGTCCCAAGCCAGCCTAGGAAAACTCAGTCCATACGTGAGCTTGGCACCCAAACATTTCACTCCTGCTTTTCACCTGTGTACTTTGAGAGGGTCAAGAGGAGACACACCCTCTTCAGCTGTGTCTACACTGGACTTGGGTGCTAGGGAGCAGGTTTGCCATTATTGTTTACCAAACCCAAGAGCAGCAAACACTTGTGGAGCATTTGTGTGTACCAGGCACTACGCAAAGCCCATGTCATCATTTTACTCTGAGGAAACTGGCTTGGTAGCTGGATTTTGAGCACCCAGCTGGTGCTGGAGCGGAGACTCGAACCTATGTAGTCTGGCTTCAGAATCTATGCTCTTAAGAAGAAAACAAACATCTGCAAAAGGAGCAAAAATAGTAATTCAGGGCTAAGCGCAGTGGCTCATGCTTGTAACCCCAGCACTGTGGGAGGCCAAGGCAGGCAGATCACTTGAGGTCAGGAGTTTGAGGCCAGCTTGGCTAACATGGCAGAACCCCATCTCTACTAAAAATACAAAAAAAATTAGCGGGGCATGGTGGTATATGCCTGTGGTCCCAGCTACTCAGGAGGCTGAGGCAGGAGAATTGCTTGAGCCCAGGAAGTGGAGGTTGCAGTGAGCTGAGATCGCACCACTGCACTCCAGCCAGGGTGATAGAGTGAGACTCTGTCTCAAAGAAAAAAAAAAGTAATTCGGGGTAGTCTTTCTGTTGCAAAGCCTTTTCTTTTTTTTTTTTGAGACGGAGTTTCGCTCTTGTTACCCAGGCTGGAGTGCAATGGTGCGATCTTGGCTCACCGCAACCTCCGTCTCCTGGGTTCAAGCAATTCTCCTGCCTCAGCCTCCTGAGTTGCTGGCAAAGCCTTTTCATGTGCTTGATGCAATTTTGTCCTTAGGACACCTGCTGAGTGCGGTGTTACCATCCCCATCTTACTGGTAAGGAAAATGGGGCCCAGAGAGGGACATGACCTGTCCAGAGCCACCCACCTGACTCCAAGCCTGGTGTTCTTCTCCCTGCTTCTCAGCCGCCTCTTGGGGAGACAGTTGTCCAACTGGAATGGTGGCAGCCAGCAGGCCACCAGCAGGGAACCCTGCGTGTCCCATAGCCCCCATGTGCCTGCTTCCGATGGGTGAGCACCATCCTGGCCCATGCCATGGTTTCCTGCTTTACCCCCTACCCATGATCTCAGAACTTAGAGCCACCAGTTCTCAGAGACAGAGACAGTTGAGTGATTTTTCAAACTTCATTCCTTAGAAGCTCTGAGGGAGCTGGGTTCAGGGTCAGGATATCAGCTCATCGAGTGCATAAGTGGCAGCTCCACTTACATATCTTTTGTATTTTGGGTTGCTATGTTTAGTTTTTTTTTTGAGGCGGAGTTTCGCTCCTGTTACCCAGACTGGAGTGCAATGGCGCAATCTCGGCTCACCGCAACCTCCGCCTCCTGGGTTCAGGCAATTCTCCTGCCTCAGCCTCCTGAGTAGCTGGGATTACAGGCACGCGCCACCATGCCCAGCTAATTTTTTGTAGTTTTA